>NW_026000082.1:37834966-37936882 GCF_001458135.2 Marmota marmota marmota
TTTTTTTTTTTTTTTTTTTAGTTTTCGGCGGACACAACATCTTTGTTGAAAGATCTTTGTTGAAAGATGTGTCCGTTTTCGGCGGACACAACATGTTTGTTTGTATGTGGTGCTGAGGATCGAACCCGGGCCGCACACATACCAGGCGAGCGCGCTACCGCTTGAGCCACATCCCCAGCCCCCATTCTACTTCTTAATTAACTTTCATTTACCTATTTTCAACAATTATGAACATATCAATATTTTTTTATTATACACCTGTCCACTTAATCCCCATTCCATTCTTCCTTCCTAGCCACCTCGTGCCTGCTAAGCAGTGCACTGAGCACATTCCCCAGGCCTCATCTTGTATTTTCAAGCAAATTCCAAATATCATATAATTTCATCTGTTTGTTATATATGTATATACATGATTTATACATATACTTTTTTTTTTTGTACCAGGGATTGAAACTGGGGGCTTTTCTTTTTAAAAAACATACAGAAGGGGTATTCGTTATCTGTTGTTATGTGGCAAAATTTAGCAGCATAAAATAATATACATGATATCATAGCTTCTGTGGATTCAGAACCTGGGCATGGTTAACTGTGTCCTCTGCTTCAGAGTCTCACACAAGACTGCAGTCAAAGTTTCAGCCAGGATTAGTCTTCTCAGGGTATGACTGGGGAAGGACAGGTACCTGTGGTACCACAAATAAAAAAGAAAGAAAATTACTAAAGTAAAGTCAAGTCACTTCTAAGATCAGGATACAAAAAAAATATTTCTTTCTTACTAATGTGGGCTTGTGCACACTCATATACTTGCTCTCAGTCTCCCTCTTTTGCTCTTTTTATCTCTTCCTTGCTTTGATGAAGCCATTTGCTATGCTAGAGAATTCTCACGCCAAGCAACTGATTGATGGTGGCCTTGGTCTACCAACCAGCAAGGAACTGAAACCTCAGTTCAACTGCTAGAGAAGACTGACTGAATCCTGTTAAAAATCACTGAGTGAACTTGGAAGCAGGTCCTATCCTTCCCCAGTCAATACCCTAAGAAGACTGCAATCCTGGCTGACATTATAAAAAGGAAAGATGACAAAGTTGGAGAGAACCTAAAGATAAAAAGATTCTTTAAAAGCATATCAACCAATCATAATGTAAAGATCTTAAATGAATACTGATTCAAATAAATGACAAAAAAAATTATTACATTAATGAGACAACTGAAATTTGAAAAATGAAATGTTTAATGATATTTATAAATTCTGACCAATTTTTGATGTGACCTTAAAATTATGGCGTTTTTTAATTTTAAAAAGTATATGTGGAGGAGGCTGGGTTATGGTTCAATGGTAGAGCGCTTGCCTAGGATGGGCGAGGACCTAGGCTCGATCCTCAATACCACATTTAAAAAAAAAAAGTATGTGTGCAGCCTGGCAAGGTGGCTCACACCTATAATCCCAACGTCTCTAGAGGCTGAGTCAGGAGGATCACAAGTTCAAAGCCAGTCACTTATCGAGGTGCCAAGCAACTCAGTGAGACCCTGTCTCTAAATAAAATATAAAAAGGGCTGTGTATTTCATACTGTGTCAAGCCTTTAAAATATATATATATTCGTAGTTGTACACATTATTTATTTTTATGTGGTGCTGAGGATCGAACGCAAGGCCTTGCACATGCGAGGCGAGTGCTCTACCTCTGAGCCATAACACCAGCCCCTATGTCAAGCCTTTGGAGACACAAAAGTAGTAGAGAAGAATAAGAAGAAAGATTTTCATTGTTGTGTGGTATGGATAATAAGTGCAATAAATGAAAAATTAGCACTAAGTTAATTCAATAAGTACTTTTTGAATACTTTGTATGTATAAAAATAAGTAAGTGCTGTGGAGAATATAAAACTCAGTGGAACAGCCTCTTATTTTTGCTCTTAAGAGAGTACCATCAAATTAAAACCATGATGCAAGGTAGACCGTGGAAATTACTCAAGTAGAGAGACATTGACAAAATGTTAGACATTGACAAATGTTAGTACCAAAAGTGTAGTTAGAGTTATCAAGTCTAGTGGTCTTTGGTCGGGGGACATGGAACCATATGGTCAGAGCTAAGTCCAAGTAAACTTGCTAAAATAAGGAAATCAAGTAAAATTGGGAAGATAATTAGGGAGAGGAGGGTTTTGCCGCAGTCTGGCTGGGCACAAATCACGAGCCACTGAAGCAGGAACAAACTTTATTTCTGAACCCCACCAGCACACTCCACACACGCCTCCCGGGAATTCTCCCGAACCACGCAGCTCCTCTAGGAACCAACAACCGGAAATTCCTCTTCCGGAAATCCCTCCTCTTGCACTTCCCCAACCAATGGGAACTCTCCGGGAATCCCCACAAGAACTCCAAAGTAGCAGGCTGAGGGGGACAGTAAAGGTCTAATATACAACTGAATCAATCCAGCATCATCTTAATGGCTTGCCTCTGAACCAATACTATTGGCAAAATGCCATGCGTCATCCCGACTGGGCTGTGGCCCTCAACAGGATTTGAGTTGGAAACAGGCAGCCTTGGCTTACAGAATATTCCAGAACTGATGGCTTTCTAAGTGAAACTTAACACCCAAACTGGCCAAAGGTAGACTAGATCTGTTTTGTGTATTTATAATATAACAATAACCATGTTTTATAGTGTACAAAGTACTTATTTCATTTGATTCTTATGGGATATATTTTCATATCTGTTTTACAAATGAGGAAACTTTAATTCAGAGAATTTAATATTCCTACAAGGGTCACAGAACTAGTAAATTAGAGAGATAAGACTAGAATTTAGGATTCAGCTACCTACATTACTACATAGTATGTGTGTGAATAAAAAGCTGTTTTGTTTTTAATGCTGAAGATGATCAACTTGAAAAACAATCAAATTATTTCTAGTGGAAATGTGCAAGTTAGTTTCTCAGGATTTCTATTTCCAAAGACTTCCAGATACACCTAAACAAAGGGAAACAAACTAAATAAAAATATGTAAGGTTTAATTAGAATGGTGATGAAAAGAAGACTGAATTTATGTAGACCTTATGTGTTTGGGCGCTTAATGTATATTTTTAGACAATCCTTAAAACAGTCCCATGAAGTTGGATATAATCTGTATATATAGTTGATGAAACAGGTTGTAAAGTTTAATCATCAAAACTGCCATGTGACTGAATTAAAGTTGGGACCCAGAGCCTTTTAATTTCAAAACTGTGTTTGCTATTTCTATTATACTATGTTGCTAGGCAGGGTAGGAGAGAAAGTGAAGTGGAGACAAAGTGACATTCTTTAGAGGCTATAGAATGGAAAGACAATTTTGGCGGTAGAAATAACAATGACTCCACAAAATGTCTTCAAATTAAAATGAGAAACAGCAGAAAACCTTTCTACTCAGACTCTCTATTATGTACACCCCACAGTTCTATTCTTATACCTAGGTAAAATATATGGAAACCATATTTATCCTTCATTGGAATAAGGGAGATAATACACACACACACAGAAATATATATAAATAAAACTTATAGTTTGATCCTGTGGGCACTTTGGCATCAGTCCAAGCAAAATCACACATTCCATGTTGAATGTGAGGGTAAAAAAGATTTGAAAGCTTTAGATGACCTGTACCTACTAAGTTTTGCAGCTTGTATCTGTGATATGCTAGGGTGATGCCCCATTAAACAAAAACAAATGAAAAACCCTTTCCTCAACTCTGTCTTCTCTTCGTCACCTTCACTTTCCAGGCAAACTGTTCTAAAAAGCTATCTGTATTCACTGCCTCATTCCACTCCAGTCTGCCTCTCCACTCATATCATTTCAATATAACACTTCTTACTAAGGTCATTAATGTCTTCCACCAAGCTGAATTCAACAGACATCTCTACTCTAATTTCCTCACTGTTGACTGCTCATTCCTTCAAGAAGTACTCTTCTCTTGACTTCAGTGACATAACATTTGCTGTCCTATTTTTCCTCCTACTTTTCTCTTGTTTTGCGGACTCATCCTCATTTCTAAACTATTAAATCGTTACTCTCCCAGGCCCTCCTCTCTTCTCTTAGTAGACCTTCTCCCTGGGTGATCTCAGTCTATGTCACTGGGTTTAGTAACATCACCTCTGTGGATATGACTCTTAATTTATGTCTCCACATCTGCTGCCCAGATCACTCTTCTGGGCTATAGACCTTCTGTTTATTGTCAGTCAGGCACTCTTCTTGGTTCTGGGTATATAGTGATGAGCTAGTGGTTACAAGGGAAGAGACAAGCAATAAACAAACAAGATATCAATTAAGGTTGATGGTAAAGTGAGACTAAATCATGGTGATATATTAGAGACTGAGAGCTACTTTAGGTTGGCTGGTCAAGGCTTTACTGAGGTGGTAAAGTTTATGCTGACCTTTGAATGACTAAAAGGGGCCAGCTTGTAAAAAGGGAAGGGGGAATAGCTAGTGCAAAGGCGCTAGACAAGAATAAACACTGAATGTGCATGAAACAGGAAGTGAGGAAAAGAGCTGGTAGGAAACGAGGTCAGAGAGTAGGTAGGGAGCCAGAATCTTATAGGGCCTCATAGGCTATGGAGAAGCTTTGGATTAATCTAAGTGAAATGGAAAGCCATTGAAGCATTTGAAGTTGTTGCAGCAACTGTCAGCTTGCTACACTATGGTCTAAATGTTTACTCTTTACTTTCTGTAGTTCTAAAGATAATGGTTTGTGAGCCAGTACTGATTTGTGGATTTCATTCTGAGTAGCATTCTTCTAGAGCATGTTTGCATGCTGATGCGCATAAGACTAGAGAAAAATGATGATGATGTTTGTTGTTGTTGTGAGGAATTGGATTCGTAATAAATATGAAAAGTTGTATTTTGTATACTAACAAAAACTGTTTATTTTAACTATAGGGAAAGCAGAATTGTTATCATGTTAGATTTGGAGGTAGGAAAACAAGGGTCCGAATGTTGCTTCTTGATGATGAGTGTTATCAGCTGATGGGTGCTGGAGGTTTACTGAGAGAAGAAAATGTGTGAGAGTTATTTTGGGTTGTGAGAAGGTTGAACCTATTAGGAAAAATGTAGCAGGATTGCTGGCAGCATCAAGATGTGCGTTTGAAGTTTGTAGTGATAAATTTAAATTTAAAATGATACCAGTTGAGCTGGATATGACTGTGCACACCTATAATCCCAGCAGCTTGGGAGGCAGGAGGATTGAGAGTTCAAAGCCAGCCTCAGCAATTTAGCAAGGCGCTAAGCAACTTAGGAGAGACCCTGTCTCAAAATAAAAAAGGACTGGGGATGTGGCTCAGTGATTAAGTACCATGCCGCCCCCGCCCCCTGCCCAAAAAAAAGATACTATTTGATCATACTAGTGGTTGGCTTCTCAATGGCACTTAGCTGCTTTGGTGTGTGCTTGGAGAGTTTCTTAGTTTGGTTCACCCAGGATTAAAGTTTTTTTTAAAATTTTTTTTAGGTGTTGACGGACCTTTATTTTATTCATTTATTTATATGTGGTGCTGAGAACTGAACCCAGTGCTTCACACATGTGAGGCAAGCACTCTACCACTGAGCCCCACAACCCCAGCCCCAAAAGTTTTGAATATGAAAAAGGCGAAGAGGGCAAGTTGATTAAAGGTGTTTTCAAAGGACTGATTGACATAAAGGATGAACATGAAGTGGAACACCTAATCCAGTTAATTAATTCTATCTTCATTTTATGAATAGAAGTACTAGTGCCATGGAGTTATTATAAGGATTAATTTTGTTCATATAAAGTGCTTAGAATGAATGGTGCCTAGAACATGGTAAGAGAGGGTATGTGCCCATTATTGTTGGCTTTTATTGCCGTTATCTCTTTTGGACTACAGAACCTGTCTCCTAACTGATCTTTGCATTATTCTTCCTTCCATCTGTTTTCCATACTGAAGCCAAAGTGATCTTTTTGGAATGTGTTTGTTTCGCTTCTATTTAATACTAAAAGTTACTTATTCTAACTTTTTGGATAAAGATATAAATCCAGAATTTGGCCTCCAAGGGTCTCTGCATGGTGTGGCTTTCTCTGTACCTCTTTAGCTTCCTCTTACTTGTACTTCTGTTTGTTCTCAGTTCTTTTCTCAGCTAAAAGTCATAGATCGACTTTTAGCTCTTCAATTTCACCATGCTCTCTTGTCACGGAACGTTCTCACTAGAGGGAGCCTTCCTAGACCTCCCTGAGTGAGTCCATTTCTATTAAATTGTATTTTATAAAATTTATATTAAATGATAAGATTCTTTTTTTTTTTTTTTCCTGTTGCTGTATACTATAAATGCCATGGATACAGAGTCTGTTTCAACTCACTGTTTTATCCCTAGGCTAACTTCAGAGTTTGATGTACCATGGGCTTTCCTAAGGGTAAGATTTGATAGAGAACTACCTAGAGAGGTGGTATAATGGAGAGGAGAAAGCAAAATTTATAGCAGAAATAACCTGGGTGAGAATCCGCTTTACCACTTATCTGCTATATGACTTTGAGCCATGTTTTTTCTTCTTTATACAATAAATATGATGGTCTTTATCCGATTAGGGTTACCTTGAAGATTAGTAGGTAATGAAGGCCCTTTTGGTTTCTTTCTCCTTAGGGTGATTATTGTGACTTGCTGTTTAACTACTTTTGCCATACCTGTTATAATCTTTATGGCCACTTGACAATCCTAATCATAGACTCCTTGAGGTTAAAGGGATCCTGCATGTTCCTTTGATTTCCGTCATCTTTCTTAAAGCAGGTGAATAATTAACAATTTTAGACATGTGGTTCTGTTGCTAAACCTCACAAACACAGGCTAATTGCAAGGAAGCCTAGTCTCAATTATGGACTACTTGTTAGGAGAAGGAAACAGCAGAGACAGGTGGTGATTCTTTTAAAGCCAGTTTTCAAATATACACATTAATCTCAAGTTAGTCTTACCAATTGTTAATTAATAAATGCTCTCAAAGTGCATGAAAGTTCTTAAGTTTTTTCATTCTAATTCCAATCTTTCTTTTCTCTTGTAAATTTTCTTTGGTAAGTGAAAAGAACGTGATACGCAGCAGTGAGATTTTTGGATTCTAGTCTGGTCTCTGTTATTAGTTTTAAAAAAGGGTCACAAGTCACTTAAACCTGTTCACTTATGCATCATATGAGAGATAAGATTATCTGCCTTCTCATCTCAAGGGTTACATAGATTGAAAAGTTATCCTGGGAGAATTAGAAGCACTTTCAGATGCAAGACATTATTTTAGCAGCCCTCCATCACAGAGACAGGTTTTGAAGTCTCTGTTACTGATGTATTTAATAATTAATGATGACTTTAAAAAATTCTTTAGAAATTTTGAATAATTATGTAATATTGAGGTAGTATAATAAATCATGTGAATTTACATGTCTGCTTCTGCCTTTTGGGATTTATTATTCATAGTTTCTTCAAGGACAGATGGAGATAACATGAATAGGGATGTTAAACGTGGTGCCATTGGAAAGGACAGTAATATATCATTGTTAAATATCATTTAGTCTGACCTTTTAGTTTTATACATGAAACTGTGACCCAGAGAATATAAAAGACATTTCCAGCAATATTAGTGGTAAAACTAGGGCTGCCATCTTGGTGCTTCACTCTTTGCACAAGGTATTTATACTTAGAGAGCATATTGTCTTGTTCTGTTTTGCACTTGAGTCAGAAACAATCACTCTTAATTCTCTTCTTTCCTTATATGGGGAGATGGGGTGTGGAAGAGGGGATGAGAAAAGGGCTGGCCTTATCAAAACTGATGTGTCTTCTTAGCTTATGTTTCTTCTGTTTGTACTTCGACCGTCCTAAGGTCAAACATAAGTGACCTGAACATGTGAAGTCAGTATTGGTGTTCAGGTTATCTGCTTCTACCAACCTCGGTGGCACTGAATTGACTCTTGCCAAGCTGCTGGCACTGTGCAGCTCAGATCTACTGATTACTCCTACCTGGACCTGCTATCAGTCTGTTTGCCAGATTAGTGGTTCTCTTAAAAAACATACTTATTACTAATCTCAAGTTAGTCTTACCAGTTGTTTATTTTTAAATGCTCTCAAAATGCATGAAAGTTCTTAAGTTTTTTCATTCTAATTCCAATCTTTCTTTTCTCTGGTAAATTTTCTTTGGTAAGTGAAAAGAATGTGATACACAGCAGTGAGATTGTTGGATTCTAGTCTAATTGTTGGATTAGTTTTTAAAAAGGGTCGCAAGTCACTTAAACCTGTTCACTTATTCATCATATGAGAGGTAAGATTATCTGCACAATACCTCTATATCTATCTATCAATCTATCTATTTATTTATCTATCTATTTATTTATTTTTATGTGGTGCTGTGTATTGAACCCAGTGCCTCATGTATGCTAGGCAAGCCTTATACCACCAAGCCACAACCACAGCCCCTAGATTAGCTTTTTGGTGAAGAGACTGCACAGGGAAGAAAAACCATTAAAGTCCCTCTTGGCATTTTCCCCTGAACAATCTTGAGTGTTGTCTCATCCATTATGGGAGGAAAGCAGTGATTCTTCTTGCTCCCTAACATACAGTGGGACATTAGATTTGCTTCTTGAGACTTTGGGTATTATGGTTATCTTTGGTTTTAATTTTTATCCTGTGCTCTCATTTTCCACCTTCAAAATTATTCTACTTATATCTGCAAGACCCTTGGAAGTTTAATAGTAGATGAGGGTGGACTGGTCTAACAAAATTGCCACTAAATAGCTTTTCTAATTCTGTGATCTTAAGTTATTCTGTTTCTCCCTGGTATCAAGTTTTCTGATAACATAAAGTTATCACTTTGTACTCTCTGGTGAACAGTTCTAAGAGTGGTTTTTCTAGAGACTGCAGATGGCCCGGAGTTATTTCAGTTTGTATAATTTCTGTTCTTCAAGCTTCACCGACTCTTACCTTTGTCATCTTCATTCTGTTCTAAGCCCATTCATTGAATTTCTCTTCTAAAAGTTTCCATTTTAAAAAACTTTTGATTTCTCTGCTACTTACTGTTGTTTTTCCCTTCATTTTGAGCATGTTTTCTTTTACTTCATTGAACTCAGTTATAATAGCTATGCCTTAACTATTCTTGTCTTATCATCTCAACATGTCATCATTTTGAAATTGCCCTCTGGTGATTATCCATGGCCAACAAGCTTAATTTTTCTAGTTATTCATGTAATTTGATATTGTGTTCTGTATATTATGAATGTTATGTGTGGGAACTCAGGTTTCTGTTGATATTTTTATTTGAGCAGGCAGCAGACTGTAAGCTGTATTACCTGTAATAGCTGGCAGTCCAAATCTCAGTCCAGTTTTTGTTGTTGTTGTTGTTATTGTAGTGCTGGCAATTGAACCCACTGAACTATATCCCTGGCCCTTTCATTTTTTGAGGTAGGGTCTTACCAAATTGCCCAGGCCGGCCTTGAATGTTTTATCTTCCTCAGCCGAGGAAGTAGCTGGGATTATAGGCTTGTACTATTTATTGCACCTGGCTTCAATCCAATTCTTTTGTTTTTAACCGAGATCTTTGAATTCTGCTCTTTGTATGCATGGTTCAGGGGTCAGACAGTCTTAGGTAGAATTTGCACACAGAACCTGAGACTCTTCTTCTCTGGTTCTTGTCTTTCCTACTTCCCATTATCTGTGGCTGTTCTGGGCTCTGTCTTCTGGTACTTCAAGACTGAAAGCCTAGGATTTGGTTTTTATTTGAATTTTAGCTGGATACTCTCAAACCAGAGCTCCAAAAAATGAGGAATTATTCATGCCAGTCCCTTCATCCAATTTTCAGCTTCTTTCTAAAATTTGCCAGCTTTCGTTCATTTTTGTATTTTATCTAGTTTGTAGTAGTTGTGTCTTGGAGGGTCACACTGGAAACAGAGTTCTCCATAGCACTTACACATTACTGAAGCATTTTGGGAACAAAAGAACTCAACCATGTTCCCATTAACTTGCTTTATAACCTTGGTCAAATCTTCTCTCTGAGACTTACTTGCTCCTCAGGAAAATGAGGCAGTTGAATGGATTCTTTGTGATTGTAAGGGTTCTTTAATCTTGATTTTTGGACAGATCAATCAACCACCACCACCACCACCACTACCATGACCAGAAGTTACAGTAAGCACCAGAAGAGATGCCTGAGGGAAGTGATGAGGTGGATCTCTAGAGTGGAAAGCTCTGTGAAGGGGCAGCACTACAGAATTGGATATTTACAATCATCCTGTGGTTGTGATGACAGAGGCCAGTACATGGAGGATGCTAGAAGTAGATGACATGCATAAGGAAGAAATCGCTTGCTGCTTGCTTCTATTCCTCAGAAATGAGGAGAGAATGTAGACAGTTGAAAAAAAATAAGGATCATTTGGAGTTCCTGTTTGCTTGACTTTGGGCAGTGCATTTCATCCTTTTTTTTAATATTTATTTTTTAGTTGTAGTTGGACACAATACCTTTATTTTATTTATGTGGTGCTGAGGATTGAACCCAGGGCCTTGCATGTGCTAGGCAAGTGCTCTATCCCTGAGCCACAACCCCAGTCCTTCATCCTGTTTTAAAGAGAAAGGCTCCTGGGCTTTAGAAATGTGTCAGTAAATTTGGCAATGGGTGGTGGGTGCTGAGGCAGTAGTTTTCAGTGGAGTCTTACTGTCACCTTTGGGCTATTGAGATGTCAGTGGAGATAGGTCAGATTTTTTTTTTTTTAAAGGAAAAAGAATGCACAAAATTTACTTCATGTACTATATGCCTAAGGCATGGGAGTATTAGTGTTCTGGGGCCAGGTTTATGGCACCATTTCTTAAGAGTTCAGATTTTTTATGTAGGAGAGGTTGTAGGCCATGAAGAGGAAGGTGTGTGTGTGTGTGTGTGTGTGTGTGTGTGTAAAGTGGGTGGGGATGTGGTAGAGATGGATGGTGATAGGGGCAGGACAGAAGGCCTGTGAGGTTTATCCTGAAGCTGTTTGAATGGCAATCACAATGTTTTTAAAGGGGGGCACAGGAAGCTGAAGGTTTCCGCACACCCACCCAAGCCATCTTTTGGGTGCTGCCTTCCACATATATTTTTATACTTCTTTTATAGCTGTTTTTATTGTGTATCAATAATTATTATGGCTTCAGGCTTATTGGCTTGAGGGCTCCTTTTGCTCTCATCTTTTAAACCATTTGAAAACAAAACAAAACATTTCTCCATGTTAATTCTATCCTTTTGCCTGGTATGGTTTTGTACATATGTAATCTCAGCAATTTGGGAGGCTGAGGCAGAAGGATTGTAAGGTCAAGACCAGTCTTAGCAACTTAGCGAGGCCCTAAGCAATTTAGCAAGACTCTGCCTCCAAAAAAAAATAAATAAATAAATAAAAAGGGCTGGAGATGTTGCTCAATGGTAAAACACTTTGGGTTCAGTCCCCAGTACCAAAATAAACAAACAAACAAATAAATAAATAAATACTATCTTTTTAGCCCTTTTTAAATTTTTTTTTTTTTAGTTGCAGATGGATACAATACCTTTATTTATTTATTATGTGATGCTGAGGACCAAACCCAGTGCCTCATATGCTGGGCAAGCGCTCTACCACTGAGCTATAGCCCCAGTCCTCCCTTTGCTCTTTAGGAGAAAAGAGGCAGGGATGGAGTCTGGGGTGCGTGTGTGTTTTGAAGGTGTGGAAATCACGGTAGTCTGTAGGTATGTGTAAGGGAGGGATAGGCAATCATGATGAAAGGAAGGGGATATTTGAATGTGAAGCTTTTAGATTACCACTAACTGAGAAGCAACCTTTCCATTCTTTCTCAGGATCACCATAGACAGGAAGATTTGACCCAGATCTCCTATCTCTAGTAACACTTCTCTTAATTCAGCTCTCCTGTAGGTGGCTGCTTGTTATAAAACTGGAGGGTAAGGTTGCAGACATAGAAGCTCTATTTTTAGTTCTAATTGATATCTGGTGGTTCAGGGCTCTTTTGAGGACTGAGAAAAGAGGCAGCAAAATGAGAGTCAGCATGGTGAAGGGGATTTTGTAGTCAGACAGACTTGGGTTTAAATCCTGACTGCCATTTAATTTACTAGGCAAGCTACAAGACCTTGGACAAGTCACTTGACTTCTTGAAATTTAGATTCTTCATGCATATGGTAGGGATAACATCATATTATTGACTTATATAAAAAACATAGTACCTAGGATATAGTGGATACTCTATAGATGTTTATCTTTTCTAACCCATCTTCCAGAACATCTAATTTTTAGTAGAATCCTAGCTTTACCCCTAAGTAATTGTGTGGCTCACCCTTTCCAAGCTTCACTTTTTTTCCTTACAATATGGACATTTAACTATTGATTTCTGAGATGCTTCCCAGCTGTAAGATGTCATATAAATATTTCAACTACTGATGTATATATAGGCCTGTTAATTTAAAGAAAGACAATTTGGCCCTCGAATCATATCATCTGATAGGAAAGGGGAAGTGTTCTGGGGCCAAACTCCTTTTTGTCTCTTGAGGGACATAGCCAACTTCCTTCATGATCAGGATGTAGACTCAGGTCTTGTCTTTTCTGACATTGTCCTACATGTGAAGGCCTTTGGATCAGCTCAGCCTTGATGTGATTCATGCTTTACCTATATCCCTTCCTTTCTTTTTATATTCTATCCAGGACAAGAGCAATTACCATTGAAAGATAGTGACTGTTTCCAAGACAACAAACACTGGGGGAGAGCCAGAAGTATGACAGAAAGCTTAAATTGCCTAAATGGTAAGTATTATGTTGTACAGTGAAATCTGGGTATACCAGTAGAATTGGGTGACTTCTGAATCCTCTATAATTTTTTACTATCATAAGGGGAAGGGAGGAAAATCAATATTTGTTAATGACCTGTTGTGAAACAAACACTAGGCTAAGTACTTCACTTATTTTCTTCTTTAATCAATCGACCAATCTGACGAGGATAAAAATCTTGTGGAAGTTGACAATCTTAAGAAGCAGTCCTAAACTGCCACTTACTGAATATTTACTGAATGCCAGGCACTGCCTCACTTGACATACATCATCTCCCTTAATAATAACTCCAGCCCTGTAAAGTTAAGGTTAGTGCTTTTATCATTACCACAAGGAAATGAGCTTAGAGAGGATAAATAATTTCTCCAAGTTCACACAGGTAGTAAATGATAGGACTAGATTTCATATCCCTACTATTTTCATTAATGTTTTTCTTTTGTTTTTGTGGTACTAGGGATTAAACCTAGAGGCCTCAGGCATGCAAGGCAAGTACTCTACCATTGAGCCAAATTCCCAATCCTCTAATGTTTCTCAATAAGAAAGTTACTTTTCTTATTGAGATAGTAATGGACATAACTTTTAAAAAGCCTCACAAAATTAACAGATTAAAGAAACTTTTGATCAACAACTAGTTTTTTTTTTTTCTATCCCTTTCAGGATTTCATGTGCCAGTACTTTATTGGCTGGTGTCCATGAGAGCAGTGGAGAACACCAGTGAAATAGGAGTGAGCGAAGTGAGACCTTTGATCAGTGAGTAGCCGAGCAATAGTGGTCTTGGTTGCCACTGGTAGCTAGATGATAGAGGAGAGTTTTCTGGGGACGTAAAGCAATAGGGAAACACATACTAAGTCTGGGACATGGGTACTAGTCACAGGAGTGAATGGACATAAGAAAGAAATCTCAATAAGACCTCTCACTTTCATGTCAACCAACTCCTTGCAGGAAATAGGCACAGTTTATTGTGGGAGTAGGAAACTTAAAGGCAAACTCTTGCCCTTCTAAGTAGTTCAGGATTCTTGTTCTGTTCTTTTCCCTGAAACATTCTTCCTACTTCAGGTTATGAAATTAATTTCTGGTTGAGTGAATGGAAGCAAGTCTTTATCTCTCTTTTTGGAGCACCAGTGCTTTCTAATATATGTATTTGGTGAAATTTGGGGGAAAAAGAATCATTTTTATCAACAAAACTTATACATACTAATTTATTCATAGAATTTTTTTCTATACTGAGACTTATGTTCTGATTATAGAAATTGACCACTTACTACATGCCTAACACAATTCTTGGAACCTATTATACGACAATAAGCAAATAGAAAAAGTCCTTGCCATTATACTCTAATGGATAGAAACAGATAAATAAATGACTAGCCAAATATAAATAAAGAGGTAAATAAATGACATCCACCAAGTGATATGTGTTAGAAAGAAAAAAGGGTGAAGTGATAGTGATGGGGATCTTGGAGGGGTTGCTGCTTTTTATAAGGTACCAAGGAAGGTGTCTGATGATGAAATTTTAAGTTAAGATCTGAAAGAAGTGAGAAGTCCAGCCAGGAAAATATCTGGGAGGAAAGCATCCTAGGCAAAGGGACTGACAGGTGTAAAATTTCTAAGGTGTGGGTTGACTTACTGTGTCTTAAAGACTCACAGGGAAGCCAGTGTGACTGGAGAAGAATAGGAAGAGCAATAGGAGATAAGGAAAAGAAGTAACAAGGCCTAGATCATGAACAGCCTGACAGTCAGGGAGACACGTTTGGGGTGCATTTTATTCTAAGTGAAGTGGGACCTACTGGAGAATGTAGAGCAGAGGAGTGATGTCATCTGATGTGCTTTTTCACTTATTCTGTGGTAGAAAATGAGACTATGGAGGGTGAGGAAAGGTCAGCAATGGTAGAAGAAGGGAGACCAGTTAGGAAACTTTTGCAGTAATCAGTAGTCTGGACTAGGGGGTGGTAGTGGTGATTATCCAGAAAGTAATGAATTTTAGACATATTTTGAAGACAGAGTCAAATTTTGATTCTCCCTATAATGATGTTTGATTTATTTGGAGTTAACTGTAGATCATGGGGGCTTGAGAGTGTCATTGGAAACTTGCCAGTGATTCCTGGTAAAATTTTAAAATTGAGCAAAAGATGAGAACACAGTGATCCCTAGAAGGCAGCTTTTGTTTACTAAGTCATGCTAACTAAAAACAATTCTTTTTTTTTTTTTCCTTTAAGGTTTGACATGATTTTATTTAAACTATAAAGTAGTACAATTTTATTATAGAAAGATAGCAGATATAAGCCAAAACAAAACAAAAATCACACTATCTAGAGATGATTACCATATTATATACTTTGAGATATATAGAGAGAGCAAGCTCAGGGCATTTCATTTTTGAAATGTTTCCTAGCCTGCAGGATCAGGAATATGCTATAAAGCTTAAATGCTAAAATCAGGTGTTTAATGTTTTCACATATGATCCCAACATAAAATGTGGACCTGGCTTTGGAGCTGATTGAACAGTTGACATGCAGGTGTTGTAATACCAATTCATGGATAGTTGTTTATCTAGAGAAGCATTTTTAGTGACATTCTAGAGGACTATTCTTGGTAATAGTTTTTTAAAAAATTTGAATGTCAACTTAGATGAAGATAAGACATGCTTATTAGATTTATAAATAAGAATGTTTATAAACTAGACAGTGTAGAAAATATTTTGATAATGGATTGAAACCAAGAAGTTGAAATGTAAAAACAAAATAAACAATAATTTCAGCTAAATCTTATACGGTACTTAATGTGGATCCAGGTACTGGTTTAAGTGCTATATAATATATATATATATATATATATATATATATATATACACATATACATACACATATATATATATACATACACACACATACATACATATACACACACACCATATAACTAATTTATTACACTTACATAATATTTAATTTATATGCTTACATAACCCTATAAGGTAGGTATCAAAGCATAGAGAAATCAAATGACTTACCCAAGGTCATATAGCTAGTAAGTTAATAAAAATCAGGTTTTGAATTTAGGCTTTCAGTGGCTCCAGAGTTGTCTATATAATAATCTTTAATCATTGTACCATACTGCCTGCAAAAGTAAAGTTATAAGAAGTAAGTTATTTAGGTATTTTATTTTATTTTATTTTTTTTCCTCCCCATCCCCCTCCCAAACACAAATACATGAACAGTGTAGTTTCAGACAGAGCAGTCACGATATTTAGGTATTTTAAATTTAACTAGATCTAATAGTTTGAGGAGAAAAGCAGTATGAACGTACAAAACTGGTAGTGTGGCTGCCAGATTAGCGCTTGCAGTCTTGGGCTTCATTATTAGAACTGGATAGACCAGGTCATCTTTCAGATCCACCTCCAATCCTTTTACCTCATTGCTACTGCCCTGGTTCAGGCCCATATCCTATCTCTTGCCTAGACTGTTATAATTACTTCTAGTTTTTCCTAGCCAATGGTCTTTCAGAATGCAGTTCTGATTGTGTTACTTCATATTTAAATTCCTGTTGCCGCAGTCTGGCTGGGCACAATTCAGGAGCCACTTATCAAGCAGGAACGAACTTTATTTTTAGAACGCACATGCTGCACCTCACAGCTCTTCAGGAATTCCCTCAGAGCCCAACTGCCACCACTGTCTCCTCTGGCGAGCCTCTCAACCCCCACTCCTCCTGCTCTTGAGGCCGATTGGCTGGGTTGCATGGGCGGAGCCAAAAGAGTCCCCCAATGAGCAGCTCCGGTCTGAAAGGGCGGGGAAACAGCCCAGTGAGCATCACCGCAGAGGAGCCAATCAGCTGGAAGTTTGCTGGGGCCGCTTCTGCTGTGGCTCTCAACATCTCCCCTCTCTGTTTAATTAAACAACAAGCATGTGGCTTAGGGACCGTGCCTGCCTTAGGTTGTCCAATACTACATATGGTCTTTACCCATCATCGGATGAGCTGACCTCAAGGCGTCAGCCTCCTGTCTTAGGTTGGTACCATTGCAATGGATTTTACCTGTCATTGACTACTGGTCCAGCATACAGCCACACCTGTGGATAGCCTTTGTACCAGTGGGGGGGGGGTGAGGTTCTTTGCCTCACCTCTATTGGCCCCCAAATTTTAGCTGAACGACCATCACAAGCAGAAGGGAGGAGGATACATCAAGCCAATTGATGGCTCCTTTTGGAAAAATTGTACCACCGATGACACCATCAGCAAAAATACCCCGGCACTACCACAAGTCACTGCACCATCAGATAGTTCACAATGCATACAAGTGATACATAGTCGAGGCAAGTTCTGCAAGCAGTTCAGTGATAGCTATTGCAGAAGCTGTAGTTTGGTTTTATCTTTGTCTTTACTGGTACTGGGATGAAGATAGGAATTCTGGCAATAATGGCTAAAGAAAAAATTATGTAACATTCCAGCAGGCACTAAAAGAAAACAATTTTCTGAGCAATTTACATTATACTGAACAGAATTATTAAATATAATGAAAAGGAAAGGTGAAAGTAAACAAACAGATCTGTTAACCTCCTTTTTTGTTCACATATTAAAACAATCCTCAACACCTGTTTACCCAATTTAAATTAAACCATTTAAATGAAGAAAAAATTATTTGGATCCATTTTTTTCATGAGTGCTCGTCATATATGATATATGGACATACGCGCATACAAACATACAACACAAAACACAAGTGTGCACACATAATATAATACATACAACACATAACATAATAGTAAAGGCCTTGTAACTTTTTACAGGTGAAATCTCCATTGCAGTGTTTAAAAACTCCATAGTCAAAAAAAATAGAACTGATCAGCAAAACATTAACCTAGGTCTGTATGAGCTCAAAAAACAAAATAGAACTTCATGATGTGGGAAAGGGCAATAATAAAATAGATACTGAAAAAAGCATCCTGGTTTCATTAGCCTCCAGGTGTGGGAGAACCATTTTCGCAGATGTAAGGATAGCCAAACTGGAGTTCTGGATATCAGCTGTTATGGTTTTGAGCCAAATCATCTTCTTTTTGGTCTGTAGAAATTGCTTTAGTTAGTCTCTGTGGAATCCAGATCGGCTGCTGTTCTCCCTGTGGAAACACACAAACAAACCTCCGACTCCAGACAATCACTGGGTCAGGACCTTTCCAATGTCCTGTTAGAATATCCTCCCAAAGTACCTTGGGCTTATGTACATTTTTTTGGACACATATGCCTTTTCGCAGCACTAAGCCCTGATGAATCCAAATTTTAAAAGTTTAGAGTAAAAAGGGTTATTTTAAGTTTATCTTTGGGGAATATATACCCCTTCCCAATTCCCTCTTTTTGCTTTAATTAAGTACATTTTAATAGTTTGATGAGCTCTTTCAACTATGCCTTGTCCCTGTGGATTGTATGGGATTCCTGTTATGTGAGTAATACCAAATGATGAGCAAAATTGTTTAAAAGAGGTAGAAGTATAACCAGGGGCATTATCTGTTTTTAACTGTTTTGGAACGCCCACAGTGGCAAAATTTTGTAAGCAATGAGCTATAATATCTTTAGTTTTTTCTCCAGCATGAAGGGAGCCCATCAAAAATCCGGAAGAAGTATCAACTGTAACATGCAAATATTTTAGTTTTCCAAATTCTAGCAAGTGTGTGACATCCATCTGCCAAATATGGTTAGGTATCAGTCCTCTAGGATTGACTCCAAGATTAATTTGTGGTAAAAAGTTCACACAATTTTGACAGTGTTTTATTATTTGTCTAGTTTGTTCCTTAGTTATTTTAAAACATTTTTGTAAAGTATTAGCATTGACATGGAACCTTTTATGAAAATTTATAGCTTCTTCTAGTGTAGAGAAAATATGTATGTCATGTGTAGTTTTATCTGCTAAATCATTGCCCAAACTAAGGGCTCCAGGCAATCCTGTATGTGCCCTGATATGTCCTATAAAGAATGGATCTTTTCTGTCCCAGATTAGACTTTGTATAGTGGAAAGCAAAGAGAAAACAGTAGAAGAAGGGGAAATCCTACCAGCATCTTCAAGAGATACTATAGCATTAACTACATACTGACTATCAGAAAATAAATTAAATACAGAATCTTTAAACATCACAAAAGCTTGTAAAACTGCATTAAGCTCTACCTTTTGAGCTGATTGTTTGGGTACTAAAAATGTAAAAGTTTGATCAGGGGTAACTACTGCTGCTGTACCATTATTTGACCCATCAGTGAATATATTTGGAGCATTCATGATAGGTGTTTTTCTTGTCATTTTTGGAAAAATTACAGGATGCAATGACCAAAAAGACAATAAAGGATTAGATGGTAAGTGGTTATCAAATGAAACATTAGATTTGCACATGATTATTGCCCAAGTATTTAACTCATTAGCTAACTCATCAATTTGATCCATAGTATATGGAGTAATAATTTTATTGGGAGAGATTCCAAACACTCCCTTTGCTGCTTTTATTCCTTTGAGTATTAATTGTCCTACAGCCTCAGGATACCTAGTAAGAATAGTGTCAGGAGAATAAGATGAATGTGTCCATAATAATGGACCTTCTTGCCAAAATACTCCTGTAGAAATATTTTTTGTTGGTAGTACAATTAAATTTTCCAATTAGTTATTTAGGAGTTCTATTATCGTCAACCATGGTCTGTCCACCAAAAATTCAAATACTAGTAGATCAACTCAAATCACTTAACGACTTTCAAAAGTTATTAGGAGACATAAATTGGATAAGGCCTTCTCTAGGCATACCAACAGGAGAGTTGGGACCTTTGTTTGATATCCTAAAAGGTCCATCAGATCCAAATTCACCCCACATGTTAACACCTGAAGCAAGAAAGACATTAAAAATCATTGAAACATATATGGAAAATATGCATTTGGATAGAATTGATATAAGTTTGCCTTTATTATTTATTGCCTTTATGTATTTATTTGCCCCAGCAAACTTCCAGCTGATTGGCTCCTCTGCGATGATGCTCATTGGGCTGTTTCCCCGCCCTTTCAGACCACGGAGCTGCTCATTGGGGGACTCTTGGCTGTGGCTTTCAACACCTGTGTCTAAAATAGGTTCCAAATTTGCTTCCCATGTCCATTTGAAGGTATATCAGTATGTTTTAGAGGGCCTTCATAATGGTGTTCTTTTTCTAATTTGAATTTGTTGACTACATTTAAGAGATTTCATATAAAAGTAGGGGCTGATCTTCCTTCTTAGACACAATCCTTCTAGGCCCCTGACATTTGCTTACATAACTGGCCTGATCTCTGTGATATTTGTGTTTGCAGCCTTTGACATAAAAGCTAAGTATCTTTCCTAGAATGTAGTACCCTGATTTGAAAAAAATAAAAATAAAAAAAAAATCTAAATGTAGTTTAGCCAGTACAGAATACAATAAAACTGTTATAGTCATTTATTTACCAAACATTTTTTAAGGTTTCTACATTAAAACACTACATTTGTTTAATGTTCAGGACAGTAGAAGGAAGGTAACACAGCCCCTGCTTTCAGAGCTGAAAGCCTAGTACAAGATGACAAATATATAAAGTAAATATCATGGGTACAGTGATGGAAGTATTTACAAAATTTAGGATAGTGCATTTCGGCGGGTGGCACAGTTTGAAGGGGCTTGAGAAAAGGTGTTCACCATCAGAATGGCACAGTGAAGGCTCAATATGTTGGGGAGAAGGGAGATGAGGAAATTCTAAGTGTTCCTCAAACATTACGACCTTAGCCTCTGCATTTGCTCCAAGATTTCAAGAGCCTCAAATCAACCTCTCAGACCTTATCAGTTATTTACTTTCCCCTCCTCTTGTGCCTCTCATGTCAGCCAGGCTGACTTACTTTAAGTTCCCCAAATACATTATCCTCCCACCTTCCTTCAAATAAACATTTATTTATTTTAATACCCCCGTGTACTGGATACTATTCAGGTGCTGGTGATACAACAGCACAAATAAGTACAACCTCAAAAGACCACATTCCTTACCTCACAGATCTTACATTCTGGTTAAAAAAAAAAAAAAGCAGGCAATAAACAAATTCACAAGTAATCAGGTGGTTAAATGTGCTAAGAAGAAAAACAAGTAAAATGTGTAATCTTAGAGTTGTCCAAAGTTGGAATGAGTTGTCCTGGGGGGAAGTGAATGTCCTTCCTGTCATTAGAAGTGTTTGAGCAGGAGTTGAATGACTACTTGCTAGATAACTTCTACACTAAGTGGGAAGTTGAGTCAGATGATCTCTACATCCTTTCCAATCTGAAGAATCTCTGAATGTTAGTTGATACTAATCCTGAAATTTGCATGTCCAAAATACATGAATTTGTGATTTCTGGAAAAAAATCACTGAAGCCTAGAATTAAATAGAAACACTCAAGAAGTAGTAGTGAGATAATGCTTTGATGGCTTTTTTTTTTTTATTTTAAACAACTGCCTTAGGGGTCTGGTCTGACTACTCCCTCCTGATATTTTTTTAAATATTTATTTTTTAGTTAGAGGTGGACACAATATCTTTATCTTATTTTTATGTGGTGCTGGGGATCAAACCCAGTGCCTCACCATGGTAGGCAAGTGCTCTACTTCTGAGCCACAACCCCAGCCTCAATGGCTTAAGGTTTTAAAATGGGTAACTAGGGTATGGTCAAAATGAAGTTATTTAAAAATAACACTGTGATTTTTCCTATAGAGGAGATGGCAAACTCACTCTGGCCTGCAGTCCTCCTACCTGATTTTGTAAATAAAGTTTAATTGAAACACACTGTGTCCGTTCACTTGTATATTCTGTATGACTGCTTCACACTACCATGTCAGAGTTGAGTTGTTGAGATAGAGACCTTAGTCCTAAGTTTGTATACTTATATATCAAACTAAAGAAGTGTCCTTACTCCTGCTTTAAATGATTATTGGGAACAGGAAGTGAATCATGGCAGCTGTGTTGGGAGAAGGGGTAGGGCAGGCTGATTATGTTCTATTTTAGACCTTCCTGAATTGCCAGGACAGGAAGAAGAGCCAGTTTCTAAAATTTTGGATAGGACCACTTAGAACCAAGTTCAAGAAATGGCAGAAATGAGCCCTAAATGAATGATGATTGGCATCTTTCTAGTGTGAATTGGAACTAAGTTAGACACTGGTATGAAAGAATTTGGCATTAAGAGATGAGGCTTTCCTTCCCTTTCTTTACTTTCCTATGATTATCTGAGATTAATACAATTTTCTTCCCAGGTGCCACCTTCCAGTGTGTATATATGATGGTAAAATGTGCTAAACAAACAAAGGTTGGGTAAGAAGGCAGAAAGCAGGGGCTGGGGTAGAGCACTTGCCTTACATGCATGAGGCCCTGGGTTCGATTCTCAGGACCACATAAAATAAATGAATAAATAAAGATTGTGTCCATCTACAACTAAAAAATAATAATAATAAAAAAGAAAGGAGAACATAATTTTAAAAAAAGGCAGGAAGCTGAAGGGTATGTGCTATATTATGTGAGGTGGTCAGGCAAGGCTTCTTTATCATTGCTTTATAATTACCTATTTCTGTCTGATTCCAGAAAGGCAAGGTGGAGGTCTTAATTTTCTCATTCTAGCACTTGGCAAAATGCTGGGTGTAGGGCTGGGGATATAGCACAGTGGGCTGGGATATAGCTCAGTTGGTAGAGTGTTTGCCTCATGTGCACAAAGCTCTAGGTTCAATCCCTAGCACCACAAAAGAGGAAAAAAAGGAAAGAAAGAAAGAAAGAAAAATGCTGGGTGTATCATAGATGTTTCCTAAATATCTACTAAATAATGAATTTTACCAGGGAGTGAGGGAAGAACTAAGAAGAAAGGAGTCTGTCTCTTCCCTTTGTGGATGGTCCGGGAGGCAGAAAAGCCTTTCTTTCTGACTGTGCTTAGGCTCAAAAGGTCAAAGGTTTCTGATTTATTCCTTTGTTTACCTTGGATAGAAAGAATGATTTTAGCAAGTTGTTATTTAGGAAGATTCTGCCTGGTGTGACTTACCTTAGGTATTCATAGGACTTTTCAAAATGAATTTAATAACTATTGCATGGTGTTGCTGTGAGTAGGTTGGATTGATATTGTATTTTCAGGGGAAGGAACTCTGAGGCATAGAGAAGAGCCATGAATATTATATAAGTTTGAGGGCCCCCAAATAACGTTATTGTACAGGCTGAAAAGAATAATAGTAATAATAGTTACTGTTATTGTGACTTATGTACAGTGCATTCTATTAGGCCCTGTATATTCCCAAGGATTGCGATATTGCCATTGTATAGATATGACACTCAGAGAAATAATTTAAGAACATATATAGTAAACAGTGGATCTGGGATTCCTGGACAAACAGATATATGAGTGTATAGAAGCACTCATCTGTTCCTTTATACCCTTTTGTTGTTACTGGTTTGTATAATTAGAATTCCTCAATGTTTTTGTGGTAATAGGTATTGAACCCAGGAGTGCTCTACCACTGAGCCACTGAGCTATGTCTTCAGCCCTTTTTAAATTTTTATTTTGAGATAGGATCTTGCTAAGTTGCCCAGGATGGCCTTTGAACTTTTGATTCTCTTCTTTTAGCCTCCCAAGTAGCTGGGATTATAGGTGTGTGCAACCAAACCTGGTTGAGAATTCCTCATTTTATAAAAATGCTGAAGACTTTGTAGAGAGGTGATTCTGCATAATGGGAAGAATACTGGATATTGAAAGAAGACTACTGAAGTCTTTGGCTATAGAACTCTTTCTTCAATACAGTCATATGTGAGCTACCCAATATGGTAAAAGTCAAAAATCAAATTAGTTGACTTAAGTGAGAGAAAGAGCCTGTGGCTCATCCTGCTTAAACCTTCTCCCCTGCTTTCTTTCCCTCAGTAGTCATCCTGAAAGGGTTCACTGAATCTAGTTTGAAAACTAGTGGACTAAGTGATTTTTAAAATAATAATAATTATTATTATTATTATTTGCAGTTTTGGGGATTGAACCCAGAAATGTTCTACTACTGAGCTGCATCCCCAGACTTTATTATTTTTGGAGACAGGGTTTTGCTAAATTGTTGAAGCTGGCTTCGAATTTGTGATCCTCCTGCCTCAGCCTCCCATGTTGCTAGGGTTACAGGAAGGTGCCACTATGTCTGGCTGCTAAATGATCTTTGTTCTGAAATTGCATTTTGAGGAGTGGAGGAAGACCCAGAAATATTTTCTGCTTTTTTAAAAAAAATTTTAGTTGTAGTTGGAAATAATACCTTTATTTTACTTATTTATTTTTATGTAGTGCTGAGGATTGAACCCAGGGCCTCGCACATGCTAGACGAGTGCTCTACCTCTAAGCTACAACCCCAGCCCTATTTTCTGCTTCTTATCTGTCACATGGTCCAATAACTACAGCTGGACAGTGATTATTGAGAGAGTGGTGTGGTTTTGTTATTTTTGTCCTGTTTCTATAGCATAGATATTTAAGCTAGAAGGGGGTGTTATTTAGATTAAGATAATGTGCAAGTGATGCAGGGTGGAATCTTTCAGAACATTCCCACAGGATCTGATGTTCTATGCTGTCTGTATCCACTCTTGCCGATGGTTTTCTCTTTTGTAATCCATGAGCAGTTCCTTGACATTATTTTTAATATTTTCTGTTAATGGTCAGTGCCAAAGGGCTGATCAACCATTTCTTAATTAGGAATCTCATTCAGCCGTTCAATCCTCAAATTGAAAGCATTTATTATGAGCTAGGGCACTAAGAATACAGTGGTGAATAAGCAGGCAAGCTGGGAAAATAAAATGAATAAATAAAACTTGAATACATTTTGATAAATGCAGTGATGGGATGGATACAGAAGACTAAAAGCAAGAGAGGCCCTGATCCTGGGGCCCCAGAAAGGAGGAGTGCTACAGGAGCTTATCTAAAGTAGGATCTGAAGAAATAAGAAGGCATGAAGCTTACCACCCAGAGATGAGAGAGCACAAGAACAGAGCTGATGCCATTGAAGGCCAGGCTGAAGAGGTGTAGGGCCTGTGCCATTTTGGAGTTGGACTTCATCCTGGGAACAATAAGGACCTTCAAAGAATTTAATGTAGAGTAGCAGTATTCCACTGTGTCTGGCTGCTTAATGATCTTTAGCTACCTATGTAATACCTGCTTTCTCTTCACAGTTCTAGGATTTTCTGTATTTTGCTTTTTCATTTCTTATGTTATGCTGGTTGATTTCCATTACTTAAGAGTCTTGAACAGGATGCGTAGAATTGGCAGTGACCAAATCGGTAAAACTGGACTCTTCTAATTCAGAATTTATAGATGGGACTGTACTAAAATTTAACATTTTCTTCTTTTGAAGAAAGGATTGTCCATGAAAACTCTCTTATAAACTAGTTAAAATAAGATGTGTTGAGGGGAATGTAACAGGAGGAGGATAAACTGGGGGTTTTTTGTTTTGTTTTAGTTTTGAGACAAGTCTTCCTTACTATGTTGTCAGGCTGGTCTGAATTTCTGGACTCAAGTGATCCTCCTGTCTCAGCCTTCTGAGTAGCTAACTGGGATACATGTGTGTACCACTTGGCCTAGCTGGTTTTTTTTTTTTTTTTTTTTTTTTTTTAAATAGCCTTATTAAGATATAATTTGATGGTTTTAGACATATTTAAAGGATATGCTGTTTTAAAGTACTTTTAGACATAAATACCAGTTGTCTTATCATAACAGTTGTGTCAATACAAATCCTTTATCTTTCTACTCATTTAAAATTGGTTTATGGCCCACACTTAGTTTGGTCCCCACCCCTCCACTCTGTGTATAAATTGGTCTGGCTTTTGCTGTGCCACTAGGCAGAAGGCCAAAGGCAAGAGTTTTTGTATGTGGCACTCAAAAGTAGGAGATGTGATTGGAATAAGGGAAAACATTTCTTTATATAAATATGCAAACAAGTTATTCTTCATTTTTGGAAAATGAGGAAGCACATAGACTGGGGGAGGGCAAGAGGTGAGGTGGAGGCAGGAAGGGTGCCCTGTTTGGTATTCCCAAGGCCTCCAGGTCTTGCTGTTTATAAGAGCTGAGGTGGTGCTCCATCTGGTGGCTCTGGGCTTAAAGTGCAGCCAGTAGACACAGACATGTTCTTGAAGGTAGAGAGGATTGGCATTTGGCATTTATTCTTTTATTTGCTTTTCTTTTGTTCTGGGCTTTCTCATTGAATTATTTTTGGAGTAAATTCTTCCCTCAAATGGTAGTGATTTTTCTTCTATGGCTCTTTGTTTCTTCTTTCTTTTCTGCTAGTTTTGAGCCTAATCTTTTTTTTAAAAGAGAGAGAATGAACCTTTTTTGGGGGGGCGGGGGGAAGATGGACACAACACAATGCCTTTATTTTTTTTTAAAAGAGAGAGAGAGAGAGAGTTTTAATATTTATGTTTTAGTTATTGGTGGACACAACATCTTTGTTTGTATGTGGTGCTGAGAATCTAACCCAGGTCCCACCCGTGCTAGGCGAGCGCTCTACTACTGAGCCACAATCCTAGCCCTGAACCTAATCTTATCAGACTATATCATCCAGTACTCTTATTGTTGTGGTCATCGTCTGGGTCACTGCCCCTGATTTCTAATGACTTCATTCTATTTTAATGTCACTGTTTCCAACACCGTTCCTGTTTTAAGTTTTTTTTTAAAAGATTTTTTTTCCCCCTGAGCATCACACATGCCAGGCAAGCACTCTACCTCTGAGCTACACTCTTGGTCCCAGTCCGTAGTGCTTTCAGGTACATGCTGGTGATCCTTGTGACACCTTTGCCTCAATTTTATCTCTCTTCTAGTCACTGTCACTTGACAGAGTTGACCATTCGTTTCTTCGCTAGGTTTCCATGATGCTGTGTACTTTCCCCAGTTTTCTGTCTACTTCACTGACTTTGCTTTGTCTCCTTTGCTAGTTTCTCTACATCTCTATCAGTAAAAATATTGGCCCCCCCCCTGGGGATCAGACCTGTGACTTCTTGTTTTACCTGTATTCAGTCAGTTCCTTGGCAAACTCATCCAGGTCATGGCTTCATAAACCATCCGTTTGTTATTGATGCACAGATTTATTTATTTACTATTTATTTATTTTTGGGGTACCAGGAATTGAACCCAGGGTGCTTAACCACTGAGCCACGTCCCCAGCCCTTTTTATATTTTATTTAGAAACAGAGTCTCACTGAGTTGTGATCCTCTTGCCTCCCAAGCTGCTGGGATTACAAGCGTATGCCACTGTGCGCAGCTGACTCACAGATTTATATCTTCAGTCCATACTGCCCTCCATACTTATATATGCAGTGGCCTCTTTAATGTCTCTGTTTGGATGACTGATACATATCTTAAAACTAATATGTCATGAACTGAACTCTTGATCTTTCTTTTCAGATTGCTCCATTTGTACTGATCCCCATTTGAATCAATGATAGTGCTGTCCTTCCAAATTCAGACCAGCAACCTTGGAGTCACACTTAATTGCTTTCTTTTCTACACACCACATACAATCTAAGAACAAATCTCTTCACGTGGCTAGAATTCTGCCCACTTCCTACTGCCTGTATTGCCAACGTGAGGGTCCAGGCCATAACTGCCTTTTGCCTGGATTACTGCAGTACCCTCCCACTTGGTCTTCCACCCACCCACCCCTTTTTTAGTTGTAGGTGGACCCAATGCCTTTATTTGATTGATTG
Organism: Marmota marmota marmota; assembly: GCF_001458135.2. Taxonomy (NCBI): domain Eukaryota; kingdom Metazoa; phylum Chordata; class Mammalia; order Rodentia; family Sciuridae; genus Marmota; species Marmota marmota. The sequence goes on from NW_026000082.1 coordinate 37,862,404, forward strand.
ATTGATTCATTCATTCATTCATCTACGTGGTGCTGAGGATCGAATCCAGTGCCTCACATGTGTGAGGCAGGTGCTCTACCACTGAGCTCTCTTTGCTCCCACTCTTATCCTCTATGGTCTCTTTTTAGCACATCAGTTATACTGATCCTTATCTTTTTTTTTGAGGTCATTAAAATAATTAACACTTAAAGTTTACAATCTTTATATTAGAGTTCACTCTTTTTTAAAAAAAAATATTTTTATAGTAGATGGACACAACACCTTTATTTTTTTTGTTTAGGTGGTGCTGTGGATCGAGCTCAGTGCCTCACACATGCTAGGTGAGTGCTCTACCAACTGAGGTATAACCCCAGCCCTAGAGTTCACTCTTGATGTTGTATATTTTATGGGTTTAGATAAATGTATAATGATACCTATCCATAATTAATATGCAGAGTGTTTCGCTGCCATAAAAATCCTCTATGTTCTACCTGTTCACTCTTTTCATTTCCTCTCTCCTGGCAACCAATGAGCCTTTTACTGTCTCCATAGTTTTGCATTTTCCAGAAAGTCAAATAATTAGAATCATACTAAGATACATTTAAGGTTCCTCTGTTTTTCATGGCTTGATAACTTATTTCCTTTTAGTACTGAATAGTACTTCATTACCTGGATGTACCAGTTTATCCATTTACCCACCAAGGAAGTCTGAGTTGCTTCCAAGTTTTGGTAATTACAAGTAAAGCTACTATAAATACTCACTTGTAGATTTTTGTGTGGATATAAGTTTTCAATTCATTTTGGTAAATAACAAGGTGTCCAACTGCTGGATCAATTATAAGAATGTTTAGTTTTAAGAAACTGACAAATTATCTTCAAAAGTGGATGTACCATTTTGCATTGCCACCAGCAATGAGTGAGTTCCTGTTCCACATCCTCACCAGCATTTGGTGTTGTCATTGTTTTGGATTTTGTCCATTTTGATGGTTATATGTTGGTGTTTTTTAAATTTTTTTTATTTTATTTTATTTTTTTAAGAATTTAACCTTTGGGGCTGGGGTTGTGGCTCAGCGGTAGAGCGCTCGCCTAGCACAGGCAAGGCCCTGGGTTCGATCCTCAGCACCACATAAAAATAAATAAATAAAAAAGGTATTGTGTCCAACTACACTAAAAAATATTAAAAAAAAAGAATTTAACCTTTATTTTATTTGTGTTTGTTATTGTTTATCTGTTTTTATGTGGTGCTGAGGATCGAACCCAGGGCCTTACCATCCTAGGCAAGCACTCTACCACTGAGCTACAACTGCAGCCCAATGTGGTTGTATCTTATATTTTTTAATTTGCAGTTCCAAAATGCTATATGATGCTGATTTTCTCATGCTTATTTGCCATCTATATATCTTCTTTGGCAGGTATCTGTTTGGATCTTTTTCCATTTTTAGAGAGAGAATTTTTTTTTTTAAATATTTATTTTTTAGTTTTTGGCAGACACAACATCTTTGTTTGTATGTGGTGCTGAGGATTGAACCCGGGCCGTACGCAAGCCAGGCGAGCGAGCTACCGCTTGAGCCACATCCCCAGCCTGACTTTTGCCCATTTTTAAATTGTGTTTTCTTTTTATTGAGTTTTAATAGTTCTTTGCCTATTTTGGTTAATAGTCTTTCGTCAGATATCTTTTACAAATGTTTTCTCCCAATCTATGGCTTGTCTTCTCATTCACTTGACAATGTCTTTCGCAGAGCAGAAGATTTGTTTACTTTGAGGAAGTCCTGTTTCATGGATGATACCTTAGTGTCTTTAAAAGTCATCATTATACCCCAGGTCATCTAAGTTTTCTCTGTATTGTTTTCTAGAAATTTATAGTTTTTGCATTTTACATTTAGGTATGCAGTCTATTTTGAGATAACTTTTTGTGGAGGGTGTAAGGCCTATGTCCAGATTTTTTCTTTCTTCCTTTGGCATATGGATGTCCAGTTTCAGTATCATTTATTATAAAAAATTGTATTTGCTTCATTGAATTGCCTTTGTTTTTAAAGATCAATTGATTATATTCATATGGGTCTATTTCTGGACTTTCTATTTTGTTCATTGATCTATCTATCCTTTCTCTTGAATACAGTGTCTTAAATATTATGACTTTATAGTAAGACTTGAATCTGGATAGAATCAGTGTCTGGTTTTGTTCCTCTTCAATATTGTATTGACTCTTCTGGGTCTTTTTGGTGTGGGGTTAATTGAACTCAGGGGAACTCAACCACTGAGCCACATCCCCAGCCCTATTTTGTATTTTATTTAGAGACAAGGTCTCACTGAGTTGCTTAGCACCTCACTGTTACTGAGGCTGGCTTTGAACTTGTGATCCTTCTGCCTCAGATTCCTGAGCTGCTGGGATTATAGGCGTGCTCCCCCAGTTCTTCTGGGTCTTTTCCTCTCCATATAAACTTTAGAATCAATTTGTCGATATCTACAAAACAGTTTGTTGGGATTTTGATTGGGATTGTGTTGAATCTATAGATCAAGTTGGAAAGAGTTGATATCTTGACAATATTGACTCTTCCTACCCATGAGTGTGGAATATATCTTAATTTATTTAACTCTTGGGATATTTTTCATTAGTGTTTTGTAGTTTGCCTGACATACAAAATTACATATTGTATTTTTTATTTATACCTAACTATTTCCATTTTGAGTGACTAATATAACTGGTATTTTTTTCAAAATATTTTTTTAGTTGTTGATGGACCTGGACCTTTATTTATATGTGGTGCTGAGAATTGAACCCAGGGCCTAAGTGCTCTACCACTGAGCCACAACCCTAGCTTGGTATTGTTTTTTTTTTTTGCTTGTCACCCAAAGGTTTTATTTTTTAGAGAACAAGTTTTATTTAAAGGATAGAACAGAAACAGGTATTGTGTTTTTAACTTCAAATTCCATTTTTTCATTGCTGGTATATAGGAAAGCAACTGACTTTTATATATTAGCTTTATATCCTGCAACCTTGCTATAATTATTCCAAGGTGGCTTTTTTGGTCAGTTCTTTTGGATTTTCTACATAGAGAAACATGTCAGCTATAAACAGATCATTTTATTTCTTCCTTCCCAGTCAGTATCCCTTTTATTTTATTATTGTATTAGCTAGGTTTCTGGTATAGTATTGAAAGGAATGGTGAGAGAGTACATTCTTGCTTTGTTCCTAATCTTAGCCGGAAAACTTTGAGTTACTTACCTTTAAGTATGATAGCTGGAGCTTTTTTGTAGCTATTCTTTTATCATGCTGAGGAAATTTTCTTCTATTTCTGGATTGCTGAGAGGTTTTTTGTTTGTTTGTTTGTTTGTTTATGATGAGTAGATGTTGGATTTTATTAATGCAATTTCTGCATCTGTTCACAGTGATCATTATTATTATTTTTCTTTAACCTAGTGATGTGATTTACCTTGCATATCTGGGGTAAATCCCAATTGATGGTGGTATATAATAACTCATATATATTGTTGGTTTGATTTACTAATATTTTGTGGAATATCTTGCATCTGTTTGTTTTCTTTTTTTAAATATTTATTTCTTAGTTTTAGGTGAACACAATATTTTTTATTTTTATAGTTTTATTTTATATTTATGTGGTGCTGAGGATCGAACCCAGTGCTTCATGCATGCTAGGTGAGCACTCTACCCCTGAGCCACAACCCCAGCCCCTTTGTTTGTTTTCTTATAATGTCTTCAAGGCTAGGTAATGCTGGCCTCATTCTATGAGTTAGAAATTATTCCTACTACATCTATGTTCTGGAAGAAATTGTAGAAAATTGGGAAAATTTTCTCTTTAAATATATGGTAGTATTCACCAATGAACCCATATTGGCCTGGTGTGCACTGTTTTTGAAAGTTATTAAATAGTGATTCAATTTCTTTGATATAGTCCTATTCAGATTGTCTAATAGAAGGATTGTAATTTTCAATGAATTAGTCCATTTTTTACCTAGGTCATCAAATTTGTGGTCAGAGAGTTGTTTATAAATTTCTTTATTATCCTTTTGATGTCCTTGAGATTTGTTGTGATGAGATCTCATCTCTGTAGTAATGTCTCTTCTTTCATTTCTGATAACAGTAGTTTGTTTTCTCTGTTTGTCAGAGTCGGCTTTTGGTTTCACTGATTTCCCCGCCCCGCTTTACTGATTATTTTCCGTTTTCAGCTTCTGCTCTAATTTCTATTACTTATTTTCTTCTACTTAATTTTGATTATGGATTGATTTAGAGACAGCGGTCTTGTTATATTGCCCAGACTGGCCTTTAAACTCCTGGACAATCCTCTTTTCTGAGCCTCCCAAGTAGGAGACACTATAGGTACATATCATCCACCTGGCTCAATTTTCATTTAATTTGCTCCTTTTCTAGTTTTCTAAGGTGGTAGCTTAGATTATTGATTTTGTATCTTGCTTCCTAATGTAAGCATTTAATGCCATAAAATTCTCTCTAAGCAGTGTGTTTATTGCATCCCACAAATTTTAATAAGTTTTAGTTTTGTTTTCATTTAGTTCAAAATATTTTAAAATTTCTCTTGGGATTTCTCCCTTGAATCATATCTTATTTAGAAGAGAGTTGTTTAATCGCTTAAGTATTTTGGAATTTGCTAGTTGTCTTTCTTTTACTGACTTCCAGTTTAATTCCTTTATGGTCTGAGAGCATATAACATATAAATTCTATTCTTTTGGAGTTGCTAGGGTATGTTTAATGGTCTAGAAGGTAGTCTACTTTGAAATGTTCCATGTGAGCTTAAGAAGAATGTGTCATCCGCTGTTGTTGAATAGTGCCTATCTGCATGCCTATATACCCAGCAGCTTAGGGGAGACCAAGCTAGGAGGATCACAAATTCAAAGCCAGCGTCACCAACTTAGTGAGGCCCAAAGCAACTTAGGGAGACACTATCTCAAAATAAAAAATAAGAGGGACTGGGGATTGTGGCTCAGTGGTTAAGCACCCCTGGGTTCAATCCCCAGTACCAATAAATGGGTGGATGGATGATAGATAGATAATAGATGGACAGATAAACAATGTTTATTATATCCAGTTGACTGATGGTGCTAATGAGTTAAGCTATGTGCTGACTTTGATTTGTATTTCCCTAATGATTAACAATGCTGAGCATCATTTCATGTTTGTTGACCATTTGTTTACTTTGGAGAAATATCTATTATATTGTCCTTTTTAAAAATTGTTTTATTGTTGTTGAGTTGTAGTTTTTTATATATTATGGATATTATGAGATATAGATTAATATCTATTTTTAATATCTAAAATTAATAATAATAATTTTTAATAATATCTAAAATTGTAACTGTCCTTTTCCCAAACAATGAAGAATCCTTAGAGCACTTGAGTTGTGATTCCTGTGTAATTTACAAGTTATTGTTGTCCAGTGTTTTAGTTTCCGCTTTGGTTTTATCCTTAATTTTGATTTTGGATTGATTTAGAGACAGCAGTCTTGTTATTTTTGAAAGTTATTAAATAGTGATTCAATTCAATATATACCACTACCTCCACCATCGATTTTTATTGTTTAACTGAACCAGTGCTCATTTAGGTTAGTTGCTTACCCCTTTTTTCTTGAGTCTCCTGCCTTCCCTTTCTTCCTTTATTTTCTTTTGGTATTTCAAGTCTGAGCTACCTCCTCAGCCCGAGTCTTCTGCCTTTCTTAAGGGATCAGTTTCTGTCTTCTGAATTGCATCCTGAGTAGTTCTTTCAGTGAGGTCTGTTAATAAACTCTCAGGTTTTTATTTTCCTTTTATCTGTTTTGAAAGTGTTTCTAATATCGGAATGTGGGCTATCTTGGTAAAGGTTTCATGTGAGTTTGAGGCGAATGTATCATCTGGTGGTGTTGGATATACTTTATATGCATGTCCCTTACATTCATTTCATTGATAGTGCTAATAAGTTAACTAAGTTAAATTATTCATTCATTTCCTTCCTTCCTCCCTCCCTCCCTTCCTCCCTCCCTTCCTTCCTAGCACCTTGTACGTGCCCCAGCACTCTACCAACTGTGTTTATTAATTTTCATAATTTAGCTGGGTATATGCTTCTAGGTTTACTGTTAATTTGTTTTAGAACTTTAAATGAATCAGTGCCTTTTATCTTTTACTTGCCACCTACTGAAAAGTTTCTACTGAGAACATGTTGTTCAGTTGCTGTTTCTTTATAGATTGTTGCTGTGGTTTGAATGTGTTTCCTCAAAAATTAATTGAAATGTAATCTTCAGTGTAACAGTATTAAGAGGGGGGGCCCTTAAGAGATGATAAGGCCATGAGGCCAAACCCCTCGTGGATGGGATTAGCATCCTTGTAAATGGGCTCAAGAGAGTGAGTTCTCAACCTCTTTTGCCCATCCACCCCTCTTTTTCCCCTTGGCACCATGAGAGGACACAAACATTTAAGGTGCCATTTTTGGAGCAGAGGCCAGGCCCTCCCCTCACAGAACCTGCTTGCACGTTGATCTTGGATCTTCCAGCCTCCAAAACTGTAAGAAGTAAATTTCTGTCCTTTACAATTTAGCCAGTTTGTGTTACAGCAGCACAAACAGACTGAGAATTGTCTTTTTTCACTTGCTGCTTTTAGACTACCTATATGTGGGATTCATATACATTCTATATGTATGTTTATGTGTCTAAGTGCAGATTTAATTTTTTTCCTGTTTAGGACATTGCTTCCCAAATTTGAGGTTCCTTATCTTTCATCAACTCTTGAAAAATCTTAGCTAGTATCTCTAAAAATATTGTTTGTTGCCTGTTCTTTCTGTTTCATCCTTTTGGGCTTCCTGTTAAACTTCCTCATGCTGGTCTCTTTATTTCCCTTGTCATTTAACAATATCTCTCTTTCCATCTTCTTAACTCTGTGCTGCCTTTTGTTATTTAGTCATATCTCTTCTTGACTACTGTTTTCTCTTCATTTGCATTTAATGTGCTTTTAAAAAATTCTAGCTGATCTGTTTGGTTAATTTTCAAGTCTTCTGGTCTTTGTTGATAGCATCTTATCTCTTTCCCCCTTTTAAAAAAGTAACTTTAAACATTGGAATACACTTTTATGGTTTCTAGTCAGTACTCTTATTAATAAATATTTAAAAAATACATAATAGTAACCCACTCATTTTAAATATGAGGAAATGAAATACAAAACTATAGCCATAGCCCACTTTGACTTTCTCCTTCCTCTGTTTCCTTTGAGTTACTGTTTGGTGTGTATCCCCAGTGAGATTTTTTTTTTAAAAAATTATATATATATATATTTAGTTGTAGGTGGACACAGTACCTTTATGAACCCAGTACCTCATGCATGCTAGGCAAGTAAGTGCTCTACCATTGTGGGCAAGCCACAACCCTAGCCCATGAAATTGTTTTTGAAGAAACACTTCCATCCTCACATCTGAGGGTCTGGGGCCTTTCTGTTATAATACCAAAGGGCAAAGTTTGTTGAAACTCCCTGTTGGTTGGTTAGGGCCAAGCCATACCTAAATTCATTTACAAATCTGCCTATACTGTTGGGAGAAGAGATGTTGGTAACAGGTGAGGGAAGATCATGTTAGTACATTGTGAAGTTTGCCATTTATATAGCAATGTGGATAGATTTTTATCATCATCATCATCATTATTTTTAAATTTTTTGTTCTACTTAGTTGGACATGACAGCAGAATGCATTTCAATTCATCGTACAGAAATGAAGTACAACATTTCAATTCTCTGTATAGATTATATTATTTTCAAGTCACAATAGTTCATGAAAGATAACTTTTCTTACAATAATCTCAGGATTGTTTAGTGCCAAGAGCTTTCCATGTATTATCTAAAAATAACACAGTGGAGAGATACAGTAGGCATCATTGTCCTCATTTTACAACTAAGTAAAACTAAAGTTTAGTTTTACTTAATGGCTTATAGAAAGGTAAAGATTTTCTGATACCTACCATGTGTTGGGGCTTCCTTCTGCATCTTTCTGCCATGCTGCCTCTGGTAGCATTCTTCATCAGGGTGAAATCAATATCAACTGTAAAGAACCAGTGTTTTCTTGTAGGTTTATTTAAATTCAGTCATTCAACAAACATAGCACTTGCTATGTTTGACGTAAAAGGATTACAAATGGGAACTCTTTATAGTTTAGAGCTAAAGTGCAGGTTTGAGATTTGCTAACTGACTTGCCTTCTGCTTTCCTTCTATAGACTGATAATGGTTTCCAGCTGCCAAAGAAGATTGTGGATGCCAAGAGAAAGGTAACCATTTCTCATCTCCTCAAGTGGAATTGGATGCCCCTGGGAGCCCACGTTGGCTGGCAGTAGATATGGCTGAATTTACTAGCTACAAGGATACTGCCTCCAGCCGCCATCTGCGGTTCAAGTTACAAAGCTTAAGTCGCCGCCTGGATGAATTGGAAGAAGCCACGAAAAACCTCCAAAAAGCAGAGGATGAGCTCCTGGATCTCCAGGACAAGGTGATTCAAGCAGAAGGCAGCAACTCCAGCATGTTGGCAGAGATTGAAGTGCTGCGCCAACGGGTGCTGAGAATTGAAGGAAAGGATGAGGAAATTAAGAGAGCAGAGGACCTGTGTCATCTGATGAAGGAGAAACTTGAAGAGGAGGAAAACCTCACCAGGGAACTGAAATCCAAGATTGAGCGGCTTCAGAAACGAATGGCTGAGTTGGAGAAGCTAGAGGAGGCCTTTAGCAGGAGCAAGAATGACTGTACCCAGCTTTGTTTGAGTCTAAATGAGGAGAGAAATTTGACCAAGAAAATCTCCTCTGAGCTGGAAATGCTCAGAGTCAAAGTGAAAGAACTGGAGTCTTCTGAGGATCGCCTGGATAAAACTGAGCAGAGTTTAGTGTCAGAGTTAGAAAAGTTGAAATCATTGACTCTGAGCTTTGTAAGTGAGAGAAAATACTTGAATGAAAAGGAGAAGGAAAATGAGAAATTGATAAAAGAGCTCACCCAAAAACTGGAGCAGAACAAGAAAATGAACCGAGAGTATACAAGGAATGCATCTAATCTTCTGGAAAGGAATGACTTACGAATTGAGGATGGCATCCCTTCTACCCTGCCATCCAAAGAGCCAAGAAGGAAGGGCACTCTGGACTATCTCAAGCAGGTGGAGAATGAAACAAGAAACAAAACAGAAAATGAAAAGAACCGAAATCAGGAGGACAACAAAGTCAAGGATCTGAACCAAGAGATTGAGAAACTTAAGACACAGATCAAACATTTTGAATCTTTGGAAGAAGAGCTTAAGAAAATGAGGGCCAAAAATAATGACCTTCAGGATAATTACCAAAGTGAACAAAATAGAAACAAAATCCTAGCCAATCAGTTGGAAGAGATAAAACTACAAATCAAGAAACAGAAAGAGTTAGAAAATGGGGAGGTAGAAGGGGAAGATGCTTTCCTGTCCAGCAAAGGCAGGCATGAGAGGACTAAGCCTAGAGGCCATGGGGGTGAAGCATCTGTGTCCAAGCACACATCTCGAGAGCTGTCTCCTCAGCATAAGCGGGAAAGGCTCCGAAATAGGGAGTTTGTTCTTGGCAATGAAAACTATTCTCTGAACAACAGGCAGGTTTCCTCTCCCACTTTCACCAATAGGAGGGCGGCCAAAGCCTCCAACATGGGGGCAGGTACAGACAGTGGGTCTCAGGAAGCAAAGAGAACTGAAGACCGATTTGCACCTGGATCCTCTCAGAATGAAGGGAAGAAGTCCAGGGAGCAGCCATCAGTGCTTAGCCGCTACCCTCCAGCTGCTCAGGAGCATAGTAAAGTTTGGAAATCATCTCCCAAGCCAGGCACTGACAGTGGACTAAAGGGTAAAGTAGAGAAGACAACAAGAACATTTACTGACTCCACCCATGGATCTGTTCCCAGTGACACACTGGGTAGAGCTGACAAGGCTTCTGATACCCCAGAGGCCCTCTTTGGCAAGAGGGGACAGGTTCCTGGCAGTGGAAATCAAATAACTCTGGCTACAGATTCCAGCTGTTCTAAGACCATTGCACCTTTGACCTCATCTCGAAGATCCTCCTCAGAAGGACTGTCTAAGGGCAAAAAGACTGCCAATGGCCTGGAGGCTGATAACAGCTTCCAAAATTCCAAGGCTCCTATTTTATCAAAGTATCCTTATAGCTCCAAAAGCCAGGAGAACATCCTTCCTGGATTCTCAGCCCCAAATAAAGAAGGAGCTGAGCAGTCCATAGCCGTTGTGATGGAAGATAGCAGCCAACATGAAGCCCTGAGATGTCGGGTCATCAAGTCCAGTGGCAGAGAGAAGCCTGACTCAGATGATGACTTGGACGTAGCATCTCTGGTTACCGCCAAATTGGTAAGCACAACCATCACTCCTGAGCCAGAGCCCAAACTACAGCCTAACTCTAGAGAAAAGGCCAAATCCCGCATGGGACCTAGAAACTCTGTATTTGAGAATGATAAAAATGCTGGGATAGAAAATGAATCTGTGAAACCTATCAGGGCCTCTACCAATGCCATGGAATTCTCAGATGCCAATGGTGCTGGGGTAAAAAACCAAAGGCCCTTTAGCCCCAGAGAGGCCTTGCGGTCTAGAGCTGTCATCAAACCTGTTATCATTGATAAAGATGTGAAAAAAATCATGGGAGGATCTGGAACTGAGGCCGTGATGGAGAAGCAGAAATCCACCTCAAAATCAGGGCCAAACAAAGTGACAAGCAGCATTACTATCTACCCCTCTGACAGCAGCAGCCCTAGAGCCATCCCAGGTGAGGCCCCAAGGGAGAGGCACACGTCCACCAGCAACATCCAGGTGGGGCCCCCAGAGCGCATGGCAGTTAGCAACCATGTCAACCCCCCCTTTGAGCTCTCTATTAATAAACATGACATCACCCTGCAGCTCACAGAAGCTGAAAAAATGGGAGACGGGCCCCTAAGGAATAGGCCAGAAACAGTGGTCTCTCGGAGCAGCATTCTAATCAAGCCATCAGATTCTGTGGAGAGGAATAGCCACGCCCCCCAAGCAGAGACAATCAGGTGGAAAAACCATAGTGCCCCTTCAGAGGTGGGCTCCTCTGACACCAGACACGTTACTGTACGGAACGCCTGGAAGAGTAAGCGAGACTTGAAATCTTTAGAAGACCCCCCAACTCGAGTAGGTAGAAATGTAGAATCTACCAATGCTTACACCCAGAGGTCTTCCACAGACTTCTCAGAACTTGAACAGCCCAGGTCCTACCTTTCTGAGCAGGGCACTAGAAAGGTAGGAAATTCAGGAGATGGCCCAGAGCTGTCCTCCAGAAGGACCCAAAGTAGCCTCACCGTGTCAGAGGTGCTCACCCGTCGGAATCGGGTAGGAGACGCCATCACAGCTGCAGCTTGGAACCACTCATCAGGCATGGTGAGTCCCACGGCTTTCCTTCTCTGCCCTGGTCCTCCTTTACTTTCTCCTTTTCTCTGCCCCTGTTTGTGTAATCCAAGATTTGGGAATTATGTGGCTGGGAAACACTGGTAAAACTGGGTCTCTCTGAGAACTGGTGAAATCAGGTGGGTTTGGCAGAGAGCAGCGTGATTTTCCAACGTTCCCTTTCCAATTTGTCTTCTCCATTTTGCTCTTCAATCATGAAGGCAACACACATAGGAAAACTGGCCTCTGTTCTCTTGCGTTTCAGAGAAGTCTGAGGAGTTCCCAGATCAGTACTTGGAAGCATAAGAAGCAGCTGGAGTTGACAGGGAAGCTCTGGGTGCAAGTCAGAAGCTCTGAGAGCTTTCAGACATGATGGCTTGGTGAACAAGTTCTTGTCCTGCTGCCTCAGACAGTGGGTCTTGCAGGTCACTAGCATATGGGGGAAGAAAGCCAGGGCTTCCCCTAGGTCTACCTTATAAACTTCATATGCAAGTGTCATTCTTTTGTCCTAGACAGCTATCTGGCCCATTATACCTTTCTGAGGGCAGGGTTGGTTTAGCCTGGCTCAGTACAAGATAGATAAATCCAGAACCACCAGCCTTATTTGAGGGTCACAGTGTCAGAACAGTATCTGAAAGAGAGGTCCCCAAGAGTGTCTTTTAGATGTGGAACCTATGATGCTTAGAGACATCTTGCCTAAGATACACATTCCTTCAAATCCCCTTTTATTAGATACAGAAGCTGAGGGTCACAGACACAAAGTGCTCAAGATCACCCAAGTAAGTTACTGCAAGAGCTAAGATTGGAATCGGAAATTGGCATCTCTTAATCCAGCCCTCTTTCCATCCTGCTAACTGTCTTTCTTACTCATACTTTCAAATTCTTTGATTTGCATTTGCTTGGAAAGACAAAGGAGAACATTGAAAAGGCACAATTGCAGCAGAGCAGTGGGGAGAAAGACAGGAGTTTGGGCCCCTGAAACTTTGGACCTGAGAGAGGGAGGTACAGGATGAGGGCCAGACATGGGATATAAACGGGAAGGCATGTGAGTTTTTTTGGTAATTCAAGGTGGGGAGTAAAAAAAAGAGCTATTTAGCCTTTTTGGCACATGCCCTTCTTTAGCCCCCACCCTTACCTCAAAATGGCTTTCACCCCAGAATGCAGCATGAAGCATGCAACTCCAGGACTGCTGACCGCCACTTAGGGGTACCGTGCCCTTGCTCCCATTGTCCTAGGCTCTGTCCTATAAGGCTCCTGGTCAGCTGAGTCCCCCGGTCTACCCCGGTTTTTCCCAACAGCTTGGAGTTCTACTGTATTCTGATTTGTAAGGAATTTTTATACAGGCCTCTCAAACAAAAGCCTGTCTTGGCCGTTACACGTGGCCTGTGTGTCTCTACCAGGTGCGGGGAGGGGGGGTATGTGCCCATTTGGGGTAGGAGGTGAGGGTTTCTTGGTCCTTGCTGTACCATCTTCTGAAGCTCACTTTTTTCATTTATTGGCATAGGAGGAGGGTGAAGACTGCACACTTACTGTCTACCGGCGGCTGCACAACTCCCTGGAGCGGTCTGAATTGCCCGTGAAGCAAGGGCTACCAGAGCCTGGGCGAGTCCGGGCCGAGGAACGATTACGACCAAACAGGCCTTGTGCTGAGGAAAACTGAGCCAGCTGGTGAGGTCTGCTCTGTCTCCTCTGCTGCTGCTTTTTAGCTCTTCCATTTCCTGCCCTGTGAAGACTCCAAGGCCAGTTCTCCAGGCTAGGCACAAGGCTGGGAGACTGGTAGAAAGCTGGGCTGTGGCTCAGGTAATTTTTCCCCATTGGTCAGAGGGAATCAGAGACTACAAACCAGAGTCCCCAGGCCCAGCCTTCCCTGATGCATGAGTCCTTTCTCTTCATTCCTGTCCCTAAGGTAGCTTGGGCCACTCTGGCCCCCAAATGGGAAGATATAGAAACCCCACCACCAAAAATAGTAGCAGAAAGTTCTCCTCTGCTGCTTGTGGGTTGTTTCTGTATCATAGAGCAGCCCCTTCTCCGTGTGGGTAATGAATGCCCTGATTTCTGCCTCCTTACCACGAGGGCCCAAGTACAAGAATGACCAGCTATCAACTTTTTTTTTCTTTCTGGGGGCTTCCATTTTTTTTCCTACTTGGAGTTCCTCAGACTTTGAAAGTCACAGGGGTTCGTGCTGCCTCTGAGCTACCCTTTAAGTTGAAACTTCTCTGACCTGGCCCCCTGGCTGATCAGTTTCTTGGGAACAGAGTATGTAGATACCCATTGGAATGACACATCCCTCCCCCACCCCAGCTCTCTGCTCCCCTTTCCAAAGGCCCCTGGAAGTGCACAAGCCTCATGCATCTCCTTCCCTGGGCACCAGTAATGCTGCTGGCACCACTTGCTCTTTCTTGTGGCTGGAGACCTCAGCTAACTTCATTGTTCCCATCTTGGGAAAATTCCTAGACTGAGCTGGGCCTGACACGGCACACTGCCTTCCAGGACGTGCCCAGCAAGGGGGAAGTCAGGCAGGAAGAAGCAATTTCCCTGTGGTCACTCCACAAGCAATAGCTGCATGGAAGGCACGGACTGAGAATACTCCCTCCTTTTCCTCCTCCATCCCTGTGGAGGAGGCTTTGCACTTTACGGCGCTGATGCATTCCTATGGAAGCGGCCTCTGGTTTCTGCAGGTTGACTATCATTACATGCCTTCATTGGAGGAAAGGTGATTCCTGCCCATCGAGGACCTCAGGTTTATACATTCAAAGTGCAGTAACCTTTCAGGAAGCCACAAAAATACAAATGGATTTGTTTTCTTACACCAATCACATAAGGCAGTTAAAAAGGACTGTACACTCCGGCCCTGCTTTTTCTGTAGCATTCTCAATTTAAAGAAGGGTCCCTTTCAAAAGCTGCTTGTATGAAGCAGACGCTGTTGCCTTCAAACAAGAGAGCATTAGACCAGGAGTCTGGAAAGCTGGTTTTTCTCCATGGCTTTACTTCCTTGCCGTGTGACCTTGGGAGAATCATTGTCCTCCTGAAGCCTGTTTCCCTATTTGTAAAATGAGTTCTTTGAAATGAATGATCTTGTATTCTGAGATCCCCATTTTCACCATCCGGTGTGAGCTGATTTTTACTTCTAGAAGGTATTGTCTACAGGAGTTTCCCTCCTGCCTACAGTCGTCTCTCTGGGCCTTATGCTTTCTAGTTACCCTATATTCAAGTCTCATGGAAGTGAGGGCAGAAAAGTTCCCTATTTCCACATTTCCACCTGCTAAGTGAAGGACTTTGGATGGTGTCAGAGGCTTTGTGTGTCACCAGCTTTGCCTGATGCCAGACAGATGGCTGCCTGTCACGCCAGGTGCTTTCTGTAGCACAAGTCTCCCATTCCTGTTCCTCTCTCTCCGATTTCCTGGTAAGAGGGAAGACTGAGGACTTCCTTGAGAGGACTGAGTGGCCTTCCCTGCCTCAATTCAGCATGGGCCCCAACATTCATCCTGCCCCATGTTTGCACCAGACTAGGCTGTCCTGAGGTGACCTGGGTCACACCTACCTACCTTACTTCCACACTAGTTTTCCAGAGTTTGCCAATCTAAAGGCATTTTCATGTGGCTTGCCTCTCCTCTTCACATCCCATCTCATATGCACTACTTAGGACGCTGTTTTTAAGATCTCTTCCTGCTGCTTCTCCTGGGTCGCTCGCTGGCCAGAAACTTGCTCACTGAAGGATGCAACCCCTTCTTTGCAGCATCCCACCATTCTCCTTAACCAGTTGGCAGCCCTGAGTGTTAAAAGGAAATTGACCTCTGTAGTGGTCAATTGCGGGTACAGACTGGAGCTCTTCTCCACTGATGGAAACAGGAGGGCATCCGACATGCCTAAAAAGATCTCGCCAATAATTTTTGTCTTTGGGTGTTGGAGCCCTGGATTCTGGTGCTGTAGCTCCTGGTGCCAAAGTCTGGATCCTTCCACATTTCAGCAGCACCAACATCTGCTGCTACTCAAAATGCTCTATGGAAAAGGGACAGTTGTAGTGCCCTTTTACTGGGGCTGCCATTTTGAAATCTGAGTGCAATAGGGTTTGATTGTAACAATTATTTCAGGATATTGTATTGTTTCTTTAATCTGCACACTTTCTAAGACCTCTGTAAAATAGATTTTATTTTTAAATGTTCTCAGCATTGCAGAAAGTAGCATTTGTACTAGTGAGTGAAGGCTGAGGCTCATGTCCTTTGGGCTTCAAATGGCTAGCAAGGCTGGCCTCAGATTCCAAAGTAGGAAGGCACATTTCTGAAAAGCAGCCAAGGTGTGACCATTTAGACCAGGACCTCACCATCAGGGGTCCTGGAGGAAGCCTTCAAATAGCGGGGAGACCTGGTAGTTGAATAGTTGTCTGACCAAGCCAAATATTCCCACTGTCCCAGCCAACAAACCCACTTTATGACAAGAATCTTCCACAGCCTGGCTCTAACTTAAAATGTACCAGCAGGTGTATGGTTGTGGGAGGGTTCCTGGCGAAGCTTGAGGAACTTGGCCCCACAGAGCTTCTTGGAGAAAATAAAGCTGGCTACATGCCAGGAGTTGGTTTTTTCTGCTCTGATACTAAAACTACCAGGGAAAGCTACAAGGGTGGTGGCCAGAGAAGCCATGGCAGGGAAATGGTTATAAGTATGGGTGGAAGGGATGTGAGTGGGGCCAACAAGTCCAGTCTGGGTTGCAGACAAGCTTGCACACGGCTCTTCCGCTCTCAAGAGTTTTGGGGTGTGGGAGGGCCTCTAGTGTTCTTGGACTTTGTCCTGGGGCAGTTTTAGTTTTTTAGATTTAATGGGTCAGTGCCAAGTGCTACCACTTCCCAGTAAAGGAGCAGGGCCCCAGAGGCTGGGCCCCTGGCTGCCTTTGTTGGTGTGGGATTCTTTGTTAACTCTGGCAAGATTGCTCTGGAAGAGCTGCTTGTAGGGATTATCTTTTGAATACCCCGAGTGGGGAACAGGGCTCTCCTCAAAGCCTCAACCAAGATCATAGGAAAGGGGCCCTATTTTCCTGCTGCTTCACAGCTCAGAACATGTACTGAACGAACGGAATGTATTTTTAAGAGAATAAAGTCTATTTTTTTGTATTTTAAAGATGGGGGTGGGCTAGAAAGATAGCCCTCAAATAAACTGATACTGCGTTTTAGGCCCCTGTGCTGGGGCACCAGTCTTTAGTCAGTCCACACCTACTTGCTCGAGCAGGGGCTTTGGCTTCACCCCTGCTTCTTGGAGTCTAGGTGTAGTAGCTTCTACATTCCTGCTCCAAGAATGGGACCAAGGGGGCTATAGAACCTGCCGCTGGAAACCAGGGCAAAGCCATGGGCAGTGGCTCAGGGCTCCTTGGGTGCATGTGTAGAGTTGAAGCTCCTGTCTGCATGTATCCTCTGGCTCTCATGCTCTCTGTTGACTCTGCAGCACAGTATGTACCAATAAAGTTCCCTAGTTTCCACATGCGTGGTGTTGAGTGGTCAGTGATGCCAATTTTATTGATGTTGTCTCTTTTCTCTTCATTGGTGCATCCGGTATATTTCACCAGTTAACTGAACAAGAGTTAGAATCAGCTATTTGCTACGTTTTCTTTTCAAATCTGTTGTCACAAAAAGCAGCCTCTCTTCCAACTGCTTGTGTCATAATCAGCCCCATCAGGTTGCAGTGGTGGTGGCAGCACTGGGACTCAAATCAAGTGTGCATCCCAAGCCCAAGCACTTTGTTCCATATGTGCTTCCCATCTTTCCGTCAGTTATTTTAATCTTCGTCAGACCACCAATATAATGTCCTTTCATCTCATTTAGACTAACTGTAAGGAGGAACTGGCCAACACAAGTGAAATCTGATTGCCAGGAGCTACTTCCTGTGCACTGCAATAGCATTTGTTAAAAGCCCCCAAGAAAGGAATGCTCCTGTTCCCTTCTTGTAAAACTGTTTTCATGTGGCAAAGGGCACACTACAGACATGATTAGGAATTGTGAGTTAGATGGGGAGATTATCCCAGATCATGCAGGTGGGCCTTAAGTGTAAACCCAAGAATCCCAACGCAGGGCGACAGGTTTGACTATAGGGGGAAGGCATCCGCACCAACATAGTCAGCCACACGAAGCTGAAAAAGGTGAGGAAACAGCTCTCAGATCCTCCACAGTAAATGCAGCCACACAGACCCACCGTAGACTGGCCATCCCCAAACTGCAAGAAAGTTTGTTGTTTTAAGCCACTAACAGCCAAATCACCCAAGCCTTTGATCTGCTCATGTAATACTTCTCAGATCGACACCATATTTTCAACAGAATTGCAAAGTGAGCAAGCACACTGCCTTCAGAGGGGATCTGAGGGATAAAGGCGGAATGATGGTCGGTCTGTCAAAAACTCAGAGGGCCCAAGTTTTGTGTAAACAGAGTTTTTGACAATGCACCTGAGGTTCCCCTCATATACTGTTGGCACATCACCCCACAGTTCCAGCAGGGACATCAAGCCCCACTGGCCAGAAAGTGCACTGTACCTATGGGCACACCCTGAAACCATTTTTCCCCTTTGTAGGAATATCCTCCTCATTTAAACAGGGAGAACATATACAAGGTAGAATACTTGTAATTCTGTCTTAGCCTTCCGAGTTGCTTGGATTATAGGAAGGTTGCCATTGAAGTAACACCCCTACTTTGTACCCAACTCCCATCCAAAAGAAAAAAAAAAGGACTAATTTTTTATGAAGTTTTATTCTCAAAATATAGAAAAAAAAAAAAAAAGCCAAAAGACTAAGATGTTATCTCACAACACTTGCCTCAGTCTTTATGAAGAACACAATTCCAAACTAGTGGACAAGTTCTTCTCTGTCCTCTAAGTCAGAGGATGTGACCTCTGTCAGATCAGGAGCCCTCCCAGCTGATGGTGAGTCCAGGTAACAGGATGGGACCTTCTCAGTGGGATCTAATATTGCTAGAAGAGCTTCGCTTACATGGCAAAAGACACCAGATCTCTTCAGGATACCTCTGTCTCACATGCTTGGAGACTGCTGCGCAGGAACACCTGGTGTGGCCTGGCGAGGCAGTGTGTACATGGCTCCCAAGAACTGGTCTGCAATCCTTCCTGCTTCTCGAAGCCCACTCAGCAGAGCACCATGGACTGTGGCGGGGTAGTTCCGGATTGTATGCTCTCCCGCAAAGAAGAGTCGTGGGATTGGCTATTTCAGAGAGAAAAGAAAATTAGCAGCTTAGAAGTATGTTTATTCTTTGAACTGCCAAATTCCTATTGACCTTTGAAGGCTGACCCTGCTCCAGGCAGTTAACTATCAACTCTATGAAAGTCTCTTACAATAAAGCATTTTCCTAGGATTGACAGAAGGAGAAATCGGACTCAGCCCAGCCTCAGCTCTAGTGATACTTATTAACTGCATCTATTCTTATCAGTTTAATGATGCCCAAATTTCTAGCTTTCTTTACCGAATGTAGTGCCTAGTGATGGCAGAGATGGGGGTGTCTTACCCATTCTGAACTAGAGAGTAGAGCACTCAGTCCAATTCAGGAATTCTTTCACCTCTAGTTCAGAGCAAACCCAAGTCCTAGGCTACGGTACTGAGGAACCCTCCCTGCTCTTTGGAATAAGGTCCGACAAAAGTCTAAATAGGAGTCCACAGCTATTTCTCAGGGACACGGCCTTGAAGTCCCTAGAGACTGAAATCCCTTTAACAATCTGAGTTATCAGCCACAATAAAAAGATGCATAATTAAAAATGGGTTTTGTTTTATAAAGGAAAAAACTTAAGTTCCTGACTTGCATAGCTCTTCCATTTTGAATGTAGACTGCAAGAAAACAGACGCAAACACTATGCTCCCTTTCCATTCTGCTCCTGCTACCCGAAAGGGTCTAAAGATAGAACCATTAAGGAGAGAAATCAGTGACTTCAGTTTTGCCCTGGGATACTCTTTCTGGATAAGCCCAGAAACAAATTTCTAGTCTCACCTGTGGGGCCCCTGGAATTGAGGGCCCAGGAGTGATTGGCTGAGCCATTAAATCATAATCGTTTCCAGATGATCCTGCAGCTACATAGGAATAGGAGCCTCGGGCCCAGGGGTCAGCACGCCAACGAGACACCACAGTTTCCTTGGGCTAAAGGGAAAAACACAAGCAAAAGTCAGTGGCACCAAGGATAAACCAGCCATCTCCAAGAGGTGCAAAAGCAGGTGTGGGCTGGGCATGAATGCACCGCTGCTTTGAACTACTGAGGCAAAATGACTTCAGACTGCAAAGGCACTTCTACCACGCCTCCTTGTCCACGACTCGGGGCCACACAGCACTTGACTGTTACTCTCTATATATGGAACATTAATGTCCCTCCCTTCAAAGAAATAAGTGGCTGACATTATCACAGTGGGTCTAAAGGACAGAAAAAAAGCACGATGGGATTCTCTTAGGACTTCCCTGGGGCATTCGCTAATCTGGCCACTTTGTCTAAAAGTCGAAAGTCTCTGCAGGCAGAAAAGAAATGCAGCCAACAGTCTATAGATTCTGACTCGGGCACCAAGGGGCTTTTTCTAAATGCCACTGGAGTCCACATACGTTGAAATTCACACAACCCAGCACACACTGAAATGGAAACTGTCCTGACTGAGAAATTCCGCCTCAAACATGTCAAATAATCTAAACCCTAGTTGAGTCTGAATCTGGATCCCTCTTGTTCCCTCCACCAACTTACCTGGGGCACTGCACTGCTACCAAAAATCCCTTTGAGAATGGCTAGGCACCGGCCAACAATCACATCGTCGCTGATATTTTCCATGATGCCTGCGGCTTCTCCTGCCACCAGTGCCAACAGTATAGGAGCTGGACAAACAGAACAATTCCAGGGTTTTTCTAGATTGTTCTCAAGAACCACCCTGTTAAGCCCCACTCACCCTTGTTCCTGGCACTCTGGCAGCATCACTCAAATGCTAGCAACATGATTTTCCTAAACTCCACCCCCAGAAGTTGGCCACAGGGGTTGTTGGTCTTCTACAGTGAGTGCAGCAGGACACGGCACTTTGCTGCTGCTTGCTCCATAGAACGCAGAGGCCCTGAGCACCTCACATGGCTCCAGGACCAGGGCTGCATCCCTTTTGTTATCTCGGGCCCCTCTCCAAGCCCATCGCTGTCTTTAGTCACTTGGAGAGTGTTTATGAAACAGACGTGTATGAGGAGCACAGGGCTAGATCCTGGGGATGGAAAATACAGAAACTAGACTGTACTCCATTCAAGTCACAAATGACCACGCAGATATGATTAGGAACTTGGGTGCTCTGAAAATATAGGATACAGGACCAAATGCAATGGGCACGCTTAGTGTCCTTGAAAGGCCACTTTGAAATACTGACATTTAGCCCAAGACCTAAAGGCTGAGTAGAACAAGCCAGGTTGGGAAGAGATGAAGGAAAATAGTGGCCCAGGCCACAGCACAAGCAGGGGCCCAAAGTGAAAACCATTACAGCGTCCTATAATCAGGAGGGCAAGTCAGTGTGCCTGGAGTGGAGCAGTGGGAGGAGACACGAGGTGGCTGGAGAGGGTTACATTAAGGCGGGCTCTGACGTGGCCAGGCGGAGGAGGAGGAGTTTGAATGTTTTCCTTCAGCAACAGAAAGATATCAAAAGAGAAAAGTAGGAATTATGAATGGTAAATTGGCAGCTGCCAGGTGAGAGGTGAGAGTGGCCTGGCCTGGAGAGGGCAGTGGAGAAGGGGCACTCAGGTCTGAGGAAAATACTGCGAGATAGCACTGAGGGGACCTGACGCCTGGGTGGAGAAAGGGGAAAAGCCCTGGACACGATTGTGTCCGTGCGCTGTGCACAGGAGCAAAGCACCTCCTGCATGGAAGGAGAGGATGGCACCTCCCCACTAAGCAGGGAGACAGGAGGAGCTGGGGTGGGAGGCGGGCTGGCTGGGTCATGTGCCTGCACCATCAAGGCCACGCCCTGGGTGCAGCTGAATAGTCAAGATCAGTTCCTGTCTTCTGCATGGAGGGAGGTGGGGATGCACAGACTTTTTCCCTCTATACAGAGTTAACAGGAGTCCAATTACAGAACAAGAGATAGGGATATGGAAAATGCATCAAATGGAAATGATCAAAGACTCGGGTGAAGTGGGTATGACAGTCTGGGAATGAAAATACCAGCTGCTTTTTCCAGGAAGCCTCCTCCCCAGCCTGCCCCTCCCTGCTAACGTGATTCTTTTTATGTGTTCTTTTCCCGACACCTAGAAGGGGTTCTAGGAATTGCTTACTGGGTTAAGCAAAAGAAAAATTAAAGCATGTAAAGTTTGAGGAAACCTCCAATGTTCCTAATTCTGTGTTCCTATAAGAATATGAGAAAAAGCTAAAAAGCAGTTACCTTTATAGAGGTTCCAGAAGAGGAAGAGCTCACCCCTGCTGGCAGTCGTACTGCCGACGTGTCCGAACAAATTGACACTCGGATCCCAGAACACCCGGTCAAAACACAGCACCACCTGCAGAAGAAGGGGGCAAGTGAGCTGCTTTGGCCTCTACCCACAGCCTTCCCTCAGCAGGAACCACTTCCTCCTCAGACTTCATTAAAGTCTCCTCATGTACTTTTGTGCTCATGTATAAGCCCAGAAACCCACCATCCATCTACTACTTAGGATGCCACTTATGACTGACTTTGTGTAGGCGCGGTTTGCAGAATGACCCTGTAAGATTAAATGAGTTTGGACTTTATGTTATTATATACCTGGGTGCTGAAGGAATGAGAAGACAGGCCTCAGCCCGTGAGAGACAGTGGACAGCACTGCCAAGGGCACACCAGGCACAGAGAGGGCACCTAGAGCACGTCACCTTGTTAAGGTTGCCAAATCCCATCCTTTGGACTGCAGATGTCTTCCACTCAGGAAGAGGCGGCACAAACTGAACAGCCGGTGGCTGCTGCTTCAGCACGCCCAGGGGGAGGGTGCAGAGAACGGCGTCACACTTATAAATAAAGGTCTGGCTTGTGGAGCGGGTATTCACAGCTATCACTTCGCAGCCTAGAGAAGGGAAGAAGAGCCTATTGATGATGAGGAGGATAGTAATAGGGGCACTGAACACTTAATGCACATCAGGATCCACATGCCATTCTTCTAAGCCTGAGTACCTGCCCACGAGGTAGGTACTGTCATCTCCATTCCTCACCAAAGAAAATAGGTAAGAGGTGAGTCTAAGGCTGCACAAGTAAAAGCTGCCAAGACTTAAACCCTCACTGCCCACATCAAGTCATCGATCCCCACCCCACTCTGGCTCACCTCACACACTGGTCACCTACTCGACTTAACACTTACCAAAGGGAAGTAATTTAGTAAAATTAAGAGCAAAATGCCCGCTCAAAAGGACGCAGTGCCTTTCCACTGTGGCTAGCTGCTCACTAAGGCCCCAGAGAGGAACAGCAGCAGAAGAGTGTGACGCAGACTGAGGGGACACAGCCTCAAACTGTTGCTCTCTCTTCCTGAGAACACACTGTAATGCTCAGACTATGAATGAGCTCAAAGTTGACCTCAGAAAGGGTTCTGAAGTCATGTTATTATTTTACCTCATTTATGCTTATTACTAAATGCTAATTTATATATTAAAAATACACATATCATTCCGCTGTCATATAAAATGTGTCCCAAAATACAGTGTGAGTGCTCAGCACATGACCATCTCTGGCTGCAGAACTAGGGAAAAAAACACTAGTTACTCTCAATGCTCTCCATCTGCCTCCAAAGGCTATTTCAAGGCTGTAGACCTCCATCAGCTAGAAGCTGCCTTTGATGGGAAAATTCAACAGAAAACTCTGTGACTGTAAAAGCAAACATGTACTGTGGGGATCTCAGCAACTCTAGGAAAGGGGCCAGGAAAGTTAAGATTGGTGGCCCCAATCTCCACTTCTCATGCCTAGGCACTCATGTGGGTCTTTAAAGAGGGAGGTGATCTATTGTTCTAAGGAGTTCAGAACAGCAGGCCAACGTGGCTGAACAAGTTTTCTGCATCCCACCCAAAAGTACTCTGAAACTGACAATAACAAGGACATTGCACTTACCCCATAAACTCTCAGGACCAGAGCCAGAATGAACCCAAAGACCATGAATCAGAGAAGTGTGAGGAGTGGGCCCCTCTGGAGTGCAGGTGTCCAAATTTTGTTATTAATATACTTAGCAAAATTAAACCCAAACTCACTGGCTGCTACTGTAATACTCTCCTACTTCATGTGAAAACTTGTCTCAATTTTCTGGTTCATACAAAATATGGTGATTCAAACCTCCAACGTCTCCAAAGACTCAATCATCTGTAAATGCACAGCTTTCACCTGGGAGCCATCATTTATCAAACACTGTACTAGAAAATATACCTACTGTTCTTGCTGAAGGTCATATTCAACAAAAGAGCAGTCCCCTGTTTCTGGGGAAGAGCTCTATCTTACCCGCACAACCATCACCTACCTGAAGCTGTATAGCGAACCTGGCGCACTGCTGTGTTCAGTTTAATGTCCAAGCCTTCTGCCAATGCCACAGGAACACAGGAGTAACCATTCCTCACTGTCAGGTGGCTGCCAGTAAACTCAAAGTCATCATCCTAATGAGGAGAGGAGGGAATTTAGTTCCACATTTCTTTTTTTTTTTTTAATATTTATTTTTTCAGTTGTAGGTGGATACAATATCTTTATTTCATTTTTATGTGGTGCTGAGGTTTGAACACAGTGCCTCAGGTGTGTTGGTGAGCACTCTACTGTTCAGTCCCCAAAGCCACAACCTCAGCCCCACCGCCATTTCTTAATAAAATCTATGTCATTTGCATCAAGTTCTAAATGATAATACTGAAAAAATACAAGCTTGTGGGAACAGCCAGTATTTTAATGCAGAAATCAAAGAATAATCACTCAGTATTCAACTACAGCCACCCCAAGAAAATTAAGAAGAAACAAACACCAATGTGCCCCAAATCTTTGGGGAGTGGGAGTAAGGCAGTTGCTTTTCCCCTATATCGTCAAATTCCTACATCAGGGTTGGGGCTGTAGCTCGGTGGTAGAGTGCTTTCCCAGCACAGGTGAGGCACTGGGTTCGATCCTCAGCACCACATAAAAACAAATAAAGGTCAAAATTCTTAAAAAAAAAAAAAAAAAAAAAATCCTATATCAAGGTCCTGACTGACCACGGGGGGGATGGGCATGGAAACTCAGATAATTAGCAAAGCAGTTTATTTGATTTCTGAGTGCATTACAGATTTGTAGGACATCAGATTCACCATCATAATTAAATTTTCCTTTACCCTAAGAGCAAAATCAGTCTTTATTTCTTAAACTTAGATTTTTAAAATTGAGGAAGATTTCCAAAAACTAGTCAGTCAAACTAGATTAGGGCAATCCAGGATTATACAAAGGCCCAAGATAATCCATATCGTTAAAAAAAAAAAAAAAAAAAAAAAAAAGCCAAGTTTTGGCCTGGAAATTAAGAATCTCCAAAGTTATCTTATTTCTTTGAATTTGCTGAAAAAGAAAATTCTATATAGAGAAATATTTGAAGGCTAGTCAATTAAACATACCCTAATCTTTGGAATTAGATAAAAATATTGGGCTGGCAGCAAAAATTTCACTACTTTGCACTGACTCATCTGTTCCCCACCAGGTCAGCTAAAAAACTGCTTGCAAAATCTAGACTATCATGACTGTTATAAATATATGTGTACTGAAACCTCAGAGGATAATCAGTGAGCACGAGGGCCTAATTTAGAATTTGGATCTGGAATGTCCCCCAAAGCTCCATGTGTTGAAGGCTTGGTCCCCAGCTGGTGGCTCTACTGGTAGGTGGGGCCCAGTTAGTTAAAAGGCGTGGGTCTCTGGGATGTGCTTCTGAAGGGTCTGGTCTCTTCTGTCCCTCTGCTGCTCTGACTCTACCTCAAGCAGCCAGCTCCGCCTCACCAAAGCCCAGGGCAATGGAGCCAGATGACCACAGATTGAAAACATAAGCCTAAATCTTTTCTCCTATAACTTGGTTTTCTCAAGTAGTCATATCACAGCAACTGAAAGCTGACTAACACATGTGAAAAACTATAAAAAAACAAGTTAATTCTCTAAGATTTTACCATAAACAAGTCCAGTCCTAGCTAATTCAAATATTAAAGAATAACAGTGACAATTTAAAGATTAATTGTTAGATTAAGAAGCCAGGGGCTGGGATTGTGGCTCAGCGGTAGAGCACTTGCCTAGCATGCACAGGGCCCTTAGTTCGATCCTTACAGCACATAAAAAAATAAATGAATGGAATAAAGGTATTGTGTCCAACAACAACTAAAAAAATAAATATTAAAAAAAATTCAAATGATTTTACTAGGAAAACATGAAGAAAACAAAAATACGTAAGTAAAATTTTACTTTACTATAGAGTCTTGAAACTGGCCAAGGTCTCAGATTTAAAGATTACTCCTTTTAATATTCTAGAAACCCTGTACAAGTCACCCTTAAATTTAGCATAAAGTGGGTAAGACCTGTACACTGGGAACTTTAAGACATTGCCGAGATGAAGAAAATCTAAATAGTGGAGAGATAAACTATACTAAATTGTGGAGAGACAATCTATACTACTCAAGGATTAGAAGGAGCCCACACCCATATTGAGAACTGAACTCAGGGCCTCATGCATGCAAGGTAAGGATTCTACCATGGAGCCATATCTTTGGCCCAGAGAATTCTTAAGACAGCAATTCCCCTTAAGCTGATCTAGAAATCTGATGTCCTCCAAAAAAAATTCTAGAAGGTATTTTTTGCAGAAAATGACAAGCTAATTCTAAATTTTTTATGGAAACACAGAAGAACTAATATAGCCAAAACAATTTCAAAAGAGAACAAAGTTGCAAAACAAATCAGTACTTAAAGATTTTAAAACTTACTTTAAAGCAATAATTATCAAGATTTTGTGATACTGGCATATGGATCAAATGATAAATGAATAGAAAAGAGTAAACTATAGACTCACACTTACATGGCTGAGTGATTTTCAACAGAAGGCAAAGATACAATAAATACAAAATGATGTTGAAATAATTAGATACCCCCATGGGAAATTATAAATTCTACCTTTACCTCTCATTAGATGTAAAAATGAACTAAAATGGATTAAAAACAAATAAAAGAATTTAGACCTAAACCCAAGAGCTGAACCCTCAAAACTCTGAAAGGATAATATAGAAAACCTTTGTGAGCTCAGGTAAGACAAAAGATTTATTTATTTTTAATTTTTTCAAGTTTTCAATGGACCTTGATTTTCTTTATTGATACATGGTGCTGAGAATTGAACCCAGTGCCTCACACATGCTAGGTAAGCGCTCTGCCCCTGAGCTACAACCCCAGCCCAAGACAAAAGATTTTTTTAGGGTATAAAAGGTACAAAGCCAAGGGACTGGAGATGTGGCTCAGTGGTAAAGCATGTGTTTATTATGCATGAAGCCCTGGGTTCCACCCCCAGCACAACCATGGAAAAAGAAAAACCATGGGCTGGGGTTGGGGCTCAGTGGTAGAGCGCTCGCCTAGCACTTGTGAGGCCCTGGGTTTGATCCTCAGCACTGCATAAAAATAAAATAAAGATATTGTGTCTAACTACAGCTAAAAAATAAACATAAAAAAAAAAAGAAAAAAGAAAAGAAAAACCATGAAGCTTTAAAGAAAAGATTATAACTAGGACTTCATAGCCCAGAAGATGGAAACATCCCCAGTGTCCATCAGTGCACCAATGACAAGCTGGCACTCCATGGCATATCCTCGTGATGGAATACTACTAAGTAATAAAAAGGAATTAACTACTGACGTGCCTAACCTCAAAACTTCATACTAAGTCAAATAAGTCACACAAAAAAGGACCGATCTATGCTGTTCAATCTGTTTACTGTAGAATAAGCAAAACTATAGTGACAAAAAGCAAACTACTGGGCATCTAGGGCCAGGAGCCAAGATGGGGTATTAGCTGCGAAGGGGCATGAGAGAATTTTCCAGAATGATGGAAATGTTCTTTATCTTGATCATAGTGGTAGCTCATGACTATCTGGCAAATCATCAAACTGTTCACTTAACATGGGTGAATTTCACTGCACATAAATGATACCTCTTACTAAAGCTGTTTAAAAACACACAAAAATTAACTGTTTATCTTAAGGTTACTCTGACATGTGTACTTGACAAAATAAACGATAAAAGAATTTTACCTGATCCCAATGTTTAAGGGAAAGTGTAGAGAGAGGTGTGGCATTAGCAAATTCAAGATTTGCAAAATGCCAATCAAGTATCTGTCTGTCTCTTGACGAGAGGTACACATCACTGGAAAGTAAGGACAAGGGAACAAGAGTTAATAGAGACGTCATTATGGTTCTCAAGGGGCAGATAACGGAGTCTCAGTAAATGTACTGGAACCTAAGCTAGGGATGGGGCTTGTGACTTTTATGATGAAATTATAGTCAGAAAGTAGAATCTTATCTGTCTTTATTAACTGCTTTACCCCTAATGTCATGAATAGTGACGAGTTCTTCTCAGAAAGCAAAGTACAGTGGGGCCTCATTTATCTGGAAAAAGACTTCATACTCGGTCTTCTTGCAGTATCAACGTTTACTATGAAAAATTTTGTCTTAGGACTTTGTTGCCAAGGATGAGAAGCATCCCTGACTAGAGAACAGAGGAACTTTGCACATGGAGCATCTTATCAGCATGCAGTTACTGTCCCAACTCTCAGGGAAATAAAGTATGACACCCTCCTAGGCCTCAGAATTATGGAAAGTGAAAGCAAGGGCACTTCTACACACTCAAAGAAGACACTCCACCTTCACACAAACACTGGATTTTATGGAGCAAGGTTATCTTCTCACAGATAATCTGTTTAGATATCTAATATTATTACACATTAAATTATAAAGGGAGGGGATTCAAACACCTGAAATTTGTTCATAGATATTTTTCATTCATTAAACAGTTTAAAATACACTTGCTGAATATAAAAGCGCACGTTTTCCTTCTAATTCGTGCATAGAATGAATAGGCGAAGCTATCCCTCTGAATGTTCAGGTTTATTTTCCTCACCTTGGGGGATTGGCTTCCAACTCTTGAAGTTTTTCTTCTAGTTTTCCTTGTGTCTCAGCTAACTCATCATATTCCTGATAAAAATTTTTAAAGTTAAGTGAATATGATTTATCCTGAAAGGTCAATATTTATTTATCACCCCAGCTTATTTTTCCCACAAGGGGCATGTATATTCTGGCCACATATTCTGTCATAGCTCAGGAATTTTTGATCTTAGAAACTGTGAGCCTGGGACAAAATTGGGCAGAGGGAGAGTATGCAGAAAGAGAAAAGGGGAGGAAGGAAAAAAAGGAAGAAATATACTAGTAGTATGCTACAAAGTAAGGATGAAAAATAATAGCTACTACATTTCCTGAGCATTTACATTGTCCCTAGCACCAGAATAAGCACTTTGGATACATAACTTGATTCCCACTTTGCTACAATCCCCCCCAACATGAGTTACTATGAACACCCCTTATGAATGAGGTGATTAAGGAGTCTAAGGACATAAGACTGGGAGATACCACATTAGGGATTTTACCAGACAGTGTGACTCCATGTGACTTTATTTCATATTCATTACTATTATTCTAAACTGTGAGGGTAAAAATTCCTCAGAAAAAGCAGATCCTAAACTGAACTAATCCCATAAGTCTCCATGGTTGGTAGTGTAACAACCCTCTTCTTGGGTACTACAACACCTGTGATTGGCTAGTGACTATCTTTTTTTCCAGAGTCCCCAGATCTGTGCTATTTCTTAGAATTCCAAGAGAAACCAGTCAGGCACACTCGCTACTGCACCTTGCACAGGGCAGTCAGATCTCTATGCTTGCTCTTCACCAAGAACTCGGCAGTAATGTCTCTGGGTGGCTTCACTTCAGATGCTTCTTTATATTGCTGATGGAGTTCTTTAATTTTCTCTTTCAAATTTACCATCTAAGGGGAAAAGTACAAATTTCCCATTTCAGAAAGAAATGTAATTCACTTCTAATTACAGTACCCTTGTTTGGCTCCTCTACTAAGCTTTTATGTTAAGGTCCTTAGAATTCTTCAATACCTACTCCACATCACACAATTTGAGAACAAAACGACAATCCTTCACAGAGGTGTGGTGCTGTCAGTAACTACAACAGGTTCTTCTCAAACAAAAGAGAGGGAAGGAGTATACAAATGAACAAAATGTACTGAAATGAATTTAATTTCCTGGAAAAACAATCTACCACTAATTAAACTTATCTGGGGAAGCCAGTTATTTTCTTAGATACGTAAAAGTGCTAAATCATCACACAAAGAACCTTATGGAACCATTCTTTTTTTTTTTTTTAATATTTTAAAATATTTTTATGGAGTTCTAGATGGACAAAATGCCTTTATTGTTTGTTTGTTTGTTTATATATTTTTTTAGTTGTCAATGGGCTTTATTTATTTAAATGTGGGGATGAGGATCGAACCCAGTGCCTCATGCATGCTAGGCAAGTGTTCTGCCACTGAGCTACAGCCTGGCCCTGGAACCATTCTTAATGTCAGTTTTTAAAACTGACATTAACTGTGAGGACATGGGTGACAGAATCCGAGAGTGGGCCCTGCAGGTCTCCTGCAGC
Source organism: Marmota marmota marmota (assembly GCF_001458135.2). NCBI lineage: Eukaryota > Metazoa > Chordata > Mammalia > Rodentia > Sciuridae > Marmota > Marmota marmota. Next base: position 37,892,407 of record NW_026000082.1, read on the forward strand.
TCTCCTGCAGCTGGCAGCTCTCCCCCAGTCATTCTTCTCATTCCATCCTTCTCCTACCCTTGCAGATGAGCTGGAGACCTCTTTGACAGAAATGAAGAAATGAGATAGAGTGAGAAAGCGAGGAGACCCTAGTCACAAGGCACACCCAGAGTTTGCACTGAAAAGCCCCCGACCCTCACTACAGGGGCTTTCGCCCTAAAACTGGTATTATTTTGCAGTTGGCCAGACGAGGAGAAATAAATGGTTGAACTCAAATAGTCCAGAACCTGGAGCTGAAGTGGAGGTGGTGGTGGTAGAGCAGGGCCCTTGGCTGGAGAATGGGGAGGGAGGGGGCTGTTCGGCTCCTCAGTAATTATGGTGATGAACTGGCTGCTGATTTGTTGGTCTTCATCGGTGGGTACTTTGGCCCCAGTACAGCTGATCTCTCTCTGATCTTAGAATTCAGCAGGAGTACTGGGCCAGCTTTGGAAGAGTTAAAAAGACATAGAGGAAGGACCTATTTCTCCTAGCAATGACTTCACAATGGTGTCATACTGAAAGACTGACAAATACAACTGTGTCTTTCACTAGTCATTATTTTGTTAATAATAACGAGCTCCAGCTCTGCAGACCTTCTCTTCATGGAAAAACCCAGAAATGCCTTTAAAGTTTCTAAATGAAAGGCTCCCGCCACCGCCGCTCCCCTGCATTGAAGCTTATCTACAATGAAAATAAATACAGACTCTCACCTTATTAAGAAGTTCTTTCAGTTCTTCCTGAGTTTTCACTATCTTCTTCCAATGCTCAATCTGCTCATCTTTGACATGCTTTTCTTGTAACCTAGGAGAGAAAACACGTATGCCCCGGCCACATAGCCAGCTCTGCAGCACAAGACTAGCCATGTCTAGCACGTCCAGGGACATCAAGGCCCACTGGGACTTGTAACACTCAGGAAGAAGAAAGTTGGCCGGTGGCAAATTATTATATGTTAAATACAGTAATAATGTCATAAAAGCTATCAATTTGAGAACTGAAAGGGGCTTTAAGGACCATGAAATTATTTTAAATGCTTTTTTCCTTTGGGATTTAACAATTTCATATGAAAACTAGTTCAAATTAGACTTACTGAAAACTTACAATATAAATAACAAATCTGTAAAAGGAATTCACTATACAATAAGCTGTTATCAAAATACTTACTGAATGACAACTTCCAGTGCCTGGCCAAGGGACACAGGCTTATTATTGAGAACATTGAAGTCTAGTTGATGACTAAGGTAAGATGTAGCTTCTAGCAACCGGTTAAATTCTTGCTCTACCATTTCATCTTTCTCTTTAGGAACCTGAAAATCCGAAGTATAGCAGAGTTGGTCCTTATTAAGACTAACACCACTCACAAAGACACAAATGCTCTGAGGTTTAAAAAGGTCAAAATATGTGTCTCAAAGGGAAAAACCTTTGAGGACAATGATTTGAATTTTCTTTTCTATGAAGTGGTTAAGTTCGTTTAAATGAGATGTGAAATGTTTTGGCCCTGATTACTTCCCTCTTTTCCCACTCTGCCCTTGGATCTGGGACTCCATCCACCTCCATCAACAGCCATGAGATTTACACGGTGCTAACTGAAGCTTCATGGAGCACGAGGTGCACTGAGCTGACATGCACTGAGTTGAGCTGGGCTGACATGCAAACGACACACCAGATAAGTCCTAGAGAACAAAAACTATGCTAACACACCTGAGAACCTTCCAGAATAGGGGCAGGATGGAAAGATAAGCAGCCCACGTTATCTGGTTCCCCTAAGATGACAGAATTTCAGGAGGGAGTAGGGAAGAAAAAAAGTGAAATTTATGGCTACTAATAAGAACACACTAGCACCTTTTGCAGAGTAATAATGTTTTATGGTACCAATAATTTCAGAGCTAAATGCCCCAAGTTTCTAGAGAGACTAGAAGAGACTGAGATACCAGAAGGCTTGGCCCCTCACTATTGTAGAGGAAGGAAACAAATCACAAAACAGGTCATCAAGCAGCAAGACCACGTCAAAGGCCAGGCAGTGCCCTTGCCTACTGATGTCATCGGTTGACATGCATCCCTCTGCTACTGCTTAATTCTGCCCCAAAGCAAACTCTTTGCATCCTGCTGCTGAATTCATGGCAGCAAGAGAAGAAAAAAGCATGTCTAAGGAAAGCATCTCTTGCTATAAGCTGGGCATTGACTGGAAAATGGAATTCAAAACATGGACATTCACTTTACAGTCTACGTAAAATCAGTAGAAGAAAACAAAACACTAAAGCATATTCTAGTAAACACTAAAACTAAGGAGTGATCAAAAGATCACTCCAGAGGTAGCTAACTGCTGACAAGATCACCACAGTGAGAGTCTACCTGTTTGAAACTCCTTGTTTTCGCCCTTGCAACCAAACAGATGAGCCTCTGCCCCTTTATTGACCATACAAGTAACTCTCTGAGATGAGCAAAAAGAATCTGGTGTTTAATGCAATCTGCAGGGGGGGAAAAAAAAAAAAAGAAAGCTCTCTTTGGATCTATATGAACACCACTACAACTGATTTAATCGAAGTCATACTCGAAGCTTCCAGTTCTGTAAGACTACTCGTGGAATCAAGGTATCCTAATGAATTAGAGAATCACCCTTAGCCTAAAGAAAATCTAAATTCCTAAGAATCTTTTGGTTTGTTTTGAGAAATGAGGCTGAGAATCAGGCCCTGGATACGTGGTACCATTTATATACCAGGGCAGTCCCAGGACTTGGTGGATTCAAAGACATCCAACCTATCCACCCATGGCCAAAAAAGAGGGCTCTTAGCGAAAAAGACCTTCTTGTTAGGAATTTCATCCACTTTCTCATCATCACTTTTCTTCATTGTCATCGTGGTCATATAAAGAGCAACTCAAACAATGAAATTCTACTCAGAAACTTGCTATTTCTAATGCAACTACTGCAATGATGTTCTGCAAAGATAGTTCTCCTTTCAAAAAGGAAACAACCATATTTTAACATGAAATCTATAGTTATGTGATCTTAATTGATCATAGATACTACGAGCAAGACTGGTTTTTCTGGAGCACAAAAAGGTGGCAGTTCCATATGTGGCTTCTAAAATGCCTAACAAGAGGATGCTACAGCAGGAAGGGGGACTAGATCACATATGCCACTACTACAGGGCAGAATGTGCCAGTACACAAGAATGCAAATGAGACAGATTAAAGCTCTTCCAGTGCCAAATGGATGGCTTGTTTCAGACAAGCTTTAATCTTTGCAGCTAGGGTGACAGTCACATAGGAGGTTTCATACTGAGAAAGTAGGCAGCACTCAGGCTCAGTAACTGGGGTCCAGGATGTGAGGTAGAGAAATATTTAAAGGGACACTGTCAAGGTTAGAGGGACCAAATTGACCTTTTGTTTCTTCCCTCTGTTTTCTGAGCAGCTCGCTTGATTCATTACACTTTCCCCTTTAGTCTACCCACACTCCCCACAAAAAAAAACTGACGTTTTACATGCGCTTTCAATGACAAAAACTCAAATGGCACCAGCCCAACATATAGGCGCAACTCTACAACAACAAACCAGTGTGAATGTGTGATGGAGAGGATCTTCGAAAGGAAAAGATTTAAGTGTCAAGCTTTTAATGGGTTATTGTAAACGGTGAGGAAAATGATTTGAAAAATTATGAAAAAATACCTTGACAGTGTCCTTTTAACCAGTGCAGCAGAGAGAGAAATAAACTGTAAATAACAGCCCAACAGCCACGTCAAGTTTAGTTTTGTACGACAGCAGTAAAATCAAGGCTTTAAACACATAGCATGACAGAAGCATTCTGTTAGCTCAGAAGCTGCAACCACCAGAGAAATAAGGACAGACTATACAGAGACCAAAATGGGAGTGAAGGCACAGAAATGGCCAAAAGAAAGGCAATTTTAAAAAGGCAGGGAGTGGGGAGAGGTGTCAGAAAGCAATGAGGAACAAAGCAAAACTTAACAAAAAGAAAGGAAAAACATAGAACAGTAACAACAAAATCAAACAAAAATCAAACCAAAAAATTACTGCCACATTCGACTGACACCAGATGACAGGACTGCATCTCTGGGACACCACTCAAACCAAGGTTTAGCTTCACAAGATTTGTAAAATACAGTCAGCAACCAGGCCTCATTGGCCTTGTCAAGCAACTGCTAGAGGGTTGCACATGTTGACACCTGGCTGTTCTCCCATTAACTTTAATATTTCCATTTGAAATTCAAGGAATATTTGGAAAATGGTAAATAAAATACTTATGCCCTGGGCAAACAATACTGACCAGGATAAACCCAAAATGTGTTTTCAAAATACATTTAAATCTTGAATCCATTTCTAAAAACAAGCTAGTTACAAATGTTCTCTTTAATATATCCAGATAACAAAAAGAAATCTTAGCAAATAACTATCTAAGCATCCTAAACTATCTCTCTTTCAGGTCATTTTCCCTCTCGGTGACAACTCTGAGATTCTATTAGTTCTGCCAATAATTATGAAAAAAGTATATCATACTGGAGTTGAAATATTGCCAATCTCTAAATAAAAGTCACAGTAATTTTAATTTTATTTAACCATTTTATTCCAGGTCCTTAAACGGTATCCCTTCTGAGAAAGGAACTCAACACATGATTAGGAAGGGTTAAGCACCAAGTTAGAAGGCAGGTGGATTTCTACATTATGGCATAATAAGAACTTTTAACAAACTAAGAAGCATTTTTGGGGAAAGGATCAATAATTCAGCACCTTCTATCAAAGAAGGAACAACAATTATTATTATTTTAAACAGATATTCATTAGGATTTTTCAAAGCCATTTATTTCTCTATGAAAATTCCAGGTAAAATGATGCCTTTCAAATTTGAAAAGAATTTGATGAGTATCACTGTTCTAAAGGGTTCAATTCTGTTTTGGTCCTAAAGATTATATGAAGCATCCCTGAACATGATCGGAGAAGGACAGCCTGAGTGCCCAGCTCACATAGAAAATACTTAGGGAAAACCAAACATCTTTCTTGACTAGGCCCCTAACACTGCAGAAAGTATCTCAAAATAAGGACAGCTCCCTTTCGTTCTGTCTCTGATCACACACCATCAATAGAAGATCTTTAATTCTTCAAAAACATTTTTATCTATATTGCTTCCAGTCTTCAAAAGCTTTCTAGCAGCAGAGCATAATGTACAGCAATGGTCCCATAACAGAAAGTTCTGCAATTTAGCCAGAGAAAGTCTTTAGAAAGAACTACTCCCTTTGGGGGGGGGCGGGGAATCACATTTTTGAAAAAAATCAGAAATGGCCAAATTTCAGTCACTCTCCGCGTCCCCCACCCTCATACCATTTAGCACTTCTAGAATTATGGTAAGACAGAAGATTAAGATTAGTTCCTCTGGTTAAGACCTGGAAGAAGAAATTTACGCCTGAAGAGTCTCTACTTCAGATTATCCCAAACAGCCATAGGTAGGGCTTATTCCCTTAATGGGAAAATAAGGACAAAATTTATCCAAACAAAATTCAATGTGATTCTGTAAATCGAGACTGTTACTCTCCACCTTGACCTCTTTAACTCATGAATCTTAAAGGGGATATAAATAACTGACTTACTTAAAGCAGGGATTAGAGTTTGGAGAGGCACATGAACATCTACAGTAGTTCATTCTTGCAGTTTTTAGCACACAGTAGAGGCACTCAATAAATTCTTCTTAAAGGAATAAATAAATATAGTTTGGAAAAGCAAAGCCAGGATCATAACTTTATTTGAGGGGGGGAAACTATTTTGGAACTGTGGGACCATTAAAGGAAGACAGGAGATTTTTATTATAGAAATCAGGGATTGGCAGTCATGATTTTAAAGGATTCAGGAAAGAAATACTGCTATTAAGATACTTAAGATGTTTCTTCAAAGAAAGATGAAAACCAAAAAGGCTAACAGGCCTGTGTCAAAAAAATAAATTAAAAAAATCTATATGTGAATACAAATGATGGTGACAAGCAGTACTGGGCAGACCACCACCTGTGGTGAGAGTGGAGCCAGTCCCAAGAAGTTACTCAAGATCCGCTTCTCAGTTCTCTTTGGATCTCCCTTGGAAACAACAAAAGCTCCCTGTCTTCCTAAGCTTCCTAGAGCAGAGCACTGCAGTAACCTTGCCATGCAGAATGCTACAGCACTGCAGGGGCTGAGGGACCCTCCCCAGTCCTTTTGAAAAATAGAAATCTAAGGCCTCCAAGTTACTAGCTGGTACACAGGAGAGGCAGGAAACACTCAGAGCCCTTTCATCCCCGCCTCCGCATATATGCTTTCAGTCCCCTCACTGGCAGGGCCCAAGATGTTCCTGATAGAAATCACCCACTTCTGAACTTCTCCCTGTCCAGTTAAAGCTGATTACAGCGCAGGTCAGCCTCTAATTCCATCAACTAACAATCTGTGACAGCTGCTCTGTTGGCTTCTTTTTTTTTTTTTTCCTCCCAGGCTTAGGGTTTGGGAGACCCCTTCTATTGAGCAGGTAGCCTTACTAACCCTGTAGTATTTTACACTCTATGTTATATCCCTTCACAGAACACCCCCTGTTCTAGTCATTCGGAGCCACAAAATAAAATTCCCTTGTCAAAAACAAAACTGAAGCTCAATATTGTACCTGTCTATGTAGGACCAGACAGCACAGAGAGGTAAACTCTAGGATCCTGTGATTGAGATTAGAACAGTAACAATATAACCTTATGGTAGCAAAAAGGATGGGTATGAAAATGTCTTTAAGATAATATTATAAAGTAGTACTTATGGGGCTGGGGATGTGGCTCAAGCGGTAGCGCGCTTGCCTGGCATGCATGCAGCCCAGGTTCGATCCTCAGCACCACATACAAACAAAGATGTTGTGTCTGCCGAAAACTAAAAATAAATATTAAAATTCTCTCTCTCTCTCTCTAAAAAAAATAATAAAGTAGTACTTATAATAACTGAGTAACTAACTGCTGACCTCGTACAGAATTATTTTGTACTTACTAATAACAGAACCATTAAATTCTGTTTTGACCAGTTGCACACTAAGAATGGAGAAACAGAAACCCATTTTATCTAACAGTTTACTAAAGGAAATTCAATGGCTTGAGTAAATTTCTACTCTAGGTGGGCGTCTATCAAAAATATTAAAGAAAGCTCTCTGAGGAGGAGACTTAGCACACACAACCATACAGACAAAATGGCACACACTCATTCTGCACCATCTTCCCTGAAAGAGCAGGCAGAACAACTATGGGATGTGAGCCAAAATATCACGGCAATGGGCTCTGGCTCTTCTACATATTCACTACAGTGACCTTAAGAAAACAATGGTAGTTTTAGTTTATTTCTCCTGCAGAAAAGGAAAAATGACATTACTGACCTACTTACCCCTTTAGATTTCGAAAGCTCTGAAATATATTTATTATTATAAGCATAAATAAATAGGGTTCTCTTTGTACTTGTCCTGTAAGCCAAAAACTAGTCTATCAATCAACAGCTGTCCATTATTACTCTGTACCAGACTACTGGAGACAGAAAAGAAAAAGATACAGTAACATGCCTTCTTATGTTTGGTTAAAAGCAAGAGAAACTCAAAGCTGCAAAGAATTCTTCCCAAAATTTGAGAATACTTAAAGAGTCTTCCTTACCACTTGGCTACTGCATCAAATACAAGCATACCAACTCAAGAAAAATTCCTACACAGATCAGAGATGACAACTACCAATTTCACCTGGAAAACATCTCTGCATACAAAATGCTGAAAACTGCCTGGAGGTTGACAACTATTCACTCAGTGTTGCTCAAAGAGCTGATCCTGGTGAGATCCAGAGCTCAAGCCAGAACACAAGTCAGTGTACCACTTTTCTTTATCAAGAAAGTTTTGCTACCAAAAAGGAAAGTCATCATCTGAACAAGAGTGTAGTTAATGACATACTTTATCTACATTATAGTACAAGCTATTTATCTCATCCCATACTGGAAACCAAAAGTTCAAACTGGCAGCCCACACTCAAGGGGAGGACTGTACCACTAGACAAGTTAGAAATAAATGTCTGAAAATCTTATTATGAAAAACAAAAAAGTCTGAAGTGGGTGGGGTGTAGCATAGTGGTAGAATGCTTGCCTAGCAAGCAGAAGGCCCTGGATTCAAACCCCAATACGACACAAAAAAAGAAGGAATAAATAAATAAATAAATAAATAAATAAATAAATAAATAAAGGTGTTAAAATTCATCTAATACCAAGAAAGCGTTTCTCTAAACATCTTACTAGAAAAATTTCTCTCTTTACTGTTAGATTAAATGAACTGCTCTACATTCAGGAAAGTCAAAGAGAGGGTGTTCTCAACCATAAGGGACAGTCTTTCCTGTGGACTCTTGTTTATTAAGGATTACAGACAGTGCTTCAGAGCCTACTTCCCTGCCTCGGATCTGCACATGCCTGACTACCTACATACAAATGCCTCTGATCCTGCCTCTTCCCCTGCTCAAAGACCTCTGATGTTCCAACCTGCAGACTGGCCTCACAAGCACTCTCCTCCCCACCCTGAACTGTAGGTGTCTGTCTCCTATACTCTCCTCACTCTCCTTGACAGACTTAGTTCTCTGCTTCCTTATACCTTCCTCTGCTTCCAATGCCTTTCTCTTCTATAACCACAGGTTGGAGTCTTCTCCAATCACTCTCCTCCTTCCTTCCAAATCTCTCTCCTGACCCCTCCCCACCTCTGCACACGCCCTTGCTTCATTGACTCTTCTGTGGCAATTTGTTCTATTGAACCCTAGGCAAAACTGCCTTGACTAAGCTTCTGATAAATTTATGGTGATATGTGTGTGATTTGCTTCCAAAACATTACAACACACACACACACACACACACACACACACACAGAGCAAGAAGAGGATATATAAAACAAGACTGGAAAACAGGATTCGTTATGGTATTCCCTCTATTTTTGTGCATATTTAAAATTTGCCATAATCAAAAATTGGGGGGGGAAAGGATTATTTGTGTTATTTGTGCACAAGTACTATGGCAGGAACTAATCTGTATCTATGCCTTTTTCAGATCTCTGTAGAATAACAGAAATTTATTGAAATTTTTAATTAACCTCTACTGCATCCTTACTTTATTCTGCCAGGTGCCTTAAACCCTGGAAGAAATCTGGACCAGGATGGTATATTCCCTGAAAGTATGTCCTTTTCTGATATGAACACCATAAAGCCTAAATGTGGATAGGAATAAGTGAGGATGTCCCTAGAGACCCAAAATTCAAGAGTTGGGATCATCCCAGTTTTAGTAACAACAGGGAAGCCAACATACACACAGCAAATCTTCCCTTGTTCAGAATATAAAGATAGTAAAATGCTTATATCATGGGAGTATAGCTCAGTGGCAGAGTACTTGCCTAGCATGAATTTGATCTCCAGCACTGAAAAAAAGGCTGCTTACATCCCATGAGGTATGGACTCTCACCCTGACAGGGGATTTGATAACACTTCTGTTAATGCAAACTTTGGAATTTTATTCAACCCTAAAAATTCAGAACTGACTCAGCCTAAGCCTACCTTATAGTAGTCAAATTGTTCGTTCTCATTCACCCAACCAATTATCAGTTTCATACAACTGTCTTATTAAAAATATGAAGCTCCTATGCTTCTGGTCGACAAATACTTGAAATATATTTGAATAAGTACCACCATTTGGCTATTAGCCCATCAAAAGCTTGAGCCTATAAACACAAAACTGAAGTCATAAAAAGCACACGAAGCCAAAGCACACAATGGAAAGCACAATAAAAGAAATGAAGAATCAGATTTCAATTCCATAGGTCTCTTGGAATAAGTGGGCACAGCCAAATAAAAAAAGATTAGCTAGCTAGCTACTAGCCTTCTTCATTCAGAGTTAATAAATGTCTAAACAGACATGTCAATTTGTACATTTATAATAACCCCTTCCTATATATAGCAGTTAGAAAACAACCAAAAATGTCATTATTTCTCAGTTTACATCATTTGTATGTATGTTCACACATTACCCAAGTTTTCAACTAAATCAAAGAAATTCTGAAAAGTTCTGTTTGTCTTCAACTTACAGCTTGTCCATTGGCTTCATAAAGTGGGCACTTTTGCTTGATCTTGGCCAGTTCCATATTTACTTGTTTGCTCACCACAGCCATGGGATTTCCTCCTAGAAAAAAACTCAAACAATTAAATTCAGCATAGCCATGAGAAGAGGGGGAAAACCTCAAAGTGAAAATATTTTTGTTCAAAAACGCTCAAAACTTACAGTATGTAAAAATTATATATTCTAAAAAACAGTCAAATTAAAAATATGTAAAATAAGCAAAAAATTATCCATCATCCCACCCTTCTAGATTTTAGGTACATAAAATTATCTCCCACATAAAGGGTAATATATTGTTTTTGTGATCTTTTTTTTAACTTAGCAATATACCATGAATATTTTATGTTACTACGGACCTACATAATTTTTAGTGGCTATGTAATTCTTACCGGGGTGTGTGTGTGTGTGTGTGTGTGTGTGTGTGTGTGTGTGTGTGTATGGTGAGAATTATGTGTGTGTATATACTTATTATTTATTTTTTATTTTTTGGCATGGTCTTGGAGATTGAACCCAAGGGTGCTCTATCACTGAGCTACAATCCCATGCCTTTCTATGTTTTATTTTGAGATAGGGTCTTGCTAAGTGGCCCGAGTCTAGCCTCAAACTTGCAATCCTCCTGCCTCTGCTTTCTAAGTAGTTGTGATTGTAGGCATGCACTACCAAACCCAGCACATTTTATAATAATTTAATCTTCTAATCTGTGGTTACTAATGTTCTGCTATTAAAATAATGCCATGGGCAGTAGAGTGCCTGCCTATCATGTGCGAGGCGCTGGGTTCGATCCTCAATACCACATAAAATAAATAAATAAAATAAAGGCATTGTGTCCAACTACAATTTAAAAACAAAGAAAAAAAAAGCCATATTAAAAATGCTTCAGCCAGGTGTGGTGGTACATGCCTATAATCCCAGCAATTCGAGAGGGTAAGGCAAGCAGATCACAAGTTCAAAGCTATCCTCAGCAACTTAGTGAGACTGTATTTAAAAAATAACAATTAAAAAGGGGTGGGGACTGGGGCTGGGGTTGTGGCTCAGTGGTAGAGTACTGGCCTGGCATGTGTGAGGCACTGGGTTCGATTCTCAGCACAACATATAAATAAATAAAAGTCCATTGACAACTAATATATATATATATATGCGGGGAGGGCTTAGCTAAAAGGTTAAGTGCCCCTGGGTTTAATCCCTAGGAACAAAAACAAAAACAAAAATTCCCTAGTACTAAAAACCCCAAACACAAAATTGTCCATGACTCTTTTCTTTTTTATTTTGTTTATTTTGTTTCAGATAATTTCCTAGAACTAGAAAAAGATATCCTAGGTCAAAAGATTTGATTCATTTAAATTTTGTTTGTACATATTGATATATCCCTTCAGAAAGACCTTGGTAATTCACCTCTCACTAACAAAAGAAAAACAGACCTGCTAGGTTTTGAATATGGTTTGTTCCCTCAAAATTCATGCTGGCATTTAAATCCCACTGTGAGATAATACGGGAGTAGAACCTTAACCCATTATAGTGTTTAGAGGTGGGGCCTTTTAGAAGTATTCAGGATTGGAGAAGGTCATTAGGGTGAAGTCTCATGATTAATTCATTGGTGGCTTCATAAGGATACTAGCAGAGACACAGACACAACACTGGCATTCCAAGTCTCTTGCTATGTGATAATGATCTGCACCACCTCAGGACTCAGTTAGCAAGAAGGCTATCACCAGATATGATACCTTGGCCTTGGACCGGAACTGTGGGCCAAAATTAATTTTTATTTATAACTCACCCAGTCAGTAACATTTTGTTACTGGTTAAAAAAAAAAAAAAAAAAATCGACAAATAGTACCCTAAACCAAAATATTTTAAAATTGCACCTATGGCTTTAAGATGTAAGCCTAACAATCTTATTAGTTTCAGACTGCATATTATAGCATAAAACCACAAATTACTTACCAAGACCTGTTACCACCATTGCTCCAAGATCAGCTACATAGTTTCCTTTGCGAAATGTAGCAACTCGTCCACCCACACGATCCTGTTTTTTAGAAATTAAATGGCCAAAATCATCAGTTCTGTTTTAACCACAATAACCTGGCACACAGGGATTGATTTCCATAATTTAAAAAGAAAGAGTGATTTAAAGTTTACATGGAGTACAATCAATAAAGCAGGCACAAAGAACAAATGAAGTTTAATTCAAAGTTAAAGTAAAGGTAACATAACATGCAAGAAGTATAGGATTAAATGACGTGATACAAAACAATTTGACTGCCAGAAGACATATATAGTGACTGATTCTGTTATCTTTCTAACCAGCTGTCTATAATACCTCTTCACGTACAGATATGCAAGGATGTTCAGGGGCCATCCAGAGAAAAATGTATGTTCACAGACTCCAACACTTTTAAATACCAACTTTCTACCACTGTGATTTCATTCTTGCCCCGCCCCCAATCCCTACAGTCAGCTGTGAAACTTTTTTCCCTCCTCAGATGGGTCTTGCTATATCGCTGGTCTTGAATTCATGGGTTCAAGTGATCCTTCCACCTTAGCCTTCCAAGTAGCTGGGACTATATAAGGCATTGCATCACCATGTCCAGCTTAGCTATGAATAATTTTAAAAAATTTTTAAGTTACAGGGGCTGGGATTGTGGCCAAGTGGTAGAGCACTCGCCTAGCACGGGCTTGACCCGGGTTCGATCCTCAGCAACACATAAAAATAAAGGCATTATGTTGTGTCCACCTACACTTAAAAAATAAATATTATTTAAAGAAATTTCTAAGTTTATATATATATATTTATAAATAAATAAACCTTTATTTATTTATAAATATATACATATTTATTTTAGTTGTATGGACCTTTATTTTATCTATATGTAGGGCTAAGACTTGAACCCAGAGCCTCACACATACTAGGCAATTGCTCTACCACTGAGCCACGACCCCGGCCCCTACTTTATTTTTATCTTGTGCTGAGGATGAAACCCAGTGCCTCACATATGCTAGGCAAGAGCTCTACCACTGAGCTATTAACTCCAGCCCCAGCTGTGAACAATTTGATTAATATTTCTCTGACAAATGGTTCTCCAGCGTAGCCCAGGGGCAAAGTCTACTGAACATAAGCTGCTGACAATAACATTCATCACTAAATAGGCTTAGGTACCTCTGCTGACTAGGGAATCTCAATTATGGGAAAACTTTTCCAAGCTGGAGTGATAATTTATTAATTGTATATAATACGAGGAGCATATTCTATAAACTCCAGATAAGCAAACAAAAAAACCCCAAAGACAAGCCTAACTATAAACTAACTATAAACTCCACATGGGTGAGGATTTACAACAATCCTATTATTACTTACTAAAACAAATGTTATCTGAATTAATAAATAAAGTATTACTTTTAATAAAAGACTATATTGAAATATTTAATTTTAATTTCCCCACTCCATTATTTAGGTTACCTGAGAAGTATGTTTTTTAAAACGATGGGGGCTCAGGGAGCCTTTAAGTCATTGGAAAATAATCAAATTTCAAAAATTATTCATGAAAATAATTTCCATAGTAGCATCCTAATGTGATGCTCTTTACCCGCTGTGTGCCATCAACCCTTTCCTCCTTTAGCTTCTACTTCTCCAGGGCTAATAATTAAGAGGATATCTTGGGGGTTATGGCTCAGCGGTAGAGCACTTGCCTAACCCAAGTGGGGCACTGGGTTCAATCCTCAGCACCACATAATAAATAAAATAAAGGTGTTGTGTTCTAAATACAACTAAAAATATAAGTTAAAAAAAAATAAAGAGGATATCTTGGCTTTATCATGCCTTAAAAGATGGCTCCCACCTAAGAAACAACTCCTTTTCTTTGACTATCAAACAGGGAATACAATTCACCACTGAAAATAACTGCCTCCTACAAAAGGTAAAGACCATGAATGCCCCAAATTTGAGTTAACTGCAATAAATAAGGATCTGAAAATATCCATCCCCTACAAACTTTCTTCACTAGAACTTTTCAAAGCTTTATTGTCAGAAATTCTATTCTCCCCCACCCCCGTACTGGGGATTGAACTGAGGGACACTTAACCACTGAGCTACAACCCCAGCCCTTTTTATGTTTTATTTTGAGACAGGGTTTCACTAAATTGCTTAGCGCCTTGCTATGTTGTTGAGGCTGGCTTTGAACTCACGGTCTGCCTGCCTTGGCCTCCCAAGCTGCTGGGATTATAGACGTCCATCACCATGCCTGGCTATTATCACCAATTCTTTATCTAAAGGTTGGGAGTGTAGCTCAGTGATAGAGTACTTACCAAACACATGAAGGCCCTGGATTTGATCCCTAGCACTTCAATAAAAAAGAAGTTTTATCCACTATAAGTAGGAGTACCCAAAATATTGTACAAATACAATTAAATCAACTTGGCTAAGTTCAAGGTGCACTATTCCTTGATTTGTAACATATTTCCAATAGACCAGACTTCTACAACCAAAATAAAATTCTTACCCTGGCTTCCAAAAGTGTGACATCCATTCCAAAACTTTGTAGTTGTCGAGCTGCTGCCAAGCCTGAGACTCCAGAGCCTATAATAATTACCTTTCCTGTCTTTTTCGCTAAAAGCAAAAAGAACAACAAAAATTAAAATGTTTTGTTGTAATTCGTTTGGGTACATAGTTTTTTTTCCTCATGAAAATCTCTGGATTCTTAACATATCACAATGTCTTAAAAGTACATCAATTATTTTCAAAATATGGAAACTATCTGAAAATAAAGTTGACAAATATCTGAAGTTTATAAAACACTAATTCAATGTTGAACATTAATAAATCAAATTCCTTCTCTTGAGATTTACTTTCTCATTACTTTAATCCCATGTTTCAGACTCTATCCTGGATATGCTATGAATGACTGGTTTCATTACCTCATAATTGTATGAAGACAATTTTGGGTGTGAGCTATTTACATTCAGCTCTATTTTTTTGCCTTAAGTTAATATTCCTTTTGGAAGAATGATTAAAGCATGGAAAATCAGGCCAGGCACGGTGGTGCACACCTGTAATCCCAGCGTCTCAGGAAGCTGAGAAAGGAGGATCATGAGTTCAAAGCCAGCCTCAGCAATTTAGCAAGGCCCTAAGCAACTACTCAGTGAGACCCTGACTCCAAATGGGCTGGGGATGTGGCTCAATGGTTATGCCCCTGGATTCAATCCCTGGTACCAAAAAAACAATTAAATAAATAAATGCAACAGTTGGGAGCAGTGGCACACAATGGTAATCCCAACAACCTGGGAGGCTGAAGCAGGAGGATTGCAAGTTGAAGGCCAGCCTCAGTAATTTTGAGGCCCTCAGCAAACTTAGCAAAGCCCTGTTTCAAGATTGAAATTAAGGGCTGAGGCTGTGGCTCCGTGGTGGAGTGCTCACCCAACATGCATGAGGCCATGGGTTCGATCCTCAGCACCACATTAAAAATAAATAAGTAAACAAATAAAAAGAAACTGTGTCCAACTACAACTAAAAATTAATTTAAAAAAATTGAAATTAAAAAGGGCTGGGATGTGGCTCAGTGGTAAAACACTCTGCCCATCCCTGGGTTCAATCCCCAAAATCCCCTCCCCATCTTTATAAAAGCATTAATTCTCAAAATATCCCTGTCTCCTGAATTCCTGGCAGACATTATCCAAACACTGTGAAAGGGACAAACTGTATATTTGTTTTAAAAGCAAATGAGAGGAAAGGAAAAGAATCTCAAGCCTCCTGCTTGCATAACTAACTTCTTTCATTTTTTTATAACACTTGTTTTATTAATTCTATTTTTTTAAACTTAGAAATCCTATTTTTTCTAAGTACCTATCAAACTAGAACTTAAGGAAATGTATATTTAAATATTTTGAAAATTTTATTTATAAAAAAACTTCAGACTATTTTGACAAATATAGATTTACAAATCAAAATTAAATACTAACAACATCATAGATATAAAAGGTGGTCCTAGATTTATAGCTAAAAATTATTTATAACTAAAATACATTGGCTGGGTAAGTCCTTACTTGGTAGTGGTTTTATCCTCTTATAGATGCCAAAGTTGATAAGACCATGACGCTCTAAATAACTGTGAACTCGGTGAACAAGCACAGTATCACCTACATAAATAAATAAATTTAAAAACATGTTTATGTTTGAAGCAGTTTAAACAGAAACCTCTTCTAACACAGAGCTCTATTTCTCCATCATGAAATCACTGAAAACACTTTTCCCATAAATTTCAAGTCATGTGACTCCTTAAGTGGAAAAGTGATTCTTCAGAGCTTTTAGTCTATGAGGAGTCCAAAATGTACATCATATAATTTGTAATTTTTAAAAATGGCATTCCATTATGGAACAAATGAAGGACGAATCTTTGAAAATAGTTGTAATGCTCCATTTACTTTGGTAAAATCTTCATAAGACTTTGTTAGTGACAAATGAGAAAAGAAAACCAGACCAGCTAAGTAACAAATGAGAAAAGAAAACCAGACCAGCTAATCAAGAGCCAAGAGAGACCATAGGTCAAAGCTGGGTAACAGTCTAGAAAAATTATTTTAAAATCTCTTGAACTCATTTGTTGACACAACTTAAAGATCAGGAAAACAAAAACAGAAAAGAAGCTGGGCACAGTGGCGCACACCTGTAATCCCAGCAACCCAGGAGGCTGAGGCAGGAAGATCGCCAAGTTTGAGTCCAGCCACAGCAACTTAGCAAGACCCCGTCTCAAAACAAAATAAAAGAAAGGCATGCGGATGTAGCTCAGTGGTGAAGCATCTCTGGGTTCAATCCCCAGTACCAAAAAAAAAAAAAAAAACCTGCACAGAATACAGGTTTTATATAAGGTTCACTGTTGTACAGCACAAGATGAAATAAAATATGAATGAAAAAATTAGCAAGGAACCAAGAGGCCCCAGAAAGAAGCATTAATTTTAGCAATAAGGTCCCAAAATTAGTCCTAGTGAGCATGCTACTTACTGTTATAAGGCGCTTCCAACTGTTGCAGTGTAGCCTCAAATGTCAGCTGAATCTTTGGATTATCCAACCACAATTGCAACTATATTTAAATGATATAAACTGTATTATATAAGCTGTATTATAAATGATATAAACTGTATTATGCCACTTGACCATCTACAAAATCATCTTTAAGACCTCAAACATAGACTTTATTTTCAAACAATGATGTTTTATTCCTGAGAAAGAAATTGATAAAACACAAAACCATGCCAAATGAGTGAATTATTAAAGAAGCTGGGGAAATTTAGCCTAAAAAGGAACAATACCTAGTAACTTACCAAAGTCATACAGCAGTAGGAAGAAAATAGGATTTAAACCTTATTTATTTACTTGATTCCAGAACTACTGAGTAGATAAAATCCCCAAAACTTTATAATAATAATAATAAATTAGAAATGCAGAAGTAGGGGAGAGAGGGGTGAAGGATAACTTCTGCTTTTGATCTATAAAACTAAATGAGTTGGTGTGCTATTCACTGAAAGAAGAAATCAGGAAATGAGTCTGGTAGTAAGGCAAACAAGAGGAGGTATAAAATAGGCAGCTCAGAGGAGGTATGAAGCCAAACATGCAGAAGAGGGCTTTAAGAAAAAAAAGGGGGAGAAAAAAAAAAGAAGAGGAGAGAATCTCAGAGAAGTCCCAAGCAGCTCACATAATGGCTGATTTTAAGGATACACCTAGACAAAGATACATCAGAGATGACAACTATGGAGGCAGGAGACAAACCAAAATCTGTGTTACAGAAGCCAAAGGAGTAGTGTGTTAAGGGAAAAAGGAGCAGTCTATTATTTCAAATACTGCTGAAAAAACAGTAAGAGGAGAAATGAAAAAAATTATGGTATAGTTAAAGGGTTTAAACAGGAATTCTCTTTAGAGTAATATTATGTGTGTGTGTGTGTGTGTGTGTGTGTGTATTTGCAAAATACAAAACAAACTAAACACCACTGTATGAAAGTCTTAGCTAAAAGTCAATAAATACTATTCTAGGGGGCTGGGGATGTGGCATGCGTGCGGCCGGGGTTCGATCCTCAGCACCACATACACACAAAGATGTTGTGTCCACCGAAAACTAAAAAAAATAAATATTAAAATTCTAAAAAAAAAAAAAATACTATTCTATATACAAGGTTTCAACCGAAGAGGAGTTAATTTGGCTAGATGTAAATAAACTAAATTACAAAGGGATATATCCAAATCCATACAGACACTCTACTTTGCTCTGTGGCCACATTAAAGGAATTCCTCACATACACACTGGGCCTAAGTTCCCGAACTCTCACACAAACTTCTAACTTGTAAAATAAAACTCAGTTCTAGTTCAATAATCCTAAATGGTAGTTTTAAAATCAGGAGGCAAATATGTCATTTAAGATTTGAGAACTGGCGCTGGGCACGGTGGTGCACACCTGTAATCCCGACGTCTAGGGAGGCTGAGGCAGGAGGATCACAAGTTCAAAGCCAGCCTCAGCAAAAGCAAGGCACTAAGCAACTCAGTGAGACCCTGCCTCTAAATAAAATACAAAATAGGGCTGGGGCTATTGTGACTCAGTAGTTGAGTACCCCCAAGTTCAATCTCTGGTATCAATGCCCCCCCCAAAAAAGATTGGAGAATTGACAAATGATACTCCCCCCCCTTTTAACTTTAACCTGGGTCAACTGTTCCCCAAAGCGTGACTTTTAGTCACAGGCCCAAGTAAAAATTGAAAACTCTCTTCAGATGAAACAAAAACATGAAAACTTATCTAAAAATCCAATTGGATCAAATACTGATAAGTGACACACAAATTTTGGTTCATTTATAAGACAAAGGAGCCTCAGAAGTACATACTTAAGAACTTTTCACTCTCTTAAACAAACAAACAAAAATCACCCTGTCTTTTCTGTTACAAAAATTCAGTAATATCTACCAACCACTCTAGCTATATGATATTTAACCCAAATTTAGCAGTGATTTTGCAATCTAACAGAAAAATTAATCAAAGATGGTTAAAAGACATGCTAAATGACTTCTCTGAGATTTCAAAATAGCTGAAATCTCTATTTCCACCTTACATTACCCTCGATACAATTATATGCTCTAAATAGCACTTTGCTGCCTATCTTTTTGTTTGTTTCTTGCAGTACCAGGAATTGAACACAGAGCTTTACTCATGCCAGTCAAGCACTCTACCACTGAGCTACACCCCCTAATTCTATGGCTAAAGAATTTTTGATGAGGGCTGGGGTTGTGGATCAGCGGTAGAGTGTTCACCCTGGGTTCACTCCTCAGCACCACATAAAAATAAAAAAGTGTAATAAAAGTACTGTGTCCAACTACAACTAATGAATAATTTTTTTAAAAAAATTGATGAATAAGAGACATGAAAGAAAAATTCAAGAAGAAATACTAATTCATGTAAAAAAGCAGTAGTCTCATTAATCCAAGAAATAAAAAAACAGTAGTATAGATTATCATTGTTTTAATAACAAAAACAGGGGCAGCATCTATAGATGAATGGATTAAGAAAACATGGCATATATACAATGGAGTCTTACCTAGTCATAAAAGAATGAAATCATGGTATTTGCCAAAAAAGAGAACTGGAGAACATCATGCTAAGTGAAATAAGCCAGACTCAGAAAATCAAGGGTTGATTATTCTCTTGTATATGAAAGCTAGAACAAAATAAAGGGGAAAGGATGGATATCAAGATATAGGGAAGATCAGGGAGTAGAAGAAGGGATCGAGAAGGATGGGAAAGGGAAAGAAATGCAGGATGAATTTAACAAAACCACATTATGTGCATATGAAAATATATCACAGGGAATTCCACATTTTGGATATGTAGAAAGCACCAATTAAAAATAAATAAAGGAAGATCAGTAGAATAGAGGAAAGAGGGGGAGGAGGATGGGATTAAAGTGGGGCAGGGAACCAGGGCCAAAATGAAATAAATCAAGTTCAATCAATGTAGGATTTTGTTGAAATGAACTCAACTACTGTGTGTAACTATAATGCTCTTATACCAAAAATAGAAAAGAAAGAAGAGAAGAGAAAGAAAAGTAAACAGAACAGAACAGAACAGGGATGGGCACTGGGGATGTTGACTGGTTCAGCCCTTCTGAGAGGCAATCTGGCAATAGGTATCAAAACTTAAAAGCATTCACTCTTTGACAAATTAGTTTTTCTTTGAGATCTGTAATATACGGAAATAATACCCACAGATAGAGTAAAGGATGTATGAGGTTCTTCAGAAAGGCAAAAATGAAAATTTAAATGTTTAATGATTAAATTAGAATCCAACTGGCAACCAGACATTGTATAGACATTAATCATTCAGCCAGAGGAAGCTGACCTAGGTGATGAGAACAGAATAAGCGTTTCACTTATCTTAGAAGGAAAGACAAAGTGACTGTTTCAAGAAGTTTTTTCTTGGGCTGGATTTACAGCTCAGTGGCAGAGCACTTGCCTAACATGCACAAGGTGCTGGGTTCAATTCCCAGCATCAGACACAAGAAAAATGATTGAATGTTTAAATAAATATACCTTAATGTGGGCTGGGGTTGTGGTACAGCGGTAGAGCGCTCGCCTAGCTCGGGCGAGGCCCTGGGTTAGATCCCCAAAACAACATAAAAAAATAAATAAAGATATTGTGTCCAACTACAACTAAAAAATAAATATAAAAAAAAAAAAAGATACCTTAATGTATACTATGAGGTATGAAAAGGATCCACCAAAATGGATATAAATAGGACCTCAATTTATAAAAACAAAAATTTCATATATATTTTTTTAAATACCCAAACAAAAAGCCATTAATTTTTAACAATGGTTATCTCTGGAGTAATAGTATTACAAACCATTTTAAAATTCTTTCCTTTTTTTTTCCTCCATATTCTCTACAAAAATCATATGTAGTTTTCATAATCCAGTTGGAAAAAGGCTAGCATGGAAACTTACTGTACGATTTCTAATGAACAGAAAAACCTTCTGGGTCTGCTGAGGCCCACTGATGATGTCTGGAAAACAAGCTGCTTCCTGAGAGGTCATCCGGTCATGAGGAAGTCTGCTCTGGAAAGCTGCACCCTCCACACCTAGCAAAGAAAGCAAAGGTCTGCTGGGAAAAGTGCAATTAGGTACAAAACCACGGATGATGACATCGTGAACTCCTTTTATACCTGAATAATTCTGTGGCGTTTTGCCTCATTCACAGACTGATCTCACCTCCTTTAAAAAACAACTTTCAATTTGTTTCAAAAGCTGAAACCTCCTTACAAATCAGCCACTCAGCATGCCCAAGTAAACATTTATTAATGAGTGAAATAATACATAAGGTATTTAGAATATTTTCTTCATCCACAAAATAACTTTATAATACTGGCTGATGTTCTAAAATTAGCATCACTAGTGGTGTAGAATAAAATCTAAAAGTGAAGAACCAGCCAGGTACGGTGGTGCACTCCTGTAATCCCAGCAACTTGGGAGGCTGAGGGAGGAAGACAGCAAGTTCGAAGCCAGCTTCAGCAACTTAGCAATGCCCTAAGCTACTTAAGCAAGACCCTGTCCCAAAATAAATAATAAAAAGGGCTGGGGATGTGGCTCAATGATAAAGTCCCTCTGGGTTCAATCCCTAGTACC
Source organism: Marmota marmota marmota (assembly GCF_001458135.2). Lineage (NCBI taxonomy): Eukaryota > Metazoa > Chordata > Mammalia > Rodentia > Sciuridae > Marmota > Marmota marmota. Next base: position 37,914,180 of record NW_026000082.1, read on the forward strand.
AAACAAACAAAAATCCAAAATACAAACAACAAATGATAAATAAATAAAAGAACAAGATTAAAGGGAATATATACTAACAGGAAAGTGAGAGGATATGAAGTTGAAAACACAATTGCATGCCTTCTTTTAGGGTTATAGCATGTAACAGAAAGATGATGCTAAATACATGATTCCATCAATAGCAGCATCCATCAGCGTTCAATATTCAATTTTGGGAAAGAGTGAGAGAAATTAAGCAGACTACGGTGATAAGTCAGAAGAATGCAAGGACTTCACTCTTGCTGGCAGAAAACATTAAAGATGCTTTACTATACACTACATTAAAAGTATATTACCATACATTTAGTGTACACATACACTATATACAAGTAAAATCTTGTTTTGAAATTCTTTAAATTGGTTAGTAAATATTTTTATAAGCTGGTGGACACGGACATCTTTAGAAATATCTAATTTACAAATATTATGCTCATATTTCCAAGATCATCTTATAAAGATGTAATAATCACTATAAAAATACAGGGCTGAGAGTGTAGCTCTCTAGTACATAGCATGCTTAGCATGAGCAAGGCCCTGGGTTCAATCCCCAACATTAAAAAAAAAAAAAAAAAAGAATTTAAAGAATTTCAAAATTCAATACCGTTGAAGTAATTATATATAAGTAACAAAACAGAGACCAGATGTCCGTATTTAATCATTTTATATAACATAAGAGGAATTAGTAAAATTAGGAGATAGAACAAGACAGGTGAAGATGTAACTCAGATAACTATTAGGTTATTGAGGGGTCTGTTTCCATAAAGACACTCAAATGGCAAATACTACCTAGAAAAAAATAATGGTTAATAAGAGATTATGCAAAAATGATGCTAACAGGGCTACATATTAACACTGTTCTTAGGGACAAGGAGAAAAGGCTATTCATATACTATAGATAATGAGCATAAACACTGTTTCGCATTATTAAATCAAGTCAACAATCCTTAAATTTAATTATTTCATAAAATTAAAGACTGTCAGAAAAAAGAAACAATCAGGAAGAGCCACAATGCTGCAGGTAAAGCACAAAATTAAGACAAGAAAAGAAGAAATGCTCATTATCAGGGGTAAGAGTTGTTCCCCAAAATGGGAAATGTCCTAAAACTATACAGCTTTGATGTCCCCAGTCTCTATCTCCAAACCAAAATAAATTAAACAAAAATCAAAAATCTAAGACCAAAACCATCTCACATTATAAAGAACACTATTACCTCACAATAATCCTGAATAATCGAACCAAATACCTCTTTTTTATGAAAAAAAAAAAAAATTTCCCACTGGGGACTGAACCCAGCCAGAGAAACCACTGAGCTGTATCTCCAGTCCTTTATATTTTGAGACAGGGTCTCATTAAGTTGCTGAGGCTGACCTTAAACTTGTGATCCTCCTGCTTCAGCCTCCCAAGTAGCTGGGAATACAGGTGTGCATCAATGTACCCAGTTACCAAATATCTCTTAATAGGTTACACATTGGTATACATTTTATGTGTATGCTATTAACATGAAAATCACTTATTCCTATTAAATTACACTTTTTCCTGCCAAAAACAGGAGTTTTTTTTCTTGGCTATATCATCTTCTGTATGTTTAACAGGTAGTTGGTCAATGAAAATTCTACTACAAAAACTATTTTTCCATGAAAGCCAGAATAGCCATGTGGGGAAAAAAAAAAAAAAAAAAACCCACTAGATTTCATATTATATTTGGTTCCTCATTTAAATGTCCTTACCAAAAATCACTCTGGTTTCCTAACTTTGAGAATATGTAACAAGAATTGTTACAATGTTATAAATGTTACTTACATAAGTCATTCATGTGTCAATTTCTAAGTAACTCTCTAAGTTAAAACATCAAAAGTTTAAACAAATGCAATTAAAGAAGTTACCAGCTGTGAATTATCATATACCTGAACTAATACTCTCTTCCATCTTTCTTTATTTTCCCCAGCACTGGGGATTAAAACCTAGCCCACTCTACCACTAAGCTACATCCCCAGTCCTCTTTTTTATTTTCTGTTTTGAAACAGGGTCTTATTAAACTGTCCAGGCTATTGGCTTCAAACTTGTATTTCTCCTGACTCAGCCTCCCAAACTGCTAGAATTATAGGTATGCACCACTGCTATGCCTGGTCCCTTTTTCAAAGGAAAAAAAAAAAAAAGTTGATCTGGAACTAAATCAAAACATCCTTTTTTGTAGGATATTTCCAAAGTGTAGTAGTAGACTACTTTGGGTAATCCAACTCATAAGTTATCTCCTTTACTGAAAAAACCTTTTAGAATACAATTGATGTTAACAATATATTCATTGTTTAAATAAGTATCAATAGTACATATAATTCAGAAGAAATTTACATTTACATTTACTCTGGAACAGAGTTTTGCGCTTTGTTGTGTAAATGCATTTAACAAAATCTAGTATTCTAGAAATTTAGAGTGTTTCAAAGATGCTAAAATTTTCAGAGGCTCCAAGGCTGACTACATATCAGTTTCCCTTCTGTTCAATTCCTTCCAGCTCATTACTTCACACAAGTAATTCCAGTATCACCTCCAGAATGTAATCATGCTAAGGCAGAACTGTCCTTTCTATTCAATAGTCTGACTCGCTCACGCTCTCTGAAAACATTTAGGCGAATAACTTAGACCTTTTTGGGTAGGCCAACTAGAGAGGAAGAAGAAGGAGGAAAGCAGGGGAAGGTGAGATTATAGGCCCTCTATTCTATGAAATAATTTCCCCAATTCAGATAAGATACAGGTAGCATTTTGATTAGAGTAAGGTAATGGAAGGGGGGAAGACCTCCATGAAAAATTACTTGCCTTTGACTTTTTAACTAAAGTAGATAAATTTACTACAATTAGATTTCTGAGAAGTATGAAAACAGAAGCCCAATAGGAGACACATAATAAGGTTACTTAAAATTAGTGAACTAGAAATGCACCATAACAAGACCTATAATTGTTAAAAAAAATAAATAAATAAAATAAAAAGAATAAATAGTAGGAGAAAGAAAAGAAAAAAATGGAGAATCATGATTTTTTCTACACTTCAGATTTTGCATTTTTGGGGTAAATGCCTATCTTAAATTAACCTAGTGGTGTAAGCAATGGTCTACGCACCAAGTGGTAAGAATCCCTGGACTCTCACTCCTCTACAACTATTGTTTCATCATTGGCTGATTCACTAAACCTCTTTGGATTTTAGGTTCTAATCCATGAAATAAGAGGAATAGATTGCTGTTTACTTGAAGGGAGGATGCTAGACAAGAGGGCCTCAAGATCCCTTCTAGAGTCAAGATTGGGATGTACACAACCAAGTTGAAGTGGATTTTAAAGAAGTCAAGCCCCTAGCTGCAGGATACCCATGAGGGGTCATCCAGCTTCATCAAGAGAAGAAAGCTGATCACCTGTACACACATTTTTAATACTAACGGATTGTTTCAAAAAAGCAAACTTCAGAACATGACAAGGACCCGAAGAAAGAGCCTGAAGGGTTCCGAATAGTTACCACCACTCCTGGAAATTCCTTAAAAGTAATGTTTTACTAACAGTAAGAAGCAACACCATTTCACATAAAAGTCCAGTTACTTTCAGCAACAAACCACATTGTTTACTTAAGTAAAAAAGCAAATATTTTGATAAAAACAAAACAAAAAAACAACAAAATTCAAATTATTTGAGATTAAAGCTCTAAAAGCTTTCCCTGATCCTCAACAGTTCCATTTAAGTGTTCTTGATCCATCTGTCATAGATAACAGTACTACATCAGAATTGTAATTTCTCCAAGAAAAGCGTGTACTGAGTATCAATCTCTGGTCCTTAGGATAGCATTTAAAGAAGTAGACTTCTAACATTCTGGATCTCTTTCACTACCAACTACTGTATAAACACAGAACTACCTTTGATCCAAGAGAATAAGATACAAATACTTCCTGGCCTGCTATATGCACACTGCAACAGACAGTAATTTTAAAGTAGATTTAATAGAAAGTGACAACCTCCAACAATGAAGTAATACCTATTCCAAATCTATCAAATGGTATATATAAACCAGCTTGGAGAACTGGAACACACAAAACATCCTTCAAAGGATGAAATCCAAACACTACTTTGGGTTCCTGGAACAAACTGTTTCAGAAGGTGGCCCCTATTAATTTTTTTTTACTTTTTTATAGGAGTAAAAATTTCTGAAAAGTGCTCTCAGTAGACTTCTTTTTTTTTTAAAGATAATTTTCACTTGAGATAAACTGTAAATTAACTATATAACATCAATAGAAAAAAATAGTTCCCAACACCATGTATCAACCTTATCTAAAAATATGTCACTTGCCTACATAGTGTGCCTGACTAGTCCTAGCATACTTCTTTTTTTTTTTTTTTGACTTTCAAGTCCGTGACACTTCTATGCATACTGCTACTCTTTTTTTTAAGGGTCCCATGATTCCTAAGTGTTTTACATCATGTTTATTTTTACTGCAAAGACTGCTAATGAGAAAAGTACTCGCCATCTCCTCAAACACATGAAGAAGAGCGGAGGGCTGAGACCGGCCTGAGGACTTCAACAGGTTTTGCTTGCCTTTATTCTGGCCACACTCTCTCCTATCAGACTACTCTGTCCTGTGGGTCACATTTCCCCTGCACTCTGGCTAAAATGTGGATACCACAGCCAAAAACACTTGCAAGCATCAATCCCTGACTTGGCGGCTCTTGCTACTAAGTGGCAAGCATCTAGTGCCACCCTCACCTGATGCTTGGCCGTCTCCATACCCTCCAGAACTGTCGTCTTGAAGTCCTCCTGCTTGCCCTGTGGAAGGAAAGAGGAGAACTCAGGGACCTTACTCCATAAATTAAGATAATATCTGGACATAAAGGCCTAATAGTTGGCGACTCATGAATTCACCACCAACTAGTAAACCCAGATTCAGAGAACTCCTTCTTCTGCAATCAAGGCCCAGAGTATTACATCATAATCTTCCAAATCCTGGTCAGGAAATTTCAACTTTACACGCTGCTTCTTGTTAAGTCAGTGGAACAAAGTACATGGTATTTCTAATCACTAAATTCTTGCTGTCAGTCTTATTTACTAAGGGTTAATTGGGGAGGGGAAATGGTAAGAAAATGGGTATGAAATGGGCTCTAGCACCTGGAGTTGCAACAATTCAACATCAACTCAATAGTTGTTTAACTTTCTATCTAAAAAAGTTAAACATGAAGACAACAAGCAAAAGACTGATAATGAAAAAAGTTTACTTCTCCTCAAAGCAAAGAACACAACTTAAAGATTCAGCTCCAGAATTAGTTTCACTCACTACACACAGGAGATAGTACTAGAGCTGAATATGCCAATGCTTCTTCAGTAAATACAACTTCAGAACATATCCCAAGACACCCTATCAGAGGCCAAGTACTGCAGATACACATGCACTTATGGTGGTATAAAGGGAGGCAGGTGAGATCCTAAAGGAACTTCTAACTTGAGCTACACAATAAGCCTTGTTAAGAAATCTTCCCTCTTTGATTAATGTGTAGGAGTAATGTCAAGAAAAGAATCAAAGCTGGAAAATTCAATCTGAAAAAATCAGGATAGATTGTCTTCCAGACGCTTCCAAAATCTTTTACCAAGACAGATACTATAATCCTCCTAAGCCTCTAGCCCCCAGTACACTATAGGAAAACTACAGCGTGATCTTTTGGAAGATATGAAAACACCATTTCCCAGTGATCTATACCTGGAAAAGCTTCATTAATTAAACAGTCTATTTTAAACCATACAATCCAACTAAAAAGCAGATTGACTGTTCTATCATTTGAATTAGAAGGGAATAGTAAAATCAAACCAAGCTAGACCTCTTTCCATAAAAATGCTCCAAGGTCTGTGAAACTTTGAATGACATCTTCATCCTTAAACACATTATTTACAAATAAAATTGATTTTTTATAATATCAGAATATGCTCCTAGAAGTTATATACTCTGTATAAAGAATCTTTTTTATGATTATTTTATTACGCTGTTGTCTAAAAAGTCCTCTAGGCTCTAGAAGGGTAGGCTCAGACAAGGCATAATGTATGTGATCTGTTGTTTATAACCCTTGGAAAATAGCATATGATCATTAAGAGAAGATCCAATTCCTAAATCCAATCTGCAAACTTATCTTGAAAATGCAGGCCCTACATTTTATTTATTTTTATTTTTTAATTATTATTATTATTATTTTTTTTTTTTAGTTGTAGATGGACACAATGCCTTTATTTTTATTTTTATGTGGTGCTGAGGATTCAAACCCAGAGCCTCACACACGCTAGGCAAGCGCTCTACCACAGAGCCACAACCCCAGCTCAGGCCTTACGTTTTAAATTATAAACTTTAAATAAGAAACAATAAGTTCTGGATTTATTCTTTAAAAAAAAAAAAAGTTGTCATTGTTTTGTTTGATTGCCAATAGAACCAAGTTGGATAAGAATACTAAACAGTATTTGGTGGGGGGATGGATTCAGAACAGTGAAACAGAATTTGAAGAATGACATTTAGACATTAGGAATAACATTTTCTCTCTCAGATGATTCTCCTGATTTGGCAAGAATGAAAGTAACAATCTCTTGTCACCTTACCACTACTAAAAAATTAGATAAATAAAACAAAAAAACACTGTCAACCTCACCATTCAGTCTGAATTACTTTATCCTTCCTAATCCAATCATTTTCCTTATTTTCAAACTACATGTCACACAATACGCTACTTAGTTCATGTTAACCTACAGAAGGTAGATATGACTGACTTCTCTTTTTTTGTGAGTCAATGATAATTAACAGAAATGCGTATTTCTTACTCCTAACTTAGGTGTTTAAAAAAAAAAGGGCGAGGGTAATAAGAACAACAATGGTACAACAAGGCAAGGTAAGGTGGTCTTTTTTGATATATACATATCATATACTTATCACACAACATATATATGTATACATATGTAAGAAATTTTTATAAAGTACTTTTCTGGGCTGGGGTTGTGGCTCAGTGATAGAGCACTTGTCTAGCATGTGTGAGGCACTGGGTTCAATTCTCAGCACCACAGATAAATAAATAAATAAAGGTCCATCAACAACTAAAAAAATTTTTTTTTTAAAAAAGTACTTTTCTTTAATTTAAAAAATATTTAAAAGAGAAAAATGGAAAATATTCAAAACCCAGGGTAGATTTTTAACATAACACTAAAAAGTCAAGAAATGAAATCCCAAAGGATTATTTAAGCAGAAAAACAGAATGAAACAAGTAGAAGTTAGTGTAAACATAAAAAGTGATGGAAAACAAAACTAAAAAGTGCTTAAAATAAGCTTAAGGAAAAAGATACTTTCTTTTGTCCTGATAAGAGTCTAACTTGTTTAGAAATAACAAGATGAGGTTGCTTATTTCCTCTCATGGGTACTGAAGATGACTATTTTTCCAAAGAGATGAAAAGGGTCATCTTTATTAGAGGTATTATAGACCAATTCTTCATCATTTTAATTATAGCACACAAACATTTGCAGTTAACTTTCCATCCAGTGTTTCTGAGTAGCGCACATATATAATGCCTTATTCACCGGCTTCCAAGGCTTTTCCAAGTTAAGACCCTATTTCTGACAGTGACACAAAGACATATGACAGCAGGCAAGCATGGCTGTTATCTTCCATGAATACAAGTTCAAAACAGAAATGAAAATATTCAAAAGCAATTTTTTAATATCAACTCAATTTTGACTTCCTTTTGTTTCAACACAAGCCCTTCCCCCCACCACACACCCTCAAGTTTTAAAGTAAAGCTCTTAAATATTCAGGTTATTTGTGCATATCTTCTCCAAACTGAAAATCAAATCCTTTTGGTTTATCTTACACAACAGCCTTTCTTTCAGTTGTCTTTCATCAGATCTGATTAGAAGTGTTTCAGTTATAGTCATATGCTGGATGCTTTCTCATCTTGATTCAAATATTCAAGAGATCACTTTTTCAACACCCCCTTTTTTTTTGGCAGGGTATGGGGGTACTGGGATTAAACTCAGGGGCACTCGACCACTAAGCCACATCCCCAGCCCTATTTTGTATTTTATTTGGAGACAGGGTCTCAATTGCTTAACACCTTGCTCTTGCATGAGGCTGGCTTTGAACCTGCAATCCTCCTGCCTCAGCCTCCCAAGCCACAGGTGTGTGCCACCGCCCAGATCCCAGCCCTTTTTATTTTGACAGAGTCTCATTAAGTTGCTTAGGATGTTGCCAAGTTGCTGAGGCAGTCCTTGAACTTTTGGTCCTCCTGCGTCAGGTTCTCTAGCCACTGGGATTACAAGCATGCACCTCCCCCCCGTGAAGGACGCCTATGTTGACTTTCAAATACTTAGGCAAGCATGGAGATAAGAATCATTGGTTTGCCATTCCTAGGAACTTCAGTTCACATTTGACTAGCTTCTTGGAATAGCATTCGTATTTGGTAACTTTAGTGAACATTTTGAGAAACTTGTAAATCTTTTAGGAAGCATAATTTTTAAAGAGAAGAGTAATTATCAAAATGGCTAAATTCATAGAAGAAAGTTGACTGCCAATATGTTCGTTTCAAATTGAGCTTGATATATTAGTGAAGGGAACAACATTTCAAAAGATAAAACCATCTTTCAATACACAAATCTCCACTGTATTAACAAATCAGCTGAGTTTGTTAATAATCTCACTAATTTTATGTTTACTGAATACCTATCAAAAACTATCACGTACCAATATTAAAGAATAGGTAGAGACCTTGTTTTCAAAGAGTGTGTAACTATTTGGGGAAAGATTCAAGCAGTAAGGAAGCTAAACAGACTTGAGAATCAAGGAAGCTTTTCTGCAAAAGTCCAGAGAACATTTGGTAGACAGAGAGGCAGTGAAAACATCACTATGGTTCAGAACATTCATAGAGGCAAAGAGAAAAGCACAGATCTTAATGTGCAGTGCCATTAAGAACACAGCCTGGAAGAGCAGTGGGGAACCAAGTAGAGGGGGAAAAAGGGGTCACACCTTCGTGTCTAAACCAAACACTGATCTTAGCAGTAACCAGTGTGGGTGGGGTGGGGTGCGGGGGAGAATGCACAGAACCATGTAAGCTTTGGCAAGAAAGCAGCAAAACAACTGGCCACCTGTACCACACAGATTAGAGGAGAAAAGCGACCTAGATAAAAGAGATTCAATCGAAAGGCTATTGAAATCATTTAGATCTTAAGTGAAATACACTTATAATAACATGGTTAAGTGGGTCAGGCACAGCAAATAAAAAAGATTACATAAGACAATTGACTTTATAACAGACTTAGTAAAGAGAAATAAAGGTCATTCATGATGACTCAGGTTTTTAATTCAGGACAGAGGTAATACAATGAACAAAATGGGAAACTTGGGAGATAAGCTAATAAAATCAAATGGAAATCTTCTAAAGATGGTTGGAAATTCAAGAACAGAACTCTGAAGTCATTATGTCAAGAGCTTTGTAATGTTTTGAACAACTAATAATAATTAAAAAAATAAATCTAAAAAAAAAAAAAGAACTCTGAAGTCAGAATGGGTCTTGAAAAGTCTTTAAAATAGCGTGAAGGTAGTTAGCTCAGCAAGCTTGAGGCAGTTATAAATGTATGATTAATCTCATGAGCATAGGAAAGTCATAGTTTCAAAAAGGAATTGGTTAAACAGAGACAACTGACCAAACAAAGGGGAAGGGGACATAAAACTGAGAAAGGCAGGAGTTACTAGTAACCATCACCACTTCATGCTGCCTTTCTGCACTCTGTGGTGAGAGATGGTAGCTTTTCAAAAAGAGGATTATACATTTTTCTTTGTGTGTTTCTTTCCTGATACCTTTTTGACCATGACTCTTGGCAAAATAAATGGTCTTATACTATTAAGAAGAAATGTAAAAATGAAGTAAACTGGGCTAAGCTAATCAGAATGATAAGGATCATTCTGATAATTGATAATTACTCTTCTCTTTGAAGCATATAGAGACCCTTTAACTGCTAACAATGATCAGTTCTGGTCAACAAAATTATCCTAAATGAAATTCATTGGTTTCAATCAGAACAGCAATCCCAGGGTTACACAGTACATAAACCCACCTTCTAAGGATCTAGAAAAGAGAAAAATGGTTCTGCTTGATGTAGGAACCTGCCTGGAATTTCCACTGAACCACTGAAGAAGAAGAAATGAGAAACTTAGTACCTAGGATCCTATCAAAAGTAAAAGGCTTACAAGTAAATCTTTTAGAAACTGATGGAGAGAATTTAAGTTTTCACATGCTATATTTACCTAGACATTCCATAATATGAATTTTCTTGATCCTACTTATTTTGCTGCAAAATTTGGTTCATAGTTTACATTTCAAAATGTTTTAAAGAAAGTTTATAATTCAGACGCTATTATATGTTACCCAATTACCAAACTTAAGGTGATTTTTTTTGAGTAATTAAAAATAAAGCCTACTTTTTTACTTATTCACCTGTTTTTAAAATGGGCAATACATTAAACTTTTTTCTGGAGCTTCTATCAAAAGCACCGATCTAACATTAACAATGAGATGAATGAGTTTCCTAAACAGAATCCACTTTCCCTGCCCAAGGTAATAGTTTCTCAGAACTCTGGCTACTGATATCCAGATAAAACTAACAAAGGCTCCCTTCCACCTAAAATATGTCTTGGGTTTAATAATTCCAAGGAAGATACAATTTTCATGTTCTTCAATCTTCAAATAATATATATATATATATGTATATATATATATATATATATAAAGCAAACCCCTTCCATAAACTATCTTTAAATTTTTAAAACCTCTGATCAGCAAACACAATAAAAATGTTCCTATCTGTTATATCTCAAGAGTTGATACACTAATTTCAATTATTCCCTTGAGAAGGAAAATAAGTACCAATATTTGCCATTTTTCTCATGATTTAACAAAAAAGATTTAATACCAAGATTTAAAAGTTCTTACACACACAAGTGCAAATACTGCAAAGGGATACAGATTCTTTAAGAATGATCTGCTTCAGGGCTGGGGTTATGGCTCAGAGGTAGAGCGCTTGCCTACCATGCATGAGGCACTGGGTTTGATCCTCAGCACCATGTAAAAATAAAATAAAGATATTGTGTCCTCCTATAACTAAAAATAAATATTAAAAAAGGAGAATGATTTGTTTTATAAATGACAAGACTGACAATGAGATACTATAAACATTTTCCAGTTTCCAAAACTAACAGCATAATATATCTTCATAATCCATAAAATGACCCGATTTTTTTCTCTTAATAAAACACCAGCCTACCCCATTCCTGTTCCTAGTTCAAATGTTTAATAAATCCAAATGTTTATACATAAAGGTAGACATCACATTTTTTCATTTGATCCTCACAGTAAATTTATTTGTCAGATAAGACCCTAACCCTAACCCTCACAGTAAATTTTATTTGTCGTGGACAAATTAACCTATTCTATTACAACAAAGTCAAATCAAATAAATGGTATTAAAAAGAATTCAGAGGCAAATGAAATTGCTTACCTAAAAAAATTATTTTTTCTTAATAAAAAGTAAAAATAATCAATGAAATGAAATAATTCATTAAGCAGATCTATCTCTCAAGGATTAATGATTCAATGGTTCTTATCAGCCAGATTCAATGGTTAAAGAATCTAAAGGATCTAAAATTGCTTCATAAAAGCCCAACTTCAATCCTCCACATTTAATGTAAAATTTCCAAACTCTAATCTGGGACAGAAACATTCTTTTTTCTTTTATTTTTTAGTCTATTCTAATTAGTTAGAAACATTCTTTAACATTCATACTACATGGTCACTAGAGTTAATAATGACATATCGTATTAAAAAATGCTAAGAGTAGATGTTAAAAAAATGGCGACTATGTGAGTTAATACATGTTAAGTAACTAGACTTAATTCTACAATGCATATGTACTTTAAAAAATGTTGTAAATGTAAATTCATACAATTTTATCTGTCATTTAAGAAATAAAAATTACATAAGTTCCTTACATATTGTGTATACAGTTCTATTCTATTGTTTCTTCACTGTGGCCAATTGTTAATATCCGCAACCCTACAGTATACTGAATTCTTTGCAGGAGGTCCCAGTCATCTTTGAACTCCTGGAGTCCAGCACTGTGCCTGCAACAAAGTATTGTAGTTGTAAAATCAAAGTGTGTAGAATAAAGTGAATGAGGAACTACCACATTTGGAGGCAGAGAATGTCTCCATTTCATATTTTTAAAAATTCTCCTCCATACTTCCAATCCTCTGCCTTCACCTTTCTGCCTACAAGTCCCTCTAGAATCTTTAAACTGAAAATATAACACTCTGAGTTCTCCCTTCTGTTTCACAGGCATACATCTGTGTCTCATGGTAGGCAATAAATTACCTGAGAATGGGGACCAGAGTTGTATAGTATACATATGTTAGTCCATTTATAGTATCTCTCAGAACATAAGAATTTTGATGAATTCATCTAAATTACTTTTTCAGCCTGTCACATTTTTCTCAGTCCTCCATTAAGTTATTTTGGAGCACAGATCCAAATCATGACACTGAAATAATGCTTTGCAACAAAACAAAACAAAGCAAGAAAGTTAATCCTAGGTCCATTGTCTGAATGTGTTTACCATACATCATATAATAAAACCTCAAATTATTTCAGGCATTTATTTTACACCAGCAGGTCTCAATGGCAACATAAACAGCTTTATCAGGAATGAATTCCCTAGCCAGTTCTGGTAAATCTATACAAGAGGGTTTTGTGCTAGGCACAGGGATATAACAGAATCTTGAAATTTTTCTTCTGGAGGTAAGATCCGAGTTAATTCTCAACAAAACTGAAAGCCACTCTCACTCTTGACTCCACTTGTTAGGATGGAGAGAAATCTGAGAATAGCCAAAACAAGATAGAAAACAAAATTACAAGAAAACAAAAAAACATGGGCTGGGGATATAGCTTAGAGCGCTTGCCTAGCATGGACAAGGCACTGGATCCAATCCTAGTACCACCAAAACCAAAATATTCACCTGAGCTATGACTATACCATTCAGCATAGATGCGCTGAATCCCGTACCTAGCAATATACACCCAAGGCTGTTACCAACTGATCGGTATGCCTGCCTTGTAGGTAAGATCAGGGTTATATAAGCAAAGAACTAGACAAAGATAAAGTGACAATATTAGAACCATAGAGGTTTTGTTTCATTCCCCTCCCCCTTTTAAAGAAAGGAAATCAATATTTAACTCTTTTCTAGTCAAATTCTACTATATCAACTTTAAGGGATAATCCAAAAAATTCTGCCTTCTGGATTTTTGCTATGCTGAATAATGAATCAAAATTTTGGTCAAAGTTTTATCATATAGATATTTTCATAATAATAGCATTTGTGATCAAATGTCACTGAATATTAAGTTAAATTCTTTTTAATCATAACTCTTATATATGTTGTTATTTAGCATTTTTACTAATTCAGGTTGTATCTTACATGATTTTTTTTTTTTTTTAATGGGATGGGGAATGAAACCCAGGACTTTGTGTATGCTAGGAAAGCACTCTACCCCTGAGCTACCTCCCCAACCCAATGTGATTTTTAAAAATACCATCAATCCACAATTTTACTATTACAAAGGCAGAGTCCAGAATTTATTAAATACACACACAAAAATCGTAACCCCAAATCTCTGATTTTCATTAATTTATTTAACAAATACTTCCTAAGTTACCATGTACAACAAAGAGCTTCTTGTGATCCAAATAGAGGAAAAACTTTCTCTGGCCCAATAAAAATATATACAAGGAGACAAAGTAATTCATCCCATAATAAACAAAATAAATTATAATACAGAGCTATCACCAATCAGCTAACCAAACCTTAAAAAATTGACTTGAAGAGTTAACCAATGGTTTAAAAGGAACCTGAACTCCACTAGAAAGTATGAGTACCATAACTGAGCCTAGAAAACTGGTAATGCACGCATGTGCTTTTACACATGCACAAACTTCTGCTGTCTCTACTGAGAAATTTACAACTTGAAAAGTCTTGAGAAAAGCATCCTAGCTGGGCCTGGTACATACCTGTAGTACCAGCTACTTGGAAGCTGAGGTAGGAGGATGGCCTGCACCCAGGAGTTCAAGACTATCCTGGGTAATATAGCAAGACACCACCTCAAAGAAAAGAAAAGTGGGGAGAAGAAAGGTGGGCATCCTAATAGCTCATTTCAAATTTCCTTTATGTTTCCATAAAATCTCAGGTTATGTAAAACAAAGCTACTTCTAATTCAAAATAGACTATCTCTTCCCAAATCAGAATTTCTCTAGTGAAAATTTAAATCCAGGGACAACTTAGTAAGATTTTTCTTGTAAATTTCAACTGCTAAAGGTGTGGGGCAGAGGGCCTAAATCATGATTTTGTTTGAAAATGAAAAATCTAAGTGCTGGCAAACTAGTTAATATAGTAAAGCCTCACTAATGTGAAACAGAGGAATGATCTAAGATACATAATAACTGAGCCAAGAAGGCAAAAAAGCAATTTTTTCTAATAGAAGGCTACTTAAATGGAAGGGCAATTATTCTTCAGCAGTAATGCCCAGCTGAATGAAATTTTACTGTTTTATAGAAGCTCCACTATGATGTGACACTAAATCAAACACACTCAATTCAAAGGCAATCTCTTCAGGATCAGTTGCTATGATCTTAAAAAAAAATAAAAACAACAACAAAAAAAACCTTTATCTTCACAGAAAAGGTACTAGAAGGAAAGCAAGTAAAATCATCATTTGTTGAAACAAATATATAATACAGTAAATATAAAAATACATGGAAATCTAAAAAAAAGGTAGATATTAAATACAAACAATGCTTAGTATTAAAAATCACAGTATTTACCCACTTTGATTACCACAAAGGCTATAACGCTGCATTAAGTTATGGCCAAAAATTGAAAATCTAAAAACAATATTTAGGCCTAAACGGATAACTTCTTCCTCTCAATAAAATAAATTCAATCAGACAAAATAACAAACCTCCTGTTTTCATAAATAAAATAAAATAAATCAACTTTAGAGTTGGAGTGTACCTTAGTAATAGAGTAAATGCTTAGCATGAGCAAGGACCTACACTAATCCCCAGCACTCCTTCCCCATTAAAATACAAACAAAAAAACCTTCTGATATTGAGAGAGTATTTTTCCACTGATCAAAATTCACTAAACTCAATTACCAAAATAGTACAGGTTACCTCTGCAATTCCGGTTTTTTTGACTCCTTTAGTCACCCTTACAGAGCATATCAGATTGATTTTTGTACAATATATACTTCAATACAATCCCTCTTGCTCAAAAATCTCCAGCGTGTGGGAATACTGTGGTGGTTACAGATAGCTAGATGGTAGAGTGCTTGCCTAGTTCGCCAGCATAGAGTAACTACCTATCAAAACAAAAAGGCATCTATCTCAGTGCTACTACCTACAACCAGAGTCTCCTAACAGGGCTCAATTCCTAACAAGGCTTCATACAGCATGACTCCAACCTGCCTTTTGTGCTTCCTTCTTAGTCCTCTCCTGAGAGCCTACTCCAGTCAAATCATTTGACCCATTCTTTTCAGAATACCTTATGTCTGGTAAGGAAACATACACATCTTCTCTGAGATTTTAATATGTCTATATCATAATGCTTCCATTCAATTTTTAACTAAAAACTATTAAAAGATTCTGATTTTAATATGAAAACAGACATGGTAAGTATAGACAGTTCCCAAATATTTAACTTACCTGGTAGCATTTTATGATTCACCATCAGGGCCCAATCTGTTTCTAAACTACACCAGCTAATCAATTGCCACTGCTTTCTACAGAAAAGTACTTCTTAATTCACACCAAAATTTCCAAAAAAATTTATTTTAGAAAAAAATACATTTTTATAACCACAAATAATATATTAGCAAGTTTTTGTTGTTGCCAACACATCTTTAAACACTGAAAATATTTTCAACTTAAACAAAACTTCAACTTTCCTAAAAAATACTAAAACAATAAAAGTACTGATTACACACAATAGAATAAGGTTAGTTCCCCCCAATCCTAAATCCCTTTGCTAAGACATTTACTCTTTATGGGAACAATGACTAATATTTATAAAATAAAAATCTGTCTGTCTCTCTCTCTCTCTCTCTCTCTCTCTCTCTCTCTCACACACACACACACACACACACACAAACACAAAACACCAATAAAACTTGCTTTAAAACTTTCAGAAGACAAAGTATTAACTTGATACCTATGGATAAATCATTCAACCATATCCCAGGGACACTGACAACCACACCAAAAGAAGATGAAGCAGCATCTGAGACATCAGATCATCACTGTATAATCCTTAGAGCCTTTTTTAATTAAGAGATTAGCAGTTTCTTGAGCAACTACATGTATGTCAATCATAGATGTACAGAAAAGGTAGAAAGGAAACAAAGATAAAGAATCAAGAAGACTACAGAGGAGCAAAGGGACAGGGATAAAGGGAAGGGATTGGAAATAAGGGAAAAAATAAGGAAAGAGTTAAATATCGAAGATTTACATACAAGGAGGAAAAATCAAGCACAAGAGAAAGTATTGCTGAGGTACTTGCTCAGAACATTATTCCCAAAGGTCATGTGCCACTGAGACTAGAACCCTTCCAGCAAGGAGTGACCCCCCAAAATCACTTTCAGATAGTTTTAGAAAAACCACTCTTAAAAAAAAAAAAACACACAATGACTTTTGGGATGAACTGAACCCAGAATCTAATCTTTCTGTATTTCCAAACACTATTTATTCATAACATTTTATTTCAATTCTATAAATCATAGTTTTGTTTTTTAAGAGTTTTAGTCAGAATTTGTTTAAGCTCTAAACCTGGGTTTAAATTAACACAAAATCTCAAGTGAAGTGTCAGTACTAATACTGCTCATTTTTAAAAACAAAATAATTTCTATTAATTTATAACACCATAGGAGAAACACCTTTAAAAAATAAAAGAGGTTAAATCAAAAACTAAAATTCATCAAAATAGGTACCTATGAAAGTCATGGAAGATATAGCAGATAGGATCTGAAACAAGCACTGTTTTTTGTGGGGTTTTTAAAAAATATTTATTTTTTAGGTGTAGATGGACACAACACAATGCCTTTATTTTTTTATGTGGTACTGAGGATTGAACCCGGGTCCCGCCTGCACTAGGCGAGCGCTCTACTGCTGAGCCACAAGCCCAGCCCCAACAAGCACTGTTTTTTAAAAAAGTATAGGACTAAAAGAATTGGTGAAGTTAAATGGGCCTGAACCTCATGGAAATTATTTTAAATTATTTAAAACTTCAGTCAAGAAGACTCAATGAAATATCATTAAAGGCAGAGAATACAAAAAATTGTTTGCTTTTGCTTGGTCTCCAAAACAGAAAGGCACCCCCTTACTGGTCTGAATATCCTCAGAAAATCAGGACTAGGAATGTTAATAAGAATTCTTCAGAGCTACTTGAAATTCTAACACAAATACTATGAATTTCAATAATCTTTTCATGGTATAAGAAGCTTGCTCTTTAAGATTCTCTTCATCGTATTCTCTTACAGTATTCCTTTGGTTGAAGGGCTCCACAATGAAACAATTACAGGCACTAAGACCTCTTTCCTTTTTCCGCACAAGTTTTTACATTTGTTCACCAGAAAAGGCATTTGTTGAAACTGATCCACACCATAAAGGTTTTATCAAAACTATCTGTTGTAAATAATAGACAGTGTTTTTTCCTTCCTTCCTTCCTCCCTCCCTCCCTCCCTCCCTCCCTTCCTGGAACCCACAGGAGCTCTACCACCAAGCTACATCCTTAGCCCTTTTTATTTTTTGAGACAAGTTCTTGCTAAGTTGCCTCGGTGAATCAAAAACACTGGCCTCCAAATTGCAATTCTCCTGCCCAAGCCTCCAGAGCAGCTGGGATTATAGGTGTGCAGCACTGCACCCAGCACAAAGGTATTGTTTTAACCAGACCAATTCCTAAATCATTGCATCTGTAAATTCTGAGAGCTGTCATTAAGAGGACTGGTTCTTTGGATTTGGCATTCTGTATGTTTTCTCCAACCATTTTTTTCTCCTCCTTCAACCACCACCCTTTACTTTCCTACTATATACATATACACAGACAACAAAGATTATCAGCACCACTACGCATGAATGTGTATATACACACAAACACATATGTATACACACGTATAGACACACAAGGCAAGAGCCCGAATATCAGAGTACAAAGACAAATAATATTGCAGAATAGGAATAAATCTATTTATTCTTATCTCTGAGATAAAACATAACTGTGCTTGGTTTCTTCCACTTACCAGATGGTTCTTCAGGCTCACTTTCATTTTCTTCCTCAGGTGGGGCTTGAGGGGGTGGGGGGGGAAGCTTCTTTTCCTTCTCTGCTTTAGCATTTCTTTCTTCTTCTGAATAATACTCATCTTCTGAGAGGTTGGCCAAGCTTTCATCCATCTCTCTATACTCTACCTATAGAGATTGTACCAGGAAAAATACAATAAACATCTAAAATCAAGGACTCTATTTGAAATCATTAGTGAATATGAACTGCTCTAGAACTACAAATTTTAAAGGAAATAAGCATACAAGGAAAAAGCTTATAATAGTTAATTACTAAAAACAAAAAGCATCATGAAACCATCAAGTCAGGTTTAGCCTGATCTATAACTTACATAATAGTACTGACCATTTCAAATCACTGACTCTGAGGCTCTCTACAACTCCTAAAAACTTTTTTCAGTGTGTATCACACTCACATATTGGAAGTTTCAACAAAAGACTAAATTAACCCTCAGTTAGGTAAAAATAGTTAACCAAAATATCATTGTCTAATGTTAAGCCTATGCTTCTAACTATTCCATGGAGAAACAGCAGAAGAATTACACAAACTAAATGGGGGGCGGGGTGTGTGTAAAACCTGAAAATAACAACAGTCAACCTAAAATTGTAAAAAAGGTGAACTGAGGGCTGGGGATACAGCTCAGTTGGTAGAGTGCTTGCCTCACATGCACAAGGCCCTGGGTTCAATCCCCAGCACCACAAAAAAAAAAGGTGAACTGGCTTAAAAAAAAAAAATGTACCTAGGAGAACTGAATGATGAGCAAAGAATTCTTATTACAACAAACTAAGAAACAAGTGACATGGAAATTGAGGATGTAGCTCTTAATACTAAATTATCCTCTAATTATATAGAAGACAGAACTAGACACACATGCAAAAAGTATGTATCACTAGGGATAAAGGAGTGTAGGATAAAGAAGATTGCATTATGGACCTGATGGCCAAATGTGAGACGTGTAATAGAGTATTAAAAAGAGTTGTCAACATTAAAATGCTGTTAAATTGTTGTTAGATGCCAGGAAACCTCAGAAACTACAGTTCTGATTATGGACTCAATAAAAAATGAAATCAATTAAAATAACCAGATACAGAGATCAAGCAATGATAACATAGTCTCCACAAATAATATATCCAATGTGTTAGATTTCCAATATTGAATAGTCCTATGGATTACAGTGAATGGGTAATCTATTTTAGTTTTCTAAATGTCTTTGAAATAGCTCCAGGTATCTGGATACTTTATGTTGTCTCTTTTTTCCCCTCTTTCTTCTTTTATATGACATGACCATAGAATTTGGGTGACAGGGCAGGAAGTAGGGAGGGAAAAGAATGGAATTGAGTTAGAAAATGGAAACAAAAATTAAGGATAAATTGACAAGTTATGACTAGTGCTCTAGGAATCCTAATTTAACAAATGAATTGAATATTGTTCATCTACTCAAATATTGAACACAGAGTACATGGCACAATGGAGTAAATAAGTAGAGAATGAGTGTGTATCCCTACTTTTGGGGGGAGGGGAATACTGGGGATTGTAACCCAGGGAGCACTTAACCATTGAGCCCCATCCCCATCTCCTGATCATCAATCCTATTCATTCAATAATGACTAAAAACTTCCTGATGTGAAACTAGGCCATGCAAACATTTTAAGACAAACACAAAGAACACAAAATCCTTTCTACTGCAGAAGTTCAGCTTTTCCTAAAGGATGTTCCATTAGACACTAAGCCTCTTAAAGAAAGGGATCCAAGATCAAGTTGGGGGAAACGTGTGTGTGTGTGTGTGTGTGTGTGTGTGTTAAAGTCATAATTCATACTAACACATTATGTCCTATCATCCCAGTTCTAGAATATCTAAAAAACTTTGAGCAACAAATATGCCAGTTATGTAACTTTGAAATAAATATTTATGGTTTTGGAGTTCTACTCTTTTGAGAAAAGTGTGATGTTGAGAGCCACAGCCGAAGGGGCCCCAGCAAACTTCCAGCTGCCAGCTGATGATTGGCTCACAGTGGCCCCAGCAAACTTCTAGCTGCCAACTGATTGGCTCCTCTGCAGTGATGCTCATTGGGCTGTTTCCCCGCCCTTTCAGACCACGGAGCTGCTCATTGGGGGACCTTTTTTTTTTTCTCCCCAAGCAGAAAGATAACGCCAAGGTCCGTGGGGGCCACCAAATGCCGCAGTCTGGCTGGGCACAATTCACCAGCCACTTGTCAAGCAGAAACGAACTTTACTTTTAGAACACACACGCCACACCACACGAGTTCTTCAGGAATTCCCTCAGAGCCCAACTGCCACCAGGTTTCCCACAAGCCTCTCCCCCTCCCCCATTCCTCCTGCTCTTGAGGCCATTGGCTGGGTCGCCTGGGCGGAGCCAAAAAAAAAGTCCCCCAATGAGCAGCTCCGTGGTCTGAAAGGGCAGGGAAACAGCCCAATGAGCATCACCGCAGAGGAGCCAATCAGTTGGCAGCTAGAAGTTTGCTGGCAGCTGGAAGTTTGCTGGGGCCCCTTCAGCTGTGGCTCTCAACAGTGTAAAAGATGAATGATTAGTGATAATATTAATATTAATAGTAAATTATATAATAAACTCTAAATTGCCATTTCCAACCTGTTTTTTAATATTTATTTGTTTGTTTGATTATTTATTTATTTTAGCTGTAGTTGGACACAATATCTTTATTTATTTATTTTTATGTGGTGCTGAGGCTCGAATTCAGGGCCTTGCATGTGCTAGGCAAGCACTAGACAAGCGCTAGGCAAGCACTCTACTGCTGAGCCACAACCCCAACCCCTCCAACCTGTTTTTAAGGTAGCTATTAGGTAAGAGTTCAGGGACACCAAGATGGCAGAGGCAGAGTAAAGTAAAAATGCTTCTGGAGGGCAAGACAAGATGATGAGTCATATGTCCCTGTAAGTGAAATCCCAATACCATGACAACTCCCATCATGAGGACTTATGGCCCATGATAACTCCCACCACAGGTTCGGTATTCTAAAATGACCAATGGTGGGAAATTGGACAGTATTCCAATAAGGTATCATAAGGTAACCAATGGGAGCAAATGGGGTAAGGTTTTCAATAAGGCCCTTGTAGGGAAGAGAATGCCTCCCAGCTCAGCATATGAAACACTAATTTACAAACATTAAGGCCCTGAGCCTGTGCCTCACCCCCACCCCTCCAGGTCTACTCCACTCTACCTTACCGAGTGCTATTTTCACCTTCACCTTCAATAAATCAGTTCTTTACCTATTACTTCTGCATGTCTTGCTCAATTGTCGTTCAGGAACCAAGGACCTGGACCCCAAATGGACTCCCCAACGACAGCACACCTTGGTCAATTTCACTGAAATATTTACAGAACTGAAAACTTGGGAACTTAATGGGTTAAAGGTGACTGAGAAGTTTTATAGCAAAATGATCTTTTTTTTTAATATTTATTTTTTGGTTTTCGGCGGACACAACATCTTTTGTTTGTATGTGGTGCTGAGGATCGAACCCGGGCCGCACACATACCAGGCAAGCGCGCTACCGCTTGAGCCACATCCCCAGCCCCAATGATCTTTTTTTTAATATTTATTTTTTAAGTGTAGATGGACAACACAATGCCTTTTATTTTTATTTTTTTTATGTGGTGCTGAGGATCGAACCAGGTCCCGCTCATAGCTAGGCGAGCACTCTACCGCTGAGCCACAATCCCAGCCCAGCAAAATGATCTTTTCTAACACTGTTTAATCCAATGTTTGGTCAGAGAAGTTAACAATACCTACAGAATGAGATTGTTCAAATTAAGTTATGTTGATGTTCAAATATGGCAAAATTAACCCATTATATATGATTATGTACCAATAAAAAATAAATGATTTAAAAAAAGAAGCAAAATATACACTTGGAAAAGATTCCTCTACAGAGCTTTTAATCTTCAGGAAAAAGAGATTAGAAAAATTACTAGAGGCAGAAGCAAGAACATCTAAAGCCAGTATTTAAAAAGAAACTACTGTTCCACAGAGCCAGAGTTCTTTGGGATTTCATTTGTGATTTTCATTTTTTTAGTGTTATTATCAAGGAGCCCAGTACAGTGGCACCTGAAATTCCAGCCATTTGGGAGGTTGAGGTAGGAGGATTCCAAGTTTGAGATGAGTCTTAGCAAAATAGCAAGATCCTTTCTAAAAAATAAAAAAGGGCTGGGGATACAGCTCAGTGGTAAAGTGGCCCTAGGTTGAATAATTTCCAGAAAAAAAAAAAAAAA
>NW_026000082.1:37936891-37942286 GCF_001458135.2 Marmota marmota marmota
AGTAAGGTTTCCAGAAAAAAAAAAAAAAAATATATATATATATATATATATATATATATACACACACACACACACACCATATATGTATATAACTAATAAATATATGTGTTAAACCAAGCCTTAACACTTCAAAGACATTAACCAACATATTAACTTGCCCTGCTTGGATAACTCAGTTTGGGGTAGACATAAGAATGAAGTTTCTGGGGCTGGGATTATAGCTCAGCGGTAGAGCACTCGCCTAGCATGTGGGAGGCCCTGGGTTAGATCCTCAACATCACATAAGAATACATAAATAAAATAAAGATACTGTATCTAGTTACAACCAAAAAATAAATATTAAAAAAAAAAAAGAATGAAGTTTCTTCTGCCATCTCTATTCAACTAAGAGTCTCCTAAGAAAGATGGCAAGGCAAGCTAAAAAAGGCATAATCTGTAGTACTTATTAATACTGGATTGTTATGATAATTTACAAATAAAACAAAATACAAAAATAAAATTGGACTCTAAGGCTGAAACCATACTGTTTTATCTCCAATCTCAAAGTTGGTTCTCCAATAGCCTCATGTTCTCATAGACTGTCAACTAAAATAAAAGATAAAATTTAAACTTCTTATTCCAAAAAGGGCAAGTATTTTGTTTTGGGATCTTGCAGAAAACTGTATTTTATAAAAAGATTTCCCCATTTAATAAAGCTTTAAGGTCATCTAAAAGAAGCATACAATCTCTAAAAAATAAAACTATTCCCCTGCAAAAAGGCATAGTTCAGGCAGGAGGTGGCGCACACCTGTAATCCCAGCCACTCTGGAGACTGAGGCAGGAGGATCTCAAGTTCAAAGGTAGCCCCAGCAACAGTGAGACCCTGTCTCTAAATAAAATACAAAATAGGGCTGGGGATGTGGCTCAGTGGTTGAGTGCCCCTGAGTTCAATCCCTGGTACCAAAAAAAAAAAAAAAAGGCATAGTTCAATCTTTGAACCCAGAGTACTGGGAATCTCTCATCTCTAGGTAAAAACCCCAAAGACTTTAGGTTCTACAACTACTTATACACGATATACCAAAGTCATAAAAATATCCCAGCATAGATTGAAGAAGGGTAATTGTTTTTAGTTTTACACTTGACAACTCTCAAAATTTATATCTCTAATCTCTTCCTTCTCATTCTCACTGTTACTATACTGTTTTAATTTCCAATCACCTAAAAGCTCCAGTCTTTTTGTTTTTTAAATCTTTCTCCCTATTTAGAACAAGGGCACAGATGTCACTGACTTTCCAAAAGGGTGAGGTTTTCAGAAAACTTAACAGATGAGTTCCAAAAATTTTAAATTAGCATATGTAAGCTCTCTGGCTCAATTCAAACTTAGCACTCTCATTAATTAACACATTAGAGTCAAGAAATCCTTAATGCTATTCTACCCACTCCTAAACTCCCTAAAAGCTTTTTCAATCTTTTTCTTTCTTCTAATCCAGTGCCTAAAATTCAAGGCCTACTTCCTCTGTAAATTTTTTTCTATTATTCTAAACTTATCACTCTATTTTCCCCTTTTCTAAATTCTCATAAAGTTTATGGTCTGTATTTCATTTCACATAGTTCAGTTCTGTGCTGAGAGAACTTTTTGTGATAAAGGAAACTTTCCGTATCTGTGTTTCCAATATTGTGGCCACTGGCCCCCAAAAGTCTCTTAAATACTGAAAACGCAACTACTGTGACTGAGGAAACAATTTTAATTTAACTTGAATAGCCACATGTGGCTAGTGGCCACTATACTGGACAGCACAAATCAAGTATTCTATACAATCCTTTCAAGGCCTAACTCAGGGTCACCTTTCCTCAAACTGTATAGTATTCCTGAAGTCCCAAACCAATTTACCAATTTCAAAACTTAAATATTTTGCATATACCACCCAGAAGTGACTTTATTATAAAACTAATGAAAACTTAAGCTTGAAGACTCCTCAACTGCATGAACCCATCCCAATAACCTGAAACTAAATTTTAATTATGCAATTAACTTTTTAAGAGGGTTCCCAAAACAGATATATTCCCCGCATACACCCCAGAAACACTGAAGCTTGGTCTGTCTACTCTGGTCTCGGCTTGCTTTTTCACTCCTTAAATAGACACACTATTCATTGAGGGCCTTTTTCTCTGGCTCCCAAAACTAGCTATGAACGAATAACTTTTTCCCAGGTCCTTGTTTTCTAGTTGCTTACCTAAGTCAACACATAACTCATTTTTCTTTTAAAAGTCTAAGAGCTAACCACAATGGAAAAAAACAGTATAATCAGAATTCAAATAAACTCAGAGGAAGGACAAAAATCTTATCAGCATGCCCCAAATTGATCAACAGATTCAATACAATTCTCAATCTAAATCCCAACTGCCTTTTTTCGGTGAAATTGATAAAGTGACCCTATATTTCATATGGAAACAGAAAGGAAAGAGAACAGTCAACACAATCTTGAAAATAAGTACAAAGCTGAAAAGCTCACACTTGGGGACTTCAAAACTTAATACAATGCTAGAATAATAAGAACAGTGTGATGCTGGCCTAAGGACAGAAATATAGAGTAACAAGACAGATCTGAGAGTTCAAAAATAGGTCCTTATATGTATGATCACTCACCAAGAGTACTCAATGGAGGGAGAACAGACTTCATCAAATTGTGCTGGGACAATTCACATGCAAAAGAATGAAGCTGACCCCTATTATCTCAACACATATACAAACTCCAAAAGGATCATAGACCTAAATACAAAAACTAAAGCTATAAAACTTTTAGACGAAAACACATAAGTAAATCCTCACAATATTGAATTAAGCAATGTTTTCTTAGCTGTAAGACTAGAAACAAACAAAAAAACAAATTGGACCTAATCAAGATTAAGAATGTTCATAACTAAAATGAAGAACTCTTACATCAAAACAATTTTTTAAAATGATCCAAGGATTTGAACGGATATTTTACATCTCACCAAGAAGGATACACAGTGGCCTATGAGAAGATGCTCGACATTATTACTCATTATGGAAGTGCATAAGAAACCACAATGAGGGGCTGGGGATGTGGCTCAGTGGTAGAGCGCTCGCCTAGCATGCCTGAGGCACTAGGTTGGATCCTCAGCACCACATAAATGTAAAATTAAAATATTGTGTCCACCTAAAAAAAAACAAGAATAAATATTTAAAAAAAAAAAAAAAAGAAACCACAATGAGATACCACTAGAATGGCTGTAATAAGACATAAAAGCTAAGGATATGGAGAAATTGGAGTCCTCAAACATTGTTAGTGAAAATGTAAAACAGTGTGGCTGCGGTGGAAAAATGGCAGTTCCTCAAAAGTTAAAATGGAATTACCATATAACCCAGTAATTCTCCCCATGGACATACATTCAAGAGAGATGAAAAACATTCACACAAAAAATGTTAATGTTTACAGCCATGTTATGCAGAACAGCCAAAAAGTGGAAACCCAAATGTCAATCAATGGATAAACAAAGGGTGGTATATAAAAACACGCTACAGCCAAATACAAAACGACACATATCATATCACGCCATATAAAAATATCCAGAATAGGCAAATCCATACAGTAGGAAAGTAGACTAGTGGTTGCCAGGGGCTGGAGACAGGGAGGACTGGGGAATTACTGCTAATGATACAGGTGTCTCTGGTGAGCAACTAGAATGTTCTAAAATTGTAGTGATAAGTGAAAATCATAAAAACCACCAAACTGTACACTTTAAAATGGTGAGGCAAGGTGCAGTGCCACACATTTGTAAACCCAGCTATTTGGGAAGCTGAGGCAGGAGGATGAAAGTTCATGGCATTCAGGCAGCTTAGCAAGACCATGTCCCAAAATAAGAAATAAAAAGGGCACCTCTGGGTTCAATCCCCAGTACTGCAAAATAAATAAATAAAATGTTGACTTTTATCATATGCAAATGGTATAAATGAATCTGGTTTTTTAACAATACCACATGGTTTCTGGCTATCCTTTTCATTAAAAGGGCAAAAGAAAATCCTATTGGGCTTCTGTCCTCTATTTCATTTCTGAAAGTTGAGGTCATCAACCTCTGCTTTTCTATCCCATATTTTGGTAAAAAGCCCCCAAATTTTTCTTCGAAATTCTTTCTACACAGCCCTGGAGAAGTCTCCCAAGCAGGCAGCTGAAACTGAGGGCTCTCAGTCTAGACAATACTCATCTCAAGAAGCTCCTCATCTGTACTAACCTAGTATTTGCACTTCAAAATGACACACAGTAGCTGGGTGTCATGTCTCAGCAACTCAGAAGCCTAAAGTAGAAAGATCACAAATTTAAGGCCAGCCCACAGGAACTTGAAGAGACCGGATCAAAAATCCAAAAGAAAAAAACAAACAACAAAAAAAAATTATACACAGTTGCTGAACATAGAGGCATGCACTCAGTCTCAGCTATTCAGGAGGCTGAGGCAGGAGGCTCTCTGGAGCCCAGAAATTGGGAGAGCAGTCTAGACAATACAGACGAGTCTCAAAAACAAAGAACACTCCACAGGTAATTTTACAAGCGCAAATGATATAAACTGTACAATTTTATTTCATATATTTATTTATGTATTTGTTTTGTGCCACGCGGGGGATGGAATCCAGGGCCTCCACACAACATAAACAAATACTCTGCTACTCAGTTACATCCCGACCTGGCTTAGATATTTTTTTCTATCTACATATATTTCCAGTTTTTTGAACTAGGAAATGAACTCTTCAGAAAAACACAGGACTATGCCCTAAGACTGACCCAGTGCCCTACATACTATTATTAGTGGTGTCCCATGTGGTCCTTTGTTTCCATGATACCCTGCCACAAGTGTGGGACTCACATGCCAGTTCTATGACTTACTAGTTTTGTGACTTGAGGCAAGTCACCTAAACTGAGCGCCTCTGTTTACTCATTCCCAAAATGAGTGACCTGACCTTTGGTGCTTAGAGAAAGTAAAACGGCTGGGCATCTGGCACACTCTATGTATGAGCTGACTGGTGTCGCGGCTTTTTCTTCCCACTTGCACTGACTGATTAAGCTCTTTTCGTCGGCTTCCTCGTCTATAAAGACTACATCAAAAGACAGTAAAATCAAAGATTGCAACTCTGGGCCTACAGCAAGCGCTCAAAAAAAAGTTCCCTTCTTTTCCGACCCGTTTCCAAGGCGGTTTTTCGAGCATCGCCCTCCAGTCCCTTGGCGGCTGGACCGAGATGCCACCGACAGCGCGGAACCGCTCGCTGACACTTCGGCAGCGGCTCACGAGCGGTGCCCCCGGCAGCGCGACGCGCCTCCACGCCGGGAAGCCATGTTCCCAGCCCTGGAGACGGAAAGGTGTGCGGGACGGCGCCGCCACCCCTCCTCCCGCCCGCCCGGCC
>NW_026000082.1:37942311-37974470 GCF_001458135.2 Marmota marmota marmota
GCCCCCTCGTCTCCCCACCCGGCCGGCTGCGGCGCGGGCGTGCGCCGAGGCGAGGCGGTGGTCGCGGGGCCGACGGCCCGGGGCGGGGACCCCCGGGTAGGGAGCGGTCCGGCCTCACCTTGGCCCGCTTGCGCCGGCTGGTCCGTCGTCCCTCGGGGGTCTCCGCTATTCCCGTCTCCATGGGGGTCGCAGACCCAGGCACCACCGTAGGCCCGGCCTGAGGCCCGACGGACCCCGGCGGCTCGGCCAGGCCCCCGGGGGGCGAGGCCCGCGGAGGCTCCTTCTTGCGGGGAGTGCGCTCCCCGGCCGCTCCCGGTCCGACCTCGGCAGGGCCCGACAGGCCCGCGGGCGGCGCGGACACCTCGGAGCCATTCTCGGCGCCGCCCGCTGCCCCGGGGCCGGCCTCCGTCCCAGCCGCCGCCGCCGCCGCCGCCGCCGCCGCCGCGGCCTTCTTCCCGGACAACATCTCAGGCCGCCGGGCCGCCGACGGCCGCCGGAGCCGCTCGGTCTGTCGCTCCGTGGGTCCGGAGCCGCCGCGCCGCGCTGCGCCTCACACTTTCCAAGCGCCTCCAACAGCCGCCGCGTACGCTCGTCCTACGCGCGCTCCCGCCGAGTCGGGACAAAAAGGCCCGGAGCCGCGCCCGAGCCCGGCCCCGCCCCCGCTGCCATAGAGCGGCGGCTTTGCAGCTAGAGCGACGCCATGGACTGGAGCCCGAGGCTGGTCTAGAGCGCCCCCTCAGCCTTGGGAGTTGCATCCAGCCCCGACAGTGCTCTAGGCGCTCCTAGACCAAACTGCACCTCCGAAGGCCACCTTTTCTTTATTCCAGAGACTTGCATCGTTCACTCCTTCCTTCCCCGGCTCTTTCGTCCTTTCAACCAATATTTACTAATGCTCATGAAGTTATTCTTTCAAAGAACTTACAGTCTAGTGGGGGGAAGGCACATGGAAGTGTAACTGGTTGAACTTGTGAAGGGCACACGAGTCTCGGTGTTAATAAGACGGAGGGGAGTTAGGAAATCCAGGGTGGAGTCCACGTGGAATTGCTCCTCGTCCCCAAGCCTTTGCTCGTGTTCTCCCCGGTCTCCGGACCCCGCCCCACTCCTGCCGCGCTCTCGCCCGCACTTCACGTCCTCCGCCCGCGCGCCCTGCCACCTCCTGCTCTACGCCCCAGTCGGGTCTTCCCGACGACGCTGAGTCCGGGGGTGGTGGCGGAGTTTTCATTTAATTGTTCAAGGAATCCCTTGCTGATGCAACGGAACAGTTCTTGTGTTCTTCGAGCTTCTTTCCAGTTGTTACACAGATAGAAGCTTGTTTGTCTGCCCAAGGTCCTGGGGATTGAACCCAAGGGCACGCTTCCACGGAGCATCCTCATCCCCCCCCCTTTGTTTTAAATATTTATTTATTTATTTTTGTGGAGACAGGGTCTCATTGATTACCCACGTTAGCCTCGAACTTCTGATCCTCCTGCCTCTCAGCCTCCCAAGTAAGTGGGATTCCGGCATGCCGCACCATACCCGGCTATAAATCTGCCTTTTTAAGTCACCTATCTCTTCAAAGACTAGTTTTCAAACAAAACTATGCCATTTACATAAAATTAAAAAAAAAACTGGTTTAAAAAAAAACTCTTCTCTAGGAATAAAATCCAGTCAGTGGTCACCTGAAATAAGAGTAGGGGTTGACAGCCAAAGACCAGGAGGGGATTATCAAAGCCAGGAATGGAAATGATTTAGGCTTGAATGGAGTGAGTTTTCAGCAAAACTCAATGAACTAGGCATGCAAAATAGGTGTATTTGTTTACTGTAAACTGTACTTAATGAAGTTAAATTAAAAACAAACAACTAAGTAAACAGGAAGGGGGGAAAAAAGAGACAACTAATCCAGGAAGAAAAAGAAAGCTATGCAAAAAAGAAAATGTAATCACAGCACAACATATTGATGTGGCATAATGAACATAGACAATGAATATTGTTTTACTAAAGTGATAGAATTATACTGAGAGCATGGAGAAAAAAGATTGGAGGGGGGAGAGAGAAGAGAGGGGCTGAGGGCAGGGTCAGAGGAGGCGCCAAGTAAGAGCTAAATCCTCAAGGTCCATCCCAGAATAAATGGTAGTCGAGAAATCAAGAAATAACAGTATAAGCATAATGTTTAGGAATATAAAGGTAAATGCCAGGGAAACAACTGGAAGATTGAGAACTGGTTACCTGTGAGACATGGAACTTGAGGTGGCAGGCTGTTGAAACTTGTCTTAAACCCTGTGGGTCGACCTGACTGGTTTGCACATTTAACAATCTGATAAAGCTTGAGATTTGATTTGGGGATTGAACCCAGGGACACTTAACCACTGAGACACATCTCCACCCCTTTTTTATATTTTATTTAGAGACAGAGTCTCACTGAGTTGCTTAGGAGCTCACCAAGTTACTGAAGCTGGCTCTGAACTCACCATCCTCCTGCCTCAGCCTCCTGAGCCACTGGGATTCCAGGTGTGCATCACCTGGCGGTTGTGAGGAAGTCATGAGACATGCTTGAAAACTGCCTGTCAAAGAGTCTGGCACACAGTGAGTGCTTAAGACATAGGTGTAGTTAACATTGTTATGCAGCAGCTGGGTGGGGGGAAGGGACTAATTATGACTCAGGAGTGAGTGGCTGTGCCTCCTGTCATGGAGGGGACTGAGGCAGGGTCCTAAGGCCCGTGTTCTTCCATGCCACAATGTTGGGGGAACTGATGCTTGTTTTTAGGAATTTCCTTGCCATACTTGCTTCCTCGGGCACCCTGGGAGCATTGGTGGCTTGGTTGATAAGCTATAAGCCAGTTTTGTTTGGGTTCCTATTCCTTCTACTATTGCTTAGCAACTGGCTGGTCAAGTATGAACTCAAGCCCACCTCCTCAGAGAACTGTCAGGTGAGCAAGATGGGATTTAGCATCAGCTGAGGGTTATAGGATATTCTGCTGGATTGGGGAGTGGAGGGCCGGACAGTGAAAGGATGATGGGGGAAGACTGAGGAACTTAAAACTGTTCTGAGTCCCTGCCCTGGAGATACCTCTTAGTGATGGTGGACAAAACATGTCCCTCACAAGGCCTCAGTGGTCTTAACTGTAAAATAGTGACCTGTATATGCTCCTACTTCATGTTTGAAGTCCACATGCTTCAACCATGGTATGGGCTACTCTAAGTGGAATGATTTCAAATGGCTAGAGATACAAGTGCCAACATAGGTACAACTCTAGAGAACAGTCACAAAGACAGAAGAAATGCACCTAGTGTAGACTATGCCATTGTGTCTGTATAATATATACCTGAAATGATCGATTTATAAAGAGAAGAGTTTATTTTGTCTCAGGCTCCATGATCAGGCAACCCATCACTTTTAGGCCTCTGTTTGGGGGTGTGGTAGAGGATATCCCCCCATGAATTGAAAACCTCTCTCGGACCCACCTTTTAAAGGTTCCACCATCTCCTAATAACTGGGAACTAACTCTGCTATGCAAATCTTTGGGACACATTTCGGGTCCAAACTATAGCAGATATCTTTTATATAGTATCAGAAAAGGTGGTGCATACAGGTAATCCCAGTGACTCTGGAGGCTAAGATAGGAAGATCACAAGTTCAACACCAGCTTCAGCAACTTAGTGAAACCCTATCTCAAAATTAAACAAAAGGGCTGAGGATGTGGCTCAGTGGTAAAGCACCCCTGGGTTAAATTCCCAGAACAACAAAATCAAAACAATATCCTATATTGTCTATAGATGTATATGTGTAATGAAAGTATTCTAAGGGAGGAGGTCTCGACCTTGACACTGGTGACATCCCGGTAGCATAATTTGTTGTCCAGTTGTCTTGTGCATTAGAAAGTTTAGCAGTACCCTGATTCTACCCAAAAGACTCCAGCATCACACCCCCACCCTGTTTGTGACAACCAAAATTATCTTCAGATATTGTCACATGTCATTGGGGAGAGGCAAAATAGCCTCTGATTTAAAAATGTATGGGAAAAAGTAAATACTAAATTCAGGATTACAGATGGGTCCGGTGGCACACACCGGTAAACCCAGCAACTCGGGAAGCTAAGGCACAAGAGTTGCAAGTTCAAGGCCAGC
Source organism: Marmota marmota marmota (assembly GCF_001458135.2). Lineage (NCBI taxonomy): Eukaryota > Metazoa > Chordata > Mammalia > Rodentia > Sciuridae > Marmota > Marmota marmota. The sequence goes on from NW_026000082.1 coordinate 37,946,416, forward strand.
CTCAGCAATTTAAGGAGACCATGTGTCAAAATAAAAAATGAAAAGGGCTCAGATGTAGCTCACCAGTAGAACACTCTTAGGTTCAATCCCAAGTACTGCAGAGAAAACACGCTCAGGATCACAATTGAGGAGACGATATTTAAGGGTGGGGTGGGGAGAATATTCTAGAAGGGGCCCATAGGAGATTTTAATTCTATTTGTGATATTGTCCTTCTTAAACTGGTGTGGGAACACAGATATTTGTTATGATAATTACTTTTTTGCACACCTGAAATTGTATTAAAAGGTTTTAAATACCAGTAGTTTGTAGTTGAATCCAAAAATAAGGATCAGGTGATATTATTAGCTGAGGGGAAGAGGACAGCAAAACTGAATGAGCGTTATTGAGATCAGAGCATGTTGGCAGGGCTGGGACTGGGGCTGGGGCTGGGGCTCAGTGGTGGAGCGCTTGCCTAGCATGGGTGAGGCCCTGGATTCGATCCTTCAGCACCATGTGAATATAAAAATAAATAAAACCAAACTAAAATAAAGAATTTCATCCAATGGGGCTGGGGTTGAGGCTCAGTGGTAGAGCACTTGCCTAGCATGTGTGAGGCACTGGGTTCGATTCTCAGCACCACATATAAATAAATAAAATAAAGGTCCATCAACAACAACAACAAATTAAAAAAAAAGAATTTCACCCAAGAAGTTTGGGGGGGGGGGGAAGCATTCTATGAGAGCACTGAGACTTGGCAATTGAAGGATCCATGAGCCCTGACAAAATGCTCCGAGAGGCACACTGGAAAAACAAACTCTGGGGACAGATGTATTGGGTTAAGGACTTTATGTCTTCTGCAATTGGCAGATCATTCCTATGAACCAAAGGCAACCAAAGGTCTTGGGAGTTTGGGGTCCATGTGGCTCGAGAAAGTGAACTTCCCTTGCTGGGTCCCCACTGTCACTCACAGAAGATGGCAAAACTGCTTCCTTTTGAAGCAGGTGAGAGAATTGGTTAAGATGAGGGCATGGAGCAAGAAGGGATGAGCATGAATAACCATTTTTTTCCCTTTTTCTGGTGGTTGGGAGCTTAGGAGGAGGCCATAAATTCAAAGACTCCAGAAGCCCACCCCAACAACAATAACCTGAACACAAAACAAGTGGAGAGGCTGCAGGCCTGCTTTGCGCTCCAGGACAAGATCCTTGAACGGCTTTTGTTCAGTGAACTAAAGCTGAAGGTCTTGGAAAATCAGATGTTCATCATATGGAATAAATTGAATCACCCCAAGCGATCAAGCAGACATCGAAATTTCCCCACGAAGAAAGACAAAACGAGGAGGCATGAGTCCACGTTTTCCATCCTCTCTGATTGTACTTCCAATTCCCCCACCTAATGAGACTGAGGTGGGCTAGCTTCTGCTGATGTTACCTTGACTCATTGTATTAGTCTGTTTTTTGTTGCTATGACAAAAATGCTGGTGACTGGGTACTTTATAAAGAAAAGAGGTTTATTTAGCTCGCGGTTCTGGAGATCCAAGAGTATAGTGCTTATATCAGCTTTTCCTAGGGCCTCATGGCAGATGGCATCACATGGCAAGTGAGAAAAAAGACAGATCCCATGGTGAGAAAGTAAGTACAGGAGAGCACTGAGAAAGCTGAATTTGCTTTATAACAAACCTCTCTTGAGATAACTGTTCTAGTCCCCCAAGATCTAATCCACTCCCAGAGAGAGGCGTTAATTCCTCCGAGAGCAGTGCCCCCAGTGACCTATTCGCCTCGAATGAGGCCCAGGTCATGGAAACTTGGAGTCCAGAGGAACTGAGAAAGTGACTTTCCCCCTTTGGGTCCCAATTCCCTTGGGGCTCCACCACCTCCCAATACCATTGCACAGGGGACCAAGCCCCCAGAACATGGGAACAAATGACATCCAAACCCCAGCACTCAGTAGAGCCCAGGAGGTCACTGAACGTTCTCAGTGAGTCACACTGGAGAGGCACCTGGGGGAAAGAGGAGGACAGACTGAAAGGCCATCTCTGGAGGGTAAACCTCTATGCAGCCAGCCTGCCGGGTGGCTAATGGTGCAGCCTGAAGGCCTCTGGGGCTCCTGAGTCCTCCTAGTCAGGCCCCTTCTACCCCACCCAGGTCCTGTTCCCCCGGGGTCTCCCCACTGCTGCCTGAGCCCCCACCTGCACTCAAGCCAGAGGAGCCCTGCCAAGCACGACTCTGACCGTGCTCCCTGCCTATGCCCGGGTCTTGCTGCTGTGGTCGACAGAATGAAACCCACACTGATTCCCCTGGTGTTCACGTCCCCCCGACCTGACCCCTACCCAGCCCTTCTTCGCCTCCATTACTCCTCTGCACACCCCAATCTGCTCTTGGTGGTGTATATCTGTAATCCCAGCAACTCTGGAGTCTGAGGCTAGAGGATTGCAAATTCAAGGCCAGTAGCAGCGATTTAATGAGGCCCTAAGCAAAAGAAAAAATAAAAAGAGGGGCTGGGGTTGTGGCTCAGTGGTAGAGCACTTGCCTGGCATGTGTGAGGCACTGGGTTTGATTCTCAGCACCACATATAAATTAATAAATAAGGTATTGTATCCATCAACAACTAAAAAAAAAAAAAATCAAAAAAGAACTGGGGATTTAGCTCTGTGGTAAAGCACTCCTGGGTTCAATTCCTAGTACCACAAAACAAAGAAAGTATGTCTAGGGGCTGGGGATGTGGCTCAAGTGGTAGCGCGCTCGCCTGGCATGCGTGGGGCCCGGGTTCGATCCTCAGCACCACATACAAAGATGTTGTGTCCGCCAAATATTAAAAAATAAATATTAAAAAAAAAAAAAAAAAAAGAAAGTATGTCTAAATATTCTAAACATCGGTTATTTCTGTACCATTTTTGTGATTTTGCCATAGCTGTGCACCACCTGAATGTGTAACCCAACCTTGTCCGTGCTTTTTTTCTCCTTACCAGGGATTCAACGCAGGACTTTGTACATGTTAGGCAACTGCTCTACCACCAACCTACGTCTCCAGCCTTAGTATTGTCCCTTTATTTATTTATTTTATTTATTTATTTATTTATTTATTTTTTTTGGAGAATTTTAACATTTATTTTAGTTTTCGGCGGACACAACATCTTTGTTGGTATGTGGTGCTGAGGATAGAACCCGGGCCATACGCATGCCAGGCGAGCTCGCTACCGCTTGAGCCACATCCCCAGCCCCTAGTATTGTCCCTTTAAATCAGCTATTTCTTTCTTCCATAAATGTATCCATAAGGGAAAAAAATAAGTGGCAATTTCTCTGTAAACAAAAAAAAAGTGTGATTCACTTAAATAGCACACAACTGTAAAAATAAAGACACTAAAAATAAAATCATATTTGATCTAACCAGAGCCTATGAATTTGGGGGTTAGAAAGTGAGAAAACCAAGTGTCAAGAGTTTGAGAGACAGACTAGCACCAAGCTGAGGCTTCTCCATTAGGAGAATTGGGAAGGAAGTCATCGCACTGTGATTCAGTGTGGCCTAATGCCACATTGCTGTCCCACTAAAAATCACCCCCCTCCTAGCATCTAACCCAGTGGTTAGTATACAGTCAGTGCTCAATAAATAACAACTCTGAAGGTGGATCTCAGGTTTATGTGTTCTGGCCTTTTCTCTGCCATGCTCTTGTATCATATTTTAAGGGCCAGATCTCTGGGGCTAAACTGCCTGGGATTGAATCCCACCTCTACAATTGGGAATGGTGCAGCAACTCAGGAAGCCGAGGCAGGGGGATCGCTTGAGTCCACAAATTCAAAACCACCCTGGCCAGCACAGTAAGCAGAGAGCAGAAAGGAGCGCATGAGATGAGAACCACGGAACAGGAATGAGGCACCAAAAGAAGGTTTATTGGGGGGCGCTCTGGACGAGATTCACCCGTCAGCAAAAGGGTGAGGGCCGGGGAAGTCGCAGGTGGGAGGGGCCAAGAACAATGCTAATTAGGGAAGCTGGAGGTGGGAGGGCCTAGGCCATCTAAATTGCAGCTACTGACAGCAGGTTGGCCAAGCCCGAGTTTAGGGGTTGGTGTCTGTCACTGGGTTGGTCAGAGCTGATGTGAGATGACAGGGCTATTGTTTCAGTAGCAACCATGGTGGTTGGTGGTCCCGGTGCCATTTCAGCTTCTGATTGGCCATTTAGGTCCCGCCCCCAGCTGCCATGAAAAGGGAGGGGGAAGGGAAGCCTGCCAACCTAACAGTAAGACCCTGTCTTAAAAAGAAAAAAACTGTCCCAACTCTCAGTTGTGTGAGCCTACACAACTTTACATCATTTATTCTTACTGTCCTCTGCCACCTCGACTATGTAATTGGGAGAGTAAGATCACGGATCTTATAGAATTGTTGTTAGGATGAGAGGGTGTATGAGTCTGTTTTTGCTGCTATAACAAAATACAAAGTTTATAAAGCAGCTGGTTTCCTTCTATTTACACTGTCTCCTTATCATACAGTTGCTTGGCTATACTCTTGGCTTTTTCTCCTTTTTTTAATATTTACTTTTTAGTTATAAGCAGACGTAATATATTTCATTTTTATGTGGTGCTGAGGATCGAGCCCCGTGCCTCATGCATGCTAGGCGAGCGCTCTACCTCTGAGCCGTAACCCCAGCCCCAGCTTTTTCTCCTTCATACACATTGTCTTTACTTTGCCAAGCTAAGACATTTTCAAATAGTTATGGTCTGCTTCCTTTTTAATTATAAATCATCCTCTTCTTTAAATCATTTTTCTTGTCTCCCATTTTGCCATAAGGGATTAAGAGAAACCTTGCCACACATCCTGAGCCCTTTACAGCTCAAAGATACCATTTGCCAAACATCCTAAAGTCCCGGGACACAGACACAATTCAGCCAAGTTCTTTCCCACTTTATAACAAGGATGGCCTATCCTCTGGGTTCCAATACCCAGCTCCTCATTTCTGATTGGGACCTAATCAGAATCAGCATGACTGTCACAACATGTAAGTCATCTCTGAGAAGAAAGGGCCTTCCCATGGCTCCTTTTCTGTACCCTCTCCAGAACTGCCGTCCATGCTCTATTCACGGCAGCTCAGGCTTTTACAGTGGGGCCTTCCTTTGGCCCAGCCTCTATCCATCTCTCATTCCAAAGCTGCTTCTGCTTTTTGAAGGGTTTGTATGTGACGTCCTCCTGTACTACCAAATTCTGTCTTAGTCTGTTTGTGCTACTATAAGAAAATGCCTGAGACTAGATGACTCATAAAGAACAGAAACTTATTACTTAGAGTTCTGGAGGCTAGGAAGTCCAGGATCAAAGTAGTGGCACATTTGGTGCCTGGTGAGGATCTGCTCTCTGCTTCCAAGATGGTACCTTGACCTCCACACTCTCCAGAGGGAGGGAATGCCGTGTCCTCACAAGACAGAAGGTGGAAGGGAAAAAGAGGAAAGAAGAAACAAACTGCCTTGGTCAAGCCTTTAAAAAAAAAGAAAAGAAAAGAATACTACCTTTATTTTATTTATTTATTTTTATGTGGTGCTAAGGATCGAACGAACCCAGAGCCTCGCATGTGCTAGACCACTGAGCCACAATCCCAGCCCTGTCAAGCCTTTTGTTAATGGCATTAATCCATCATGAGACAGGAGTCCTCTTGACCTAAACACCTCCCATAAGGCCACGCCTCCCAATATTGTCACATGGAAGGTCAAGTTTCTACCAGATTTTAGGAGACATATTCAGACTAGCAGATGAGCCACTGCACCCATCCAGGTCTTGGCTCAGATGACCCCTCCTACTTAAAATGGCACCCTCCCTTGTGTGTCAGAGATCCTGACTTGCGCCTCAGGTCCCCTCTCCAGCCCTTTCCTGACTTTTCTCCAGGAACACTGTATGGGAATGGTTGACATCATTGGGTCCCCTTGCCCCATGGCTTCCAGCTGGGTTTGGCCAATGGGGGTCTCTGGAAGAAGGCAGGAGGAAGGAGCAGGTTGGGGTGTTTGCCTCCCCAGCTCCCTCCTGAAGGCCCGCGGCAGCTGGTGTGGGCTAGCTGTGCCCCTGGGAGCTCTCTCTATCACTCTTTCCTTCCAGGTCCCCTTTGGGCCTGGGCTGGTGGCATCTCCACAGGTTTCCTGCTCAGGGGTTCTGCACCATCCTTGGGGGTCCCCTATAGCCCACTCGATCTTTGTAAATAGTCGCTTTTGTGCAAGTTTCAACCCGCCATTGCTAATGGTCTTGCTGAGTGGAACTGGACCATCAGGAGAACAGCCATGTATGTTCCCCCCGTGGCGGAAACAGAACAATTCGACCATGAACTTGATCTGTATGTGACATGTGAGGCAAAATAAGGCACTGATCTTGCAGAGAGCATCTGGAATATTAATAGTAATAAAGCTAATCAAGATGTTGTGATGGTCACATCCTTTTGGGGCCCTAGACTCAGGTCTGGGCCTGCCACAATAGCAAAACCCCATGGAGGTCTGAGGTGGCCTGGGGGCCTGTCTTAGCCTGTTATGAATGAGGCCCGTGGTGTCATATTACTTACCAGCAACACTGTTCGGTGGCCCCAGGCAGTTGAGGCCCCATACCCCGTGGCTCTGAGCAGTCCACAGTCAGTGGTGGCTGTGAGGATTCTGCCTGCCAAGGACATGATTTCGGCATCTGGGTGGCTGATCTCTGCCACCAGGGGGACAGCTCCCAGACTCTAAAGGCTCCCAGGATCCTCTTTGTCCTGGGCTGGGACTTCCTGATGAGACACCATCTGACAGTGGCCGCTGTTCACAGCTGGGGCCCCGCTGACCTGGAACTGCTCCTCCACCCTTGTCACCTGCACCTGGCAGGTCCGGTCAAGCCTGGGAATGGATGACTCAAGGAGCAGGCATGTCAGTCCCTCCCTGTCACACCCTGTAGCACCCAGGAGCAGGAGAGCCATGTGACTCGGGTCTCCAGAGTCTGCACCCAATCACCCCTCCTTTTTTGAGTCCATACTGAATCTGACCATTGGCTGGTTGAAGGAAAACTGGGTGGACATGACTTTGGGTCCTTTTTGGTAGACTACTTGATGGATATCCACTCTGGGTGGTCAACCCTGACACTGCCTTCACCTTTTTTTTTTCCTTTTTATTAGTTCTTTTTTTTAATTTTAATATTTATTTTTTAATATTTGGCGGACACAACATCTTTGTATGTGGTGCTGAGGATCGAACCCGGGCCGCACGCATGCCAGGCGAGCGCGCTACCGCTTGAGCCACATCCCCAGCCCTTTATTAGTTCTTTTTATAACTTTATTTCATTTATTTATTTTTATATGTGGTGCTGAGGACCGAACCCAGTGCCTCACGCTTGCTAGGCAAGCGCTCTGCCGCTGAGCCACCACCCAGCCCACCGCCTTCACCCTGAAGTCCCATTCCCACCATCTCCTCTGAGGCTGTGGTTGCTTGTGCAATAGGTCTCCTCTGCCCTGGGGCCACCTTCTGTGATTCCCCAGAGGTTAGCTTTGAGGTCAGAATGGAGACTGGCATGTTCCTATGAGGCCAACACTCTAGAACAAGTACAGACTATCTGGCAGGTCTGGGGGCAGGACAGACCCCAGCTGATCTAGCAGGAACATATGCAAGCAGTCTCAACGAAGCAGACCAGGTGGAGGGTCAAATAAGCTCCCACCCTCTTCCAGTTGTGGACGGGCATTGCTGAATAGCCTCTAGCAGCTGCCTGGGACGCGGAGCGACTATAGTACTGAATACGTCACCCCCAGTACCCCACCCACCATGCCCAGCTATAGGGGATCGCATGGTGTCTCCCTTTCTGACCATGGCAAGGGCATACTCCCAGGTGGCCACAGTGGCAGAAACTTCTGAGTCTTGGGCCCGCGTGACCATGTTCCCGTCCTCGGCATGGCTGGTACTGGGGCAGGCTGGCAAAAGATGTTGAACCACATTTCAGAGGTACAATCTAGACAGTGTCTGGCCTGTGGCATTAGATGATATTCAAAGCTATCACCAAGGAGGTGAGATGGAGAGAAGGAGGAAGCTGAGGACCAAAACCCAGAGGCCCTGGAGAGGTCAGTCCCCGGGAAGGTGAATTCCGCCAGGTCACGTGGCCCAAGCAGCCTTCACTGGGTCAGAACCACTTGTTTTGGGCCCTGGATACAGTTCCTTCCTTGGACATAGGGCCACCTGCGTACACAACTTCCTGATAGCTTTGTGACTCTCCCGCCTGGTCTACTCTGTGTGGGTTTCACCATTTCCGCAGATGGTCCTCCCACGGGTAGGTGGACTCCACGATCCACAGTGGCTCAGCCATCTTGGAGGAAATCACCACAGCGACAGCCAGGGTTCTCCCTGCCAGGGAGGTCACCATGAATCGCCAGCTCAGCTTGTGCTGGATAGCCCTGTAGCTGGGGACTATTTGCTGGCCAGATGACAGAGTAGCCACACTGGCAATGTCACCCTGGGCCAAGTCAGGAAGCCCAGGGAGCGACTGCAGGAGAAGCCCAGAGGCTCAGGGCTGCACCCCTGGCTGAGCCTCGGCTCCTTCCTCAGACGTGACCTGGTCTCCAGGGCCGGAGGGATCAGGCTGTGCCTCTGCGCTGCGCCTCTAGGCCTCTCTGTTTCTCTGAAGTCTCCTCCAGGTTTGCCAGCAACCACTGATCCCTGTCGTCAGCCCTGAGGGTTGCCACTCCTGTAGGGGGGCTCACATGTGGTGAACACCTCAGCCAGCGGGTGGATCTGTGTCAGACAATTTGCATCCTTTTGGAGACCCTGGGGGCTCCTTCCAGGTTCTAGGGGCTCTAGAACCTGGAGGGGGGTCTTCAGGGGCTCCATCCCTAAAGCAGAAGTGAGTCCAGCCGGTCTCCACCTCCCACAGGGTCCCAGGTGCCCTCAGCACTGCGGGTGGTTCCCTGAGCTCAGACCAGGTGCTTTGCTGGTGACACTGATACTGACTTGCCTATAAAGGTCGAGTGGCAAGAGGGGTTCCCTTCCAGGGCACACGCTGGCGTTTCCAGCCATGTCCTGCCTGTTTCCAGCGCTGCACAAGGGGAGGCTGGAGGTCCCCAGGCCTCGGTCAGCTCCGACCCTCTGCCTCTGCATCGCCCCAGTGAAGGCTGCTTGGGCCACCTGACCTAGTGGAATCCACCTTCCCAGGGACTAACCTCTCCGGGGCCTCTGGGCTCGGTCCTCAGCTTCCTCCTTCTCTCCATCTCACTCCTTGGTGATAGCTTTGAGTATCTTCTAATGCCACAGGCCAGACACTGTCTAGATCGCACCTTCTGGTGCCCACCTTTCAGCTCCAGATGCAGGTGCCCGCCTGCCTGCTTCCCAGCTTCACCCTGACATTTCACCGTTCATGTGGCCAGCCCTGAACTCGGGGTCCTCCCTCGCCTGCTCCCCACGTCCCTGGCTTGCAGGGAAAGCCCCCTCCCTGCTCCCAGCTGTACAGGACAGCAACCGTGGAGCCCCTCCCCACCACCCTCCTGCTCCGCACCCAACTCCCACGCAGCACAGACCCCCCCAGCTGCACCTTCAAGAACGTCAGCCTCCGAAGCTCACACCTGCTGCTGGTCCCAGTCACTGGCTCTCACCGGAACATGCATGGCAGCTTCGTAACTGGACTCCCTGCCTCCCACCCGTCTCAACACAGAAGCCAGAGATGGTCTGTGCCTGACCCCTGAGTCCATGTGCTAGAATCTTGACTCCCAGGGTGGTGATGTTGGCACATGGTGTTTTTTTTTTTTTTTTGTAGTAGTGGGGATTGAACCCAGGGGGTGCTCCACTACTGAGCTATCTGTACCCTCAGCCCTTTTTTATTTTCTATTCTGAGACAGAATCTCACTAAATTGCCCAGGCTGGCCTTCAACTTGTGGTCCTCCTACCTCAGCCTGGGAGTAGCTGGGAATACAGGCCTGCAAGTGGTGGAGCCTTTAACAGCAGGCTCTAGTACAAAGTGATTGGGTCACTGGGGTGCTGTCCTTTGAAAGAATCAGTATAGTTCTGGGTTACCCTGGTTAATACCTTTGCCTCTCTCTGGCTTTCTGTCTTGTCATGTGATCTTTCCCTGACATTTGCATTCCTGCCATGATTTATGATTGTACACAGTAAGGGAGCTCACCATGCTGTTTGGACTTTCAGTTTTAAAAACTGTGAACTAGGAGCTGAGGATGTGGCTCAAGCAGTAGCGCGCTCGCCTGGCATGCGTGCAGCCCGGGTTCAATCCTCAGCACCACATACAAAAAACAAAGATGTTGTGTCCGCCGAAAACTAAAAAATAAATATTAAAAAATACTCTAAAAAAACAAAACAAAACTGTGAACTAAATAAGCCTCTTTATAAAGTACGCAGCCTTAGGTATTTTGTTACAGTAACAGAAAACAGACTAATACACTGTGCCTTTGAAAAGGTGAGTCAGATCATGCTAGTCTTCTGTTCCAAACTTTGTGAAGGTTCCCATCCTGCTCAGTGGAAGAGCCAGGGTCCTTCCTGTATTCTAGAAGGTTCCACAACCTCCCTACCCCAATGCTTCCTGACCTTGTCTACTACTCTGCCTTGTCTTAGTCTGCTCCAGCCATTGGTCTTCTTGCTTTTCTTTTCATCTGCAAAGTACTCTTCCCCTAACAGGAGCACACTCCCTCTGCTTTCCCTAGAGTGGACACCTTCACTTCCTTCAAGCGATGTGCCTCTTATGAGGCCCACCCCAGCCAGGCAATTTAACACTATAATCTAGCCCTCCTACCCAGCTCTACTTGCTTTTCCACGGCATGTATCACTGTCTAGCACACCACTTAATTTATGCACCTGCTGCTCCTGCCAGGAGACAAGCTCTCTGAGGTATCCCAGAAGCACCCAGAACAGTGTCCAGCCCCAAGTAGGAGCTCAGTGAACATGTGTTGACAATATCTGATACTAGGTCTGCCTGGCCATCATTCCCTTCCCCAGACCCAGGCAGGAAGCGCATGTTCAATGACTGTGAAGTGAGCTACTGGGGAGTCAGTGAATCAAAGATCAAATGGGGAAAATGCTCAATATCTTATGGGAAAATAATCTTCCTTGTTAAAGTTTAACTTATCTTTCCTTTTCAGCCACATTCTTCTTTCTTAACAACCCTGATGTTAAGGGTGGTGACAATTACCTTCTTCCTGGAAGAGAAGGTCTAGGACATTAAAGGGAGTAACATTAAAGGATTTGGAATTTTTCAAAAGAACAGGAGGCAGCCATGGGAGTTCAGTCTCTAGTCTCCATGAGGATGAATGATGGCTTCCTACCTGGCTGGTGTGGGGGATGGTCTCGGTTGGTGGATGGAAAGCGCCAGGTGTGGGCGTGCAGGAAGAGCAGCCTTCCAGTAAAGGGTCCCTTGAAGGAGGGACCCACGGCTTTGCAGGTGGGCATCTGCTGCCACCGCGTGGCCATCTTTCTGTATGACAGGCTGCGATTCCGGTCCGGCTAAATTTGCCAGGACTGGCCCTGCTGTCCAAGGGTAAAATTGGCTGCTTCCAGAGATAGGGCAAGAACAAAGGAGGACCCCCCAGAAAGTACTGGAGGGCACCATGAGCCGGGGGCTCAGGGCCCTGCAGGGGGTTAACGGAGCCAGTCAGCGTCAGCTTTAAGATGCAGTTCCTGCCTCATGGGACCTCATAGATGGGAACAAAAGATTGGAGGCCCACCTGTCTGGGAGACTCCTGGGTCCAAATCTCAGTCCTCCTACTTCCTGGAGACCTCATGCATCAGTTTCCTTGGAAGTAAAACGGGACAGGATAAAACCTGCTCCGTGGGACAACAGTCCCAGGAAGCACTCATCTGTGTGTGTGCACATTGTCAATACCCTTGACCTTGAGGCCGACTGCACAGGCCTCTCTGAGCTGGGTGACAGCTAACCCAGAAGCCAGGTAGGATGGAAAAGGCCTGGGTCCTAGCACCATCCCCATCACTAAACCTGCTGTGTGATCTTTCATTTCCCATCTCTGAGCCTGTTTCACCAGCCACACAAAAGAGAGTTCCAGAAAAATCATTCAGCTGATTGGACAAGGGGGGCCACAGAAGGTCCAGGTTTGCCTCGGCCCATTCACAAACCCAGCTCTGAGCGCAGCCAAAGGAGATTATAACGAGGAGGGTGATGGGGTCCATCAGTTGCCAAGGAGTCTTGCTCCTCAAAGTGTGGTCCTCAGGCCAGTATCAGCATCACCTGGGAGATGGCCAGAAACGGAGACTGCCAGTCCCACCCTGACCCACTGGCTTAGAACCCGCAGTTTAGCGGAACCCCCTGGAGGGTCCCATGTGCAGTGAAGTTGGAGGCACGCGGGCCTGGGGCCGTGGTTCTCAACCCTGGCCACACAATAGAATCACCGAGGACACTGCACACATTGTGATATCTGGGCTACAGTCCTGAGAACCCGGGACCCAATACTAGTGGTTTTAAAAAGACCCCCCCCCAGGTAATTCCAGTGTGTGGCCTTGTCTAGGGCTAACAAGGCAAGTGTATTGATCTTTGGTGTCAACTAAAATCAATGGATGTGCAATTCCAGAATGTCCACGAGATCTCTCTCTCCCACAGGGGCTGGGCAGCAGTCGAGCATAGAAGCCAAGTCAGAGCACGAAGCTGACCTTTACGGAGCCCTTTCTAGGTGCCAGGTCCTGGGCTGCCTGCTCTACAAGCATGCTCTAATGTAATCCTCCCTCCAACCGGGGTGTTATTATTATTACCCCTGCTTTCTAGAGGAAGAAACAAAGAGACTGTGCTTCACCCAGGGTCACAGGCCGTGACAGAACCGGGATTTGAACCCAGTTACCTGAAAGTTTCAACACGAGGCTTCAAACCTCAGAGGTGCATGAGGAGCTGCTGTGGGTTTGGACAGGGTCCAGGAAGCCCTGTGGGACCCACCCTGTAGCTGCCACCTGCCACCTCTCTTCCACATGGGGCTTGGCAGGGACTCCTTCCGGACAGAGTGTTCCTGTTCCTCTGACCTCCATCCTAGAGTATCTCCGGTCACGTGGTACGTCCATCTCTCCCCAACAGGACAGGTCTGCCCCCTTCCCTGTCACTGGGGACCCCAGCACTAATCCCCTTGGCAGAGGCGCTTGCTGGGGTGCGGGTGGGGGATTAGCGCTGGGGAAATCAGATGCCACATCTGCCCGTCCCTGGAGAGCTGGGGCAGGGCCTCCGAGCCCAGGAAGCCTCTCCTGTCCCCTGGAGCACAGGGGATCACGTTGGGGGGCCTGAACTGCCCTGTCCTTCCCGGGGCCTCCTGGAAGAAGGTCAGCCTGGCCAGTGCCCGGGGGCCTGGCAGGGTTGTCTCTGAGCAGGCTGGAGCGGGAGAGGAACTAGAGGGGGGCAGGTTGGTGGCAGCTATCCCAGTTTGCTGGTGACTGAGGAAGGGCTCTCTGGGAAGGTAGGACTCTCAGCGCTAAAATCAGGACGGCCCTGGGCAAACAGAGACATTGGTCATCTGCGCAGGGGCCTTGCCGGGGAGGCGAAGCCAGGCTTCCTAGTAGCTCCTGTCCCCTCCTCTCCTTCGCAGCCCCCCACGACCTCTTTTTGCCTTCGCTCCTCTGACTCGGCTTGTGGTCCTGGGGCTCCCGGCGCCTAGACCCGAATCCTCCCGGAGCTGGACCGTCCTTGCCTTGGGGAGATGAAGACCCAGGTAAGGCCCAGGCCCGCGGCCTCAGGCACTGCCCTCAGTGGCCCACCCCCTGTCACCTGCGTGGCCACCACTGACATTTCCAGAGCCCTTGCCTAGTCCAGGAGCAGTGTGGATTGGAGCGCTCTGTCCCCTCCACCCAGAGGCCGACCCCTCCTCCAGCCTCTCCGGCGCCTGGCTTGTCCTGGCCTGATCTCCAGGAGGCACGGGGAGGCCTCATGAAGAGACGGGAAAATGGAGACGCCCTGAGGTGCAGTCCTGTGTCCCCGGCTAGTGAGGGCAGAGTCCCTCCTCCCCCCGGCCCCAGGCCCTAGTCCCAGTGCACCCTGTGGCTAGTGCAGGGTGACAGGGTGGTGTGGACCAGCCCTGGGAACCAGCGCCGCCCAATGAATGAATGAGTGGACAAAGTGGACGGTCCGAGCAGGCCCCCAGGAAAGGGCCAAGGAGGCCAAGGAGACTGGTGTGGACTGCAGGGGCAGTGGGCGCCACGTGCGGAGGGCCTGGCTCCTTCGGGGCCGCCCCACACCAGCGTTCTCCAACCAGGAAGGGACAGGGAGAGAGTTTAGAGTCCAAAGGCGGCAGCTGGTGAACAGCTTAAGGCTAAATCCTGACCCGGGTCTACAGGGATAAATCCTGCGATTGGAGAAAGACACGAGATGAGGCTGAACCCCAGGGAGGGCCGCAGATTGCAGGTGCAGAGCCCCCAGCTGCACGTGGAAGTGGGTGGGGTGGAGAGAGCGCACAGCCCCCATCCCAGCCCTGGTGTTCTCTGCCCTCGACCTCCGCTGTCACCCAACGCCTGAGGGCGAGGTGAGGACACCCCGGGTCTTGCCAGCTCTGCACCTGCTGCTCTTTGCTCCTGCTCAAAGGGAGTGTCTTTGTGCAAACCTGTGACAGTGACAGGTGGAGTCTTACATCTGGTGTCACTCCTCTGACACGCTGGTGGACACTCCTAGTGCTCTCAGGGTCTTTAATGGACTCATTTTACGAAAACTGAGGTGTTCACCTGTGATCTCAACTGCCCCAGAGGCTGAGGCAGGAGGATCACAAGTTCAAGGCCAGCCTCAGCAATCTAGCAAGACCCTGTCTCAAAACACAAGGGTCAGGGATGCAGCTCAATGGCAGAGCATTTGCCTAGCATGTACGAGGTTCTGGATTCAATTCCCATTACTGCAAAAATAAACTAAAAACAAACAATAACAAACACTGAGGCATTTACAAACAATAAGTCCACACAGTTCTGAGTTTTGACAAATGCATACAGTTTCTTAATCACCTCCACAGGATAGAGAACGATTCCACCAACTCCCAAATTCACTTCTGTTCTCTCTCCCCCCCCCCCCGCACACACATATTTAGTTGTAAGGGGACACAATACCTTTATTTTATTTATTTGCATGTGGTGCTGAGGATGGAACCCAGGGCCTCACATGTCAGGCAAATGCTCTACCTGCTGAGCCACAGCCCTAGCCCCAGTTTCTGCTTTTGTGTTGTCTCCCCAGCCCCAGTCCCAGGCAACTGTTGTTTTCTCTTCTCTTCCTGTAGTCTGACCTTTTCCATAACATTGTATAAGTGGTATTATATAGTCTGTAGCCTTTTGAGTCTGGCTTATTTCACTTAGTGTCATGCATTTGAAATTCATCTATATTATTGCACATACCTGAAGTCCATCCCTTTACACTGCTGTGTTGTATTCCATGGTATGGATATAGCATATTTGTTTATTATTCCCCAGTTCAGACATTTGGATTGATCCTATCTTTGAAAATTAAAAATAAATAATGGCTTGGTGGTAAAGTACTTGCCTAGCATGAGTAAGGCCCTGAGTTCAATCATCCCCAACACTGGGGAAATAAAAAAGAAGCCTTCAGCATGAATACCAAATTCTGGAGCTGGAAGATTCTTTTGAAATTCAGTGAGATTTCCAGATGTAAAAATAAACTCCTGGGCTGGGGACAGAGCTCCGTTGGTAGATGCTTGCCTTGTGTGCACAAAGTCCTGGGTTCCATCCCCAGCACCACAAAAATAACTAACTAAATAAACTCTTCACAAGTAGCCCAGTCCTCTTCTTCAACAATTGGAGAGGCAGAAGCCCAGAGACATGAGGGACTTGCCCGATTGGTGGATTTAGGAGGTAGAGCTGAGATTGGAACCCAAGGCTCAACTTACCGGACAATGTGAAGTTCAAAAGCATATCTTAAGAACCAGGAAAATAATAGTACCTGCTCGTCTTCAATTGCAAGGACCAAATGAGGTAATGTTTATAAATAACCTGGATCAGTGCTGAGCACATAGTAGGCCTTCAGCATCAGAGACACTCTGATGGAAAGGAAACCTCCTGTGTGCTGCGGGCCAGCCAGGGAGACAGGTTTCAGGCACCACCCCTCCAGCTCCCTGGGGGTGCATATTCCTGAGGTTGGTTCACTGCTGAACCCTGTGGCCTCGAACAGTACCTGATACCTAGTAGGTGCTCAATAGAGAGATGTTAAAGTACAGGGACAAAGAAGCTCAGAAGAGGGCATGTTGTCAGACACAGGGTTGACAGCTGGGTAGAATAGACTTCCTTTGCTTAACCTCTCTGAGCCCCGTTTATCATCTATAAAACAGAGGTTCCAAACCAGCCTTGTGAGCAGGTTGTGAGGTCCACTGAGATGGTATATGTTAGCCAGGCAGGCACACACCTGTGATCCCAGCAGCTCAGGAGGCTGAGGCAGAAGGCCGTCGCAAGTTCAAGGCCAGCCTCAGCAACTCAGCAAGACTCTGTCTCAAAACAAAAACGGATGAGGATGTAACTCAGAGCTGGGCATAGAGCTGTGTGTGTGTGTGTGTGTGTGTGTGTGTATGTGTGATAAGCCCTTTCCTTCCTGTAACCTCCGTCTGCTCACCTGGAAATCAGATGATTCAACCAATGACCATTAAGGGTCTTCTAGAACCTTGGTTGAGTAGGTCGGAGACTGGGTGTTGGGTTCAAATCTCAGATCTGCCGCTGGCTGTGTGACCTTGGGCAAGTCACTTTCCTGAGCCTTGTCTGTAACATAAGGGCACTCACAGTGCCTCTCTCACCTGGCACTGTGGCACTCCTCTTAAAGGGGCTTAGCCCAGGTCTGGGACAGCGGCTAGAGGTGGGACCTAGGCCTTTAGTTGGCCCTGTGAGAGCACAACCATCTCCCTCTCCCTCTCCAGGACTCCGGCCCTCTGCCCACTGCCTTCTTTCTCCCTCCCTCACGGCTTCAGGACTCGCTCTCCCATGTCTACACGGCCTGCTGCCTGCGCCCCGCCAGGCTTCCTCCTCCAGATCTCCTGAACCTGCCACCAGGGTGCGCGGCCCTGTGCCAGGAGCTGAAGGGGCCACCTGGGGGGCCTGGGATCCCAGGGCTGGGGTTATCTGAAGCTGTGGGACCTGAGGCCAGGAGTGGTGGGTGCCAGTGACCGCCATGTCCCTGCTCTTCCAGGCTGGCTGGCGGCCCCAGCTGCCCAGAGTGCGGAGGAGGTGGCTCTTCCCGGCCCTCAGCGGCCTCCTCTTCCTGTTCTCCGTGGTCATGACTGGCTGCTTCCTGTGGCAGTATCAGCTTCCGAAGCTTCCAACTGGTGAGTGCCACACTGGTACGGCCCCTGCTCCTGTCCCATGGGTCCTCCTGGGATGTGAGCTGCTGCCAAGCCCAGGGCGCAGGGAGGACCCCAGGTTTAGACTCAGGAGCTCCGGCCTCCATTCCCACTCACCAGGCCTCGGGAACTGTGCACTTTTGGGCAACTTCCGTGACCTCTCTGGGCCTTGACGCTCTCCTGTATGAAATGCAGACCTCCCCTAATGCCACCAGGGCTTCTCAAGCCACCCAGTCAGGGTAAAACTCAGGGTCCTGCAAGGGCCAACAGTATTTCCCCTGCTCTGCCTCCGGCCACCATGGCGGGATCTCCGGGCCCTCACCCCCTTCAGAGATCCTCCCACCGCCACAGCCACGGGCCCAGCCCTGCAGCCCAGCGAAGGAGCCACCATTGCCGGTGATGAGCTTGGCCTCTGTTGCTATGGCAACCCTGGGAATTCCAACCCGCTGGGATCCTGGAGGGTCCAGCGCCCAGGTCTCTGGAGTGGGGGAGGCCTGTCTCCATGCCTGTGTCACCCTGCATCACAGAAGCCCCAAAGCTCAGTGAGGGCCACGGCTCCCAACGTACCACAGAGATCTTATACCTTGGCTCCTTTTCCTCGCCGGCGGCTCCCTCCCTCCCACCGCAGCCCTTTCTTTCTAGGTTGATTCCTCTATAAGCGCCTTCTCAGTTCCTCAAATGGAAAGACCCCGTCCCCTGTCCCCCCGGGGCCACGCTTCTCAAGCTACCATCTTACCACTCCCTGGCAGACTGACATTGCCAGAGAACACAAATGAACCATTAGGGAAAAACTTCAAGCAATACCCAAAATAGAAGCCGAGTTTCTTACTAGTAAATCTACTAGCAAATACCAAATGGCCCCATTGAACTGCCCTGGAGTTCTGCCCTTTCCCTCCCACTGTGTACCCACTAGTCACCAGCGGGAGGCACACGGTTCACAGCCCTCGCCGATTCAGGTCCGCACCCTCCACGGGCATCACCTGAGCGGCTGGTGGAGGCAGGACTCTCAGGCCCCGCGCGGCGCTAGGGGATCAAGTCTGCACTTTAAGGTGTGTGCACCAGCGAGGCCAAGCTAGCCCCAGCTCCACTGAGACCCGACTCTGATCATTGGCCTGTGCTGGGAACTTGCTGACCCCCCCGCCCCAGGTGATCTTCCTGTGGAAGTGACAGACCTCCAGGCTAACTGGCTGTGTGACTCTGGGGCTGGCAGAGCCACGTGGCTGGTCTGACCTGGGCTTCCTTCCGTGCAGCAGGCCAGCCAGTGGGGACAGAGGCCTCCCCTTTTCACAGACCAGGAGGCAGGAGGGTCTCCCAGGAGGAAATCCCTGGTCTATGCTTGGAAGTCAAATTGCCCTCGTTCCATTGGCCTTAAGGAGTCATAAAGCAGCCAGACTCCTAAGTGCTGAGAGGGCTGGGTGAGGCTGGGTGGCAGGGTGCTTGCCCCGCAGGCCCTGGCCTTCAGCCTCAGCACCGGGGTGGAGGTGGGAAGAGCTTCGAAACTATGGCCCTGCTGATCCTACCACAGGACCTTTGCTCAGCTTGGGGAAGTGTCAGGCGGCCATGGAAGGCAAGGAGAGGTAGTTCCTGGGGGTCCTCAGACCCTCACCAGCCCACACTGGCCTCTCAGGGTAAGCTCAGGTCTGGGGAGCCCAGGAATCCGGCCCTGAGGTGGCGAGGCTGCCACACCTGGACAGAGGCAGAGTGGACTCAGCCCTCCTCCCCCCTTGCTCAGGTGAGGCTCCAGGCCCCTCCCCACCCTAACATATGGGCAAGAGAGACAGACAGACAGACAGAAGTAGCTAGGCTGCCCCAAGGAGCTCAGTGAGTGACCACAGGCAGGAAGCTGGCTGAGCAAGAGAGGAGGGGCACAGTGGCCGCCAGCCAGGACTGTGGCCTACTGAACCTCCGAGGCCAAGCAGAGGTGGCGAGTGTGGACGCCGCCTCCTCCTGGCACCCTCTGCCCCTTGCCCCTCAGTGCCTGCTGGTGGGCCCTGTGCGCTGGCATCTGGCCAGGCTCCTGGGGGGGGGGGACTTTCCCCAGGACACGGCTCTGGGCTGTGCTACCACCACCCCCTCCAGTTAGGGTGACCCGACTCTCCTCCTGACCTCTGTCCTTACTCACCATGTGATGTCCCCTCCAGGTTCTTTGGGGCCAGAGGTGACCTCCGCCCCTGTGAGGATGTGTCCACGGCACCCCGAGTCTGTGCCCCTGGCCCACCCCCTCCCTGTGTTGAAGGAGGCCTTGGAAAAGGTCAGTGACCACCCGGAGGGCACTTGTCCACTCACCCCCTTGCTCAGTGTGTGTTTCCTGAGCCGAGCTCTGGGAACGGGGCAGGAAGACCACACTGACCTGTCCCCAGACCCCCAGGCTGGGAGCAAAGGGACAGACAAGATGACAAGTATGTCTACCACAGGGGCAAGAGTGGGGACAAACAGGACTGGCTGGGGTCAGGGAGGGCTCTGGAGGGAGGTGAGGGCTGCCCTGTGAAGAGGAGGCTGTGCCACCCAGGGAGCCTGGGACAGAGGGCGTCTCCCGACGGGAACAGCATGCAGGGAAAGGCCCAGAACTGTGGCTGAGGATGTGGCACCCAGAGGACAGGAGGCCACATGGGAGGTGGGGACAGATGAGATGGGAGAGGGGGCAGAGTCCACGCCACAGACGCCACTGCGATGCGATCACACACACCCCACAGCACGGCTCTGCTCTGCGCCTGTCGGACCCACCCTCCTGAGTCACTCAGCCAGGAAACGCATCAGAACCCAGAGCTGATGCCCGGGTGTGGTGGGGGGACTCGAAACTGCCACCAGAGGGGCAGGTGAAGGGAAGGGGGTGGGGTCCAGGGAAGGGAAGGCAGGACCAGCGCGGGCCAGATCGCCACCAGCAAAAGCCTGAGAGGCGTTTGGAGGACAGGGGACAGAGGGTGCTCTGGGTCATCCAGGAGTCATAGAAATTTAAAAAAGCAATGAGGGCAGCCATAGTTGCCTGCTGTGACCCTGGTGTGTGGCAGGTGCCGGGCTTCGCCCCGTTGGCATCCCTCACAATCCCCGTCTCCGCAGGAGGAAAGGGAGGCCCAGAGAGGCGCCGCACGCAGGGTGGGGACGAGGGTGGACAGAGCTGCTCAGGACGTGTCCATCACGCCCGAGGTGCCTGGCAGTCCGTGGAGAACTGCAGGCAGTCCTGGTTCCGCCAGCCATGGGCAGATGATGTCACAGGGAGGAGGGAGTGGGACGGTGAATGGGAAGCGCTTTGTCCCTCCCTGGCACCTTCTAAGTGCCACGGCTGACAGTCGGGAGCCATCTTCAATCAGTGCTCCAACAGGCCCCAGGGCCTCTGCACACGCCAGTTCCCCAACTCGGGCCTGAGTGGGCCCAGCAGGTTTCCCAGGGCGTCGGGGTTCAAGTCTGTCACCATTTTCAAGCCCCCATCTTTTCTATTTTGCTAAGGAAAAGCTTCTTCTTCCAGCTCAAAATCGTTTGCGGAAGCCTGTGTGTAAGACGGGCCCTGGGGGAGCCGCTCAGTGGAGGCCGGGGTCCCTGGAGGACGGGGCCCCCAGTCGCTGCTGTGTGGCGGTGGCTGAGCAGAACCACCCGGGGGTGTGGAGGGCCATCGCACCACACTCAGAGCCTCCCGCTCTCCCTCCAGGTGGACCAGATCCTGCGCCAGGCCATGTCGGCCCCGGGCCTGGCTGCCATGTCCGCGGTCGTCATTCACAACGACACTGTGCTCTGGACTGGGAACTTCGGGAGGAAGAACGGCTCTGACCTGAATTCTGGGACACCCAATGAGTACACCATGTACCGGTCAGCTGGGCCGCCTGCAGGGTCCTGTGGGGGGGCGAGGGATGGGAGGGCAAAGGGACCTAGAAGGCAGGGACCCAAGAGAATGGTGGCTGGGGGGTCTAGGCTGCCAGGGCCCATGATGAAGTCCTGAGAGTTCTACAGAGGAGAAGACTGAGGTCCAGAGAGGACCAGTGAGTACTCAATTTCTCATCATTGTGGAACAGGTGAGGAAGGGGTCCCTTGTCTCCCCACCCTTCCCATGTGCCACACAGGAACTATAACCACTTCCTGGGCCTTCACCCCAGGTCCCTGTGAGTCAGCAGCAGTGGCCCAGATGGGAGCAGCTTGGGACATTCAGCTGCACACCATGGGTCACCTTTCCTGGATGCTGTCCACAGGATCCTCAAGCTCACAATGCAAATTGAAGGCACCCCAGGGATACTGGGGGATAACAGGGACCCAGAGGGAACAGTCCTTTTTTAAAAATTAGTTGTCGAAGGGTGGACCTGTATTTAATTATTTATATGTGGTGCTGAGAATGGAACCCTGTGCCTCACATATGCTAGGCGAGCCTCTGCCACTGAACCCCAGCCCCAGCCCCGGAACCAGTCTTCACACAGCCCCTTCTATTCACTGTCACTTACTGAGCACTGCCCCTGCCTGGGATGCAGAAGCACTTCACACGCACAGTCTCACCCAACCCACTTTACTACCCGTGCAGGTCTCAGATAGGTCTAGCCACCAGTAAGAGGCAGAGGACAGACCAAACCAGGCCGCCCAGAGTAGAAAGGGCCTGGAGAAGGGCCTGGCGCGGGGGTTCATACTCAGGAGCGCCCTCCCACTCCAGCCCCTGCCCCTGGTGACCTCCAGCATCCCCAGGTGGCCCCCAAAGGCTGGGCAACCTCAGTCTCACATCCCGGGGAGTGGGCTCAGTGCTCCTCCGGGAGCCTAGGGGTGCAGGGCAGGAGTGGGTGGGGGGCTGACAGGTTGCCCTCTGCACCCTGCGCCCAGGATCTCCAGCATCTCCAAGGTCTTCCCGGTCCTCATGCTGTACCGTCTGTGGGAGGAGGGCACCGTGGCCTCCCTGGACGACCCTCTGGAGCGGTACGCCAGCACCTTCACCATTCGCAACCCGCTGGGCCTGATGGACGGGCTGGAGGAGGTGGGCCCGGCCCCCAGGCCTTCGCCTGTCACCCTCCGCAGGATGGCCAGTCAGCTCTCAGGTGAGTCTCAGAACCAACTCGGCCTGACCCCAACCCCTTCAGGTGGGGACTCCTGGGACATCCATCAGGATCCCCGCTCTACTCCCTTAACTGGCCACACTTCCTACCCACAGTGCCTGGGTGGTGGGCCAAGTGCAAGAGGTGAAGGTTGGCGGAGGTGAAGGCTGGGAACATGGATCAACAACACACCAGCTCATGGGTCAGACTCAAGCTGAGAGGCCAGGATCTGCCTATTAGGTCAACAGCCGGTCAACAGGTTGATATTGTAGGCTAGTCCACAGTGAAGGCCAAGTGCCCCTTAGTAAACAAATAAAGATCACCAACAAATTGATACAAAGGTTACAAGCCACGGAAACGCAGATGGGGACAGAGGCAGGATCCACAATCCACAGGAAAGGCTCTGAAGAATGTTTTAAATAGTGCAAGGATCCCCAGGCTCATTTCTTACAAAATAAACACAAATTAAAACTACACGGAGAGACACATTTCCCGACCGGCAAAGATCAAAAGAGCGGCTACACCAAGTTGGTGAGGTCATGGTAAACAGGTCCTTTTATACATTAGTGGTGGGAACTGAAGTTGATGGACGGAGGGCAACTGGCAGATTTATCACAATTTAAAATGCAGGGTTTTCAGGGGCTGGGGCTGTGGTTCAGCTGTAGAGTGCTTGCCTAGCAAGGGTGAGGCCCTGGGTTCGATCCTCAGCACCACATAAAAATAAGTAAATAAAGGGATTGTGTTCATCTATACCTAAAAAATAAATATTAAAAAAATATAAAAAATGCAGGGTTTAGGGTGTAGCTCAGTGGCAGAGCACAGGCTCAACATGCCTAAGACTCTGGGTTCCATCCCTTCCACCAAAAATATATACCCTTGACTCAGCCATCTCACTTCTAGAAAATTCTGTACTCATGTGTAGTATAAGTATGTGGACAAATTGTTTCAGCAAAGTTTGTAATAATAAAAGTTAGAAGCAACCAACATGTCCATCAATAGGGGAATGACTCCATGAACTGTAATATATACACAATCAAATACTATGTTGCCCTAAAAAAGATTAATAATGTTTATGTACTGAGATTGAAGAAGGTGTGATATTAAGTAGGAGAAAAACTTATAACAGCATATAGACTATGCTACCAAATAGAGAATAAAAATAAAATATACGTACAAATACAATGTGTATATATGTATAATGTACACCTTATCTGCATGCAACACGTGTGTGTATTAGGGACGCAGATATGTTTTAGTTGAAATGTGCACCCAACATCTTGGGAAGGAACTAAAGAGACTGAAACACCAGGCTGCTTCCAGGGAGCGATGTGGTCGCTTTACTGCGTACACTTTGGTGATTTAGGGTTTTGAGTCACGTAAAGGAATTACTTAATAAAATGATTTACGTGATGAAAGCATGATAACAAGTCAGGATGCAGGAGGCTGGGCAGGGGAGGCTGGGGCTGTGAGACAGGCCGGGGACAGGAAGGGGGCAGGCCTGGGTCAGGAAGGAGCGTGGCCAGGAGGGACACGGGCTGGACAGGGAGGGATGCTCTGGAAGGTTCTGAAGGACCTGCTGTCGGCCTCTTCGCCTGTCTGCCACCATGGATGGTGACAGAGAAGGTGAGGTACCTTGTGCCTCCAGGTGTGTGGCCTGGCTAAGGTGCCCGTCCCATATGCTGTGCTTGGCTCATATTTGGGCCTTCAATCCATAAACTCCAGAAAGCGGAGTCCTTGGAAAGGGCTGCCGTTTCACCATCTCGCAGGGGGTTCAGGACGTCCCTCCTGGCCTTGCTCCAGGCCTGACACTTCCCCGTACAGAACCTGAAGCTCTGCAGAGGGATGGGTCCTCCTGAGATGGCAGAGCAGGACAGGATCAGGGTCTCCATGGGTGGAGGGTGGCCTGGTGGATAAGCATACAAGCACCGAAATTCCCGCTCTGTCTCCTTGCTGTGTGATCTTGGGCAGGTCACTTAACTTCACTGAGCCTAGTTTTTTTCCTTGGTAATACAGCGACAGTGGCTGGTGGGGGCCCACACCTATAATCCCAGTTACTCCAGAGACTGAGGCAGGAGGATCATGAGTTCAAGGCCAGCCTTGGTAACTTAGTGAAACCTTGTCTTAAAAAAAAAATAAGAAAAGGGCTGGGGATGTAGCTCCGTTGTAGATGAAACTGGGTTTAAGTCCCAGTATGGAAAATAAATAAATAAGTCAATCAATGGAAGGACTGGTTCAGGTCACTATTATAACGAAAGCACGATAACGAGTCAGGACGCAGTGGACGAGTCGGAGCACCCAGCACCCACACAGCAGGTACTGGTCTAGCAGCTGTGCCTGTTACTCTGGGGGAGCCTGAGGAGGTTGTCATTTTGGGGGTTCTCTTTAAGAATGTAATATTATAAATGCAAACTTTGGTGGGTACATGGTGCAATCTCAGCCATGGGAGAGGCTGAGGCACCAGGATTGTAACTTGGCAAGATCCTGTCTCAAGAAAACAAAGGGGACGTAGCTCAGTGGCAGGGCGCTCCTGGGTTAGTACCCAGTCCTGAAAACAGGGAGCGGGGAGCTGTCTAGGCCTTGGCAGGGCGCAGGGACATCCACCCTGGCTGTGACCCTAGGGCTCCCTCTAGGGGCACATTGTGGGTTTTCTTCATTTATAACTGGAACCCCGCACAGGGCTGGCTGCAGGTCAGTTAAGAAATATCCCACCCCCACCCTATGAAAATACAAGGGAGATGGTGGAGTAGAGGAGGGGTGGAGGAGGGATGGGAGGAGGGATGGGAGGAGGGGAGGGAGGAGGGCTGGAGAAGGGCTGGAGGAGGGATGGGAGGAGGGAAGACCCCGGGAAGGACTCTGCCCCAACTTCTCTGTGTACCTATGTGAACACACTACAGTGAATGTCACCTTTATGTACATCTGCAAGGCACTGATTTTAAAAATATGTATAAATAGAAGAAAGAGCAGTGAAGGAAAGGGAGCAGGAAGACAGGGGAAGGGGAAGTACTGCAGACCGATCAGAACACACTGTACCCCGCGCTTGCACAATTAGGCCAAAACGAACCCCAATAATGTGTGAATCTAAAATGAACCAATAAACCATAATTTAATTTCAAAAAATATCCCCCCGGCTCCTCCCTGTCCCAAAGGGACCAGTGGAGAAATCTGCCACCTGCAGCGGCTCTAGGCCCGTAGCAGGGCTCCTCTGCCCTGGGGTTCTTTCTTCTAAGTCTCACAGGGAGCAGAGGCGGCTCAGAGAGGGCAAGCCACCAGCTCAGGGCTGTGCACCCCGCATGCTGGAGTGAAAACTGAAGCCCAGGACTTGGGACTCCACCTCTGGCTGCTGGACAAGCCCTGAGGTCACTCCTGGTACCTCCCACACCACCACAGCCCCTCTGGTATCCCATTCTGTAGGGCTTGCTCTCAGAAACCTGTCCAGAACCCAGCCGCTCCTCACCACCTCCATGGCTAGCGTGTGGTTCAGGCCATGACAAGCATGGTGGCCCTCTCCTGCGAGCTTCCGGCCTCCACAATCACCCTACATCCTGCTTTCACACAGCAGCCAGGGCCCCCTGGTAACATACAAGTTGGATGATGTCATCCCTCTGCCCCAAACCCCTGCAGAGGCCCCAGCCCACTCAGAGGGAAGTGAAACCCTTCCAGTTATCTGCACCTCCAGTATCTCTCACTCCCTAGTCTCCCCTTCTCATTTCTTGCAGCCACATGGCTGTCCCATGCTGTTCCATGAAGATACCATGACATTCCTACCTCAGGGCCTTTGTACTTGCTGTCCCACTGCCTAAGACATCCTTTTCTTTCAACTGCCTGACTCACTTCCACATCTCCTCCAGGGATCACTTGTTCAAGGATCACCTTCTCCGCAAGGCCTTCTCTGAACATCTTATATAAAGGAGCAGTCCCTGTCTTCTGATGTGGAGATAATGCCCTCCATAGCATGCATATTTATGAGAATGTCCACTCCACACAGCAGGGACTTTGTTCACTGCTGAATCTCTAGTACACAGAACAGTCCTTGGCACAAAACACATGCTCATAAATTGGCGACAGGTGCATGGATGGACGGACTCCCAAGCCTGTGATCCTTCCAATACCTGTCACATCTAAGACATAAAATCTCAAGTGGACAGAGGAGCCGGTTCCACAAAACCGGATTGATCACTGACCTCAAGAAGTTTTTGTGGAAATTCAATGTTCTATAGTTGATAACAATTAACGTTTTTTATAGTAGTGGGATGGAACCCAGGTCCTGGAGCATGCCAGGCAACTGCTATACCACTGAGTTACACCTCGGGTCCAGAACTATTATTCTGTGAGCAGTTAGTATGTGCCAAGTGCCCTGCTAAGCATAGTATCTCATGTCCCCCTCACATCAGCCCTCTGACATAGGCATTAGTCCCCTCAAGTTATAGATAAGGCTTGGATCAGAAAGGTTCAGTGACTTCCCCAATGAAACACAGGCCAGCAGGTCTGACCACTGCTCTTCTCTAGGGCTACCCAGGAGGCTACGCTCCACCTCACTGCTGTGGAGAGGCAGCACCCAGGAAGCCCTGAACCTGCTCAAGGATGATGTGCTGGTGGTGGACCCAGGAACCAGGTGAGGAGCGTGCCCTGATACCAGCCACATGTCAGGTACCTCCTGAAGAGACACACATACCTGTGAAAAATCCTGGAGGGTCAGAGTCAGCAGAGACCTGGGACATCCCTGAACACAGTCCCTATCACCAAGGCCTCCAGCGGGAGGCAGATCGCGGACCCAGGACCCAGTTCCTTCCATTCATCAGCTCAACAGCGATCAAGCACCTTCCCTCCAATTTCTCTTTGCTTCTCCCAGTGCCGAACCTCGGGGCCCTCTTCCCCTGAGGGAGAGAGGATTGGACTGAGGTGGACGCAGGCTGGGGTCCTCCTTCCAGCTCTGCTCTCACTTGCCCTGTGACCTTGGGGGAGGCACTTGACCTTGTGAACCTCACCGTCCTCCTCTGTAGAAGCAAGGCTGCTGGCTTGGAGTCAGGCGCGCCCATTTCATCCATCCTGGGACTCCTAGGGCACTATCTTAGAGATCTGAGACTGCATCGCTTTTACTGACTATTGGTGAATGTCATGCACTGGAGGAAGGAGGAGAGATTATTATTATTTGATAATCCTTGGGCCACATGGTCATTATTTCTGGCCCGGCCCCATTAACAGTCTACAACTTTAATCTTCCATTTGACAAAGTAAATCATAATAAAAGTGTAAGGCACCAGTAAGATCTGTTTTACCATTTTCCCCCATGTCCTGCTGAGCCCAGCTCTCCTCAGCTGTCCTGTGCCCCGGGCAGTTTCCTGCTCCTCTCTGGGCTGAGTCTTTCCAGACCTGAAATGGAGAGTTACTTCCAGTGACTTCTTAAGTCTCTTCTGGGTCTGACGCAATGAAGCGGGTTCCTTCCGGGTGGCATGTCAGACAGCCTGAGCTGGTGGAAGGGGCTAACTAGGGTCTGGAGAAGTCCGCCCAGGGTCTCACTGCGGTTTCCACTGCCCTCCTAACAGATGCCATTACAGCACGCTGGCCTTCTCCCTCCTGGCCCACGTCCTGGCAGCCCACACCACGCAGGGTGACTACCAGCGCTGGATCTCAGAG
Source organism: Marmota marmota marmota (assembly GCF_001458135.2). NCBI lineage: Eukaryota > Metazoa > Chordata > Mammalia > Rodentia > Sciuridae > Marmota > Marmota marmota. Next base: position 37,974,238 of record NW_026000082.1, read on the forward strand.
AACGTGCTGGAGCCTCTGGGGATGGGGGACACGGGCTTCGACCTCACGCCCTCAGTGCGCGCCCGCCTAGCGGCCGGCTTCTACGGCAGCGGGAGGCCGGCCCCGCTCTACGACCTGGGCTGGTACCGTCCGTCGGGCCAGATGTACTCGACCCCCGCGGACCTGGCCAAGCTGGCCATGGCGCTCCTGGGCAGTGGGCCCCAGCGGCTCCTGCGGCCCGACGCGGCCAAGAC
>NW_026000082.1:37974494-38010202 GCF_001458135.2 Marmota marmota marmota
CGCCAGTTCGGGCCCCGCGTCGAGGCGCTGGTGCCCCCCGCGTTCCGCACGTTGGCGCTGCGCCACGTGCGCGGGCGCGTCTTCCAGCTGCACGTGGCCCGCGAGTTCCCGTGCGCGCTGCCGCTCGGCGACTCCTGGCTCTCGCTGGAAGCCCAGCACGGGCAGCTGGTCAACTTCTACCCGTTGGACGGCCACGGGCTGTCCCCCGGCTTTGACGTGCCCGGCCTGAACACGTACCAGGTGCTGCGTGTGCAGCACAAGCCGGTGTTCAAGGCCCAGTGAGGCCCCTGGGGTCTGGAGCCTCCCTTCCCCTGACCTCCAGCTTGCCCGCCTGGGCTTGGAGACAGGAGTCCGCAGGGGTGTCTGGTAGAGAACCCGAGTAGTTGTCAAAGTGGGGTCCTCAGCCCTCGGACAGTTGGCCGACTGTCCATTGTCCAAGGGGGAGGAGAAATTAAGTACAGGAATGTAGAGTAAGCATTTAGAAATGTAAGCCTTGACGTAGTACCTCTGTGTTGGGATTAAGGCAAGATACGGGGTTGTATTTTGTCTTTTAAAAATCAATCTTATCTGATCATCATTTACTTAAAATAAAACACACGTTCCAGGTATAGTTGGGATGATTTTTTAAATTTAATTTTTTTTTTGCAGTGGTGGGGATCAAACTCAGGGCATCATGCAGGCTGCGCTCTCTGCCACTGAGCTGCACCCCCTACCCCTGTTGGATGATCGTGACAGATATTTATACCCACCACCACAATCAAGATATAGGAAATTTCCACCCCTCCTATTCCTTTGCAGGCAGGTCCCTCCCCCTCCCAGCCCCAGGCAACCACTGATCTGCTTTCTGTCACTGTGGATTAGTTTCGCCTGTTTAAGAATTTCACATAAATGGAATCATACAGTGTAGTCTTTTGTGCCAGTCCGCTTTTGCTCAGCATGCTGTTTCTGAGGTTCATGTCTTTGCCTGTATCAATAGTTTGTTCCTTTGTATTCCACAGTATAGATATGCCACACTTTGTTTATCCTTTCACCTGTTGATGGACATTTGGGCCGTTTCCAGATGGGGCTATTATGAAAGGGCATTCTTATACAAGTCCTTTTGTGAATGCATGCTTTCATTTCTCTTGGATAAATTTCTAGGTGTGACTGTCATGCAGTTTTCCAAAGCACTTGTACCATTTTACATCCCTAAACAGCATATCTCACTATGGTTTTAACTGTTGTATTTATTGATTTGTAAAAGCTCTTTATATACTATAGATATAAATCCTTTGTCAGATATATGTATTGCAAATGTTTTCTTCCAGTTTTTGGCTTGACTTTTCATTTTCTTTCTTTCTTTCTTTCTTTCTTTTTTTTTTTTTTTTTGGTACCAGGGATTGAACCCGGGAGTATTTAACCACTGAGCTGTGTCCTGGTCCCCAGCCCATTTTATTTTTTAATTTTGAGACAGGGTCTCACTGAGTTGCTTCGGGCCTTGCTGAGGCTGGCTTTGAACTTTTGAACTCCTCCTATCTCAGCCTCTGGAGCCGCTGGGATTTCAGCCACAGCACCCTGCGACTTTCATTTTCTTAATGGTGTGTTTTGAAGAGCAGAGTTTTAACATTTTGACGAATTTTATGTCTGTTGAGTCTAATATGGAATTTGGGCTTGTATTTTGCATGTCTTTTTTAAAAAAGTAAACTTTATTTCGAGATAATGATAGATCCACAGGCAAGTGTCAGAAAGAGTCAGTGTGTCCTTCCCCGGGTTCCTCCAGTGTGGGCATTTGGTAAAACAATGGGGAGCAAGATATTAGTAGAACACGCTCAAGATCCAGGAGAGTTACTTTAGCAGGAAAGACCCTCCTTCCCCTTTCCTAGCCACACCCACTAACTTAGCAACCCTACCCTCTCCTTAGCCCTTGGCACCCACCAATCTGTTCTCCAGTTCTGAAATTTTGATATTTCAAGAATAGCATATAAATGGAGTCCGATGATATGTGAGGTTTTGGGACCCCCTCCCACCCCCGGTAATTCTCAAGTTGCTGGAGGTCTTAGTAGTTTGTTTCTTTTCTTAGTAGTGGTTTCTTGGAGTTAGCACAGATGTCCAACCATTTGCTTGTTGAAGGACATCTGGGTTGTTTTCAGTCTGGGGCTGTCAAGAACAAAGTTGCCATGAGAATTTGTTTACAGGCCTTTATGTGAACTTGCTTTTATTTCTCTGGGATAAATGCCCAGGAGTGCAACGATGGGTCAAATGGTAGTTATAGGCTTAGTTACTGCCAAACTGTTCTAGGGTGGCTGTACCCAGCTGGGGGTGTGGCTCAGGGGTAGTGTGAGGCCTTAGGTTCCGCAAAAATAAGAAAAGAGTGCCCGTACCTGCCACTGTCTGGCTGGGCACAAATGCCGCAGTCTGGCTGGGCACACAATCACGAGCCACCACACAGCTTGTAGATTCAAACAGCAACTCTTTATTCCCGAACTCACACCAGCCGTCTACAATCACGTTCTGGGGAAATCCACGTTCTCTGCCCAAATCCACCTCCACTGGGCTTCTATCTCCCAAAAAATATACTGTCTAAATCCCGTGAGAACTCAAGGGGAACTCAGGCAGCAGGATACACCCTATTCCCAGCAGGAATAATCTTAAACCTTAAACCTGGAACCTAAACCGGGAACGCCCTAATCCGCCTTGGTCCTTGAGCAAGGTCACCTACATTCAATGTCACTGCAACATGTCAGCAACATGGGGTACGCTGGCAAGGAAATTGTCATACCTACTTGGCTAATGGCTCCCAGCACGTACCATTTTACTTTCCAGCCAGTGGTGTATGAGTGATCATTGCCACACGGTTTTGTCAACATTTGGAAGTCACTCTATTTTATTTTGGTAATTTTAATAGATGTGTAGTGATATATCGTGGTGGTTTTAATTTGCCTTTTCCTTATAGCTACTGAAGTTGAACATCTTCATGAGCTTTTTGTTTTCTTGCCATCTGGAGAGCCTCATTAGTGAAATCTCTCTTTATGTGCTTTGCCAGTCTTCTAATTGGGCTGAAATATTGTTTAGTTTTGAAGGCTCTTTACATATTCTGGATATGGTCCTTTGTCAAATATATAGTTTCCAAGTATTTTCTAATTAGTAGTTTGTCTTTTCATCCTCCTAGGATCTTCTGCAAAGCATTGTTTAAAATTTTTGCTCAAGTCCAATTGTGATAGGCTGAATAATGGTGCCTCAAAAGATGCACTTGTGGCTGGAGGTGGTGGTGCACACCTGGAATCCCAGTGATTTGGGAGGCTAAGGCAGGAGGATCATAATGAGTTCAAGGCCAGCCTCAGCAATTTAGTGAGACCTTGTCTTAAAAAATGAAATAAACGGCTGTGTATCTCAGTGGTGGAGCACTCCTGGGTGGTTCTATCCCCAATACTGCAAACAAACAAACAAATAAATAAAGCCATACATGTTCTCATCTTTGGAACCTGTGCATGTTACATTCTATAGCAAAAACAGGACTTTGCAGATGTGATTAATGATTTTGAGATGACGAGATTGTCCTGGATTATTGGGGTCCTAAATGCAATTGCGAATTTCCTTGTAAGAGAGTTGCACAGGATGGTTCAACTCAGAAGAGGAGAAGGCAATATGACTACATAGGTAGAGGTTGAAATGATGCAACCACAAACCAGGAGATCCTGGCAGCCACCAGCACTAGAAGAGGCAAAGGGCGGATTCTCTCCTACAGCCAACAGAGGGAGCACAGCCCTGCTGACACCTTGGTCTGGCCCTGTGGCACTCATTTCAGACTGCTAGTCCCCAGAACTGTGAGAGAGTACATTGTTTAAAAACCATCAATTTTTTAGTAATCTGTTACAGTGGCCATGAACCCAAATAAACCAATTTATCATTTTCTTCTCTTGTGGGTCTTACTTTGAGTGCCAAGTCTCCAAACTCTGCCTACCTCTAGTTCCCAAAGATTTTCTCCTATGAGATTTTCTAAATGTTTTATCATTTTGTAGCTTATAAAGTTTGTGAGCTCTTTGGAATTAATTTTTGTATAAGATGTGCGGTTTAGATTGAAATCCACATTTCTGTGCCGCAGCCTGGCTGGGCACAAAATAACCGAGCCGCCACAAAGCCTTGTAGGTTCAAACAGCAACTCTTTATTCCCGAACTCTCACTGGCACTCTACACACACTTCCCGGGAACACACTACCTCCACCGGGCTCCACTCGCCAATTCTCCCGGAACCCCGCGAGAACTCCACGGGGGAACTCCAAAGTAGCAGGCGCCTGAGGCAGCAGGATCCATCCTAATCCCGGAGCTGGGTCACCTTTCAACCATTCCCTCTGGCAAAATGCCAGGCATCATTCCTGCCTATGGCTGTTGCTCTGGTTTGGATAAGTGTCCTCCAGATGCACATGTGTTGGCTGGGGGTGTGGCTCAGTGGGAGAGCACTTGCCTAGCATGTATGAGGCACTGGGTTCGATCCTCAGCACCACATAAAAGTAAATTAATAAANCTGGGGATTGAACCCACGGCCTGTGTAGGTGAGGCAAGCACTCTACCAACTGAGCTATATCCCTAGCTCAGATGGTAGAACTTTAAGAGGTGAGATCTTCCAGTCATTCGGGAGCATGTTCTGGATGGGGACATGCTCCTCGTCTTTCTCTTTCACTTCCCTGATACTAGGAGGTGAGCAGATTTCTCACTATAGGCCCCAAAGCAACAGGACAAGTGATCATAGGCTTAAAGACCCCAACTGTGAGCCATAATAAACCTTTTCTCTTTAGTTATTTCATGTATTCTGTTACAGTAACAGAAAGCTGATCAACACAGATGTCCCGTTACTCCAGCACCATTTGTTGAATTGGCCATCCTCTGCTGAATGCCTCTTGCACACTAACAAAAAGTTATTTGGACACACATGGGTCTGTCTCTAGCTTCTCTGTCCCATTCCGTTGTCCTCTGTGTCTGTCATTCCATCGATACAACATAGTTCTGATGACTAGAGGTATATTTTCCTGTTATCTTAGTACTCTTGCTTTCTAGTTTGATTCCATTCTGACCAGAGAATACACTTTGTGTGATTTTAATCCTTATAAAATCTGCTGAGGTTTGTGCTGACCTGCTCTTCCTCATTCTGCTCTGCGACTTACATTGATAGTTTGATGGATAAAAGGTGAATGCGGATCAAACTCCGCACTGCACCTGAGCATAGCCACTAGGCTGTGACCAGCACAGAACAAGTGAGGAAATATTCTTTCAGTATTTGAAAAACGAAAACATCACCTGATTCAGGAGAGAAGGTTCCCATGTCATCAAGGAGTTAGTGAAGTTCCATCACAATAATCATTGTTTTACTTGTTTGGCCCCTTCAATGACAATGTCGACAGTATTTATGAACTACACTTGAAGAGTGGATTTTAAACACTTGAGACTTCACACCTGAGAAGAACCATCACAACCTGAGAAGGTTGTGAGCATCAGTTGATAAAATGTACGTGGTGAAGGTGTCAGGGTGACCAGCTGTTTCCTCCCAGAGCCACCTCTGATAAGCTGGAAGCCTAGAGACAAATAGCAGGCTGGCTAGACACCTACAGCCTCAAGACGAATTTCCTAGCCCTTCATCTCAGCCAGGTTGCTTTATTTTGCTGAGAAGTCCAAAGTTAGAAACCTGAACCTGAGACATAGTATTAATAAGTCAGGAGCGGGGATTTTATTTTTAAACTGGGGATTGAGCTCAGGGATGCTCTACCACCCAGCTATATCTGCACCCCTTTTTATTTTTTATTTTGAGACAAGGTCTTGCTAAGTTGCTTAGGTCTTGCTAATTTGCTGAGACTGGCCCCAAACTTGTGATCCTCCTGCCCCAGCCTCTCAGGCCACTGGGATTACAAGTGTATACTACCTCGCCTGGCAGGAGTGGGGATCTTAAAGGGGTACCTGGGGCTGTTGATGGGGGGAAACCCTTAGGCTCAGCCTTCTCTGCTTCCTGTCCCATCACTATGCAGGTGGAACCGCACAACTTATGGTGTGGTTCCATCCTGGATAGACCCAGCATGCGCTGAAAACATCCTAGTTGAAAGTACACACTTAACACACCTAGTTTAGTGAACGTCCTAACTTAGTGACGCGGTGCTCTGTAGAGCGCGGGTTGTTCTCCCCACTCCCATGTGATCGGGTGACTCACTGGAATCCGGGCTTGCTGCCACTGCCTGGCATTGCCAGAGGGTATCGTGCAGCATATCGCCTGCCCCAGAAAAGATCAAAATTCAAAACTCAAAGTGCCGTTTGTGCTGAATGCATGTCTCTTTCACACCATGGTAAAAATAGAAAACTCCTGAGACGAGCCACTGCAAGTCTGAGAACATCTATGCCTCCAGCTCCTCAAGCCAGGCCTGAGTCCCTGCTGACAGGCGCTGGCTGCTTCTCTAGGTCTCAGCTCTGGCCTGTTACCAGCCCCGGCCACCAGGGGGCAGAGTGGCTCCACAGAAGGAAGGCAGTTGTAAAGGACACTACTGAGCCCTGCTGTGGGCTGGGCTGGGCTGGGCGCTGTGGTGGGTTTCAGCTCTTGGCTTGCAGGCTGGTGGTGGCTTCAGACCTCCAACATGACTTGGGTCCCAATTCCTAATGCTTCCAATAACCACATGCGATGATGCTGACCACGCCCTGACCCCCGGCCCCATCCTGGACCCAGGTCCTGTCTCGCCAGCTACCCTACTTTCCGTGGTTGGCCTCTTGACCTTGAGAAGGTCACCGCCCTCAGTCATCTTACTTCTAAGGATCCCCATTTCCAGCCCCTACTTCCTCTATTCGCAGGTGACTTCTGGATCCTCGTTCCCACCCGGACAGTGTTCTGGGCTTTTGCACCGTGTCCGTCATGCTGCAGGGCGCTGCCTACCCAGCTTGGTCCCAAGGCCATCGCTCTTGTTGCTCTGGCATTTCCGCTCATCTCCTTGCTCCTTCTCCGACTTCACCAGCCTGTCCCCATATCGATATCTCCCCCTCTGACTGCTTCCCTACCTCCACACTTCTATATGTGGCTGCTGCCTTGATGTTCAAGCCGCATCTCTGACATGTCCCTACAGAATTCTCCATCTCCGCCAGCCCACCTCCTCTGCCGTCTGCACCACTGCAGATGGTGGCCGCTCCGTCTTTCCTGTTGCTCAGGCCAAACTCTTTGGAGGCCTCCTCCCCCTCTCCTCTTCACACCCACATCCAGTCCATCAGCAAATCAGGTCGACCTTCCCTCCCACTAGCCAGAGTCCCGTAGGCCACCATTCTCTCCTTCCAGGACCGTCCGGCGACTTCCTGTCTCCCTGTCCCACCTGGCCCTTTGCATGGTGGACTTGTGCGTCAGCCCAGCTCGCTGCAGCACCCAGTCAGGCAAACACGCATCCAGGTGTGGCTGAGAAGGTGTTTTGTAGATGTGATTAACAGATCACGGGGGATGATCTCCCTTACTGAATGTCAACTCAAGATTATCCTCTGTAATCTGCGTGGGCCTCATTTAATCAGCAAAAGGCTTTAAGAGCAAAATGGAGGTTTCCCTGAGGGAGAAGGGATTCCCATGGACTGCAACAAGCCGCTTCTGCCCGAGTTTTCCAGCCTGCCGCTCTGTCCTGCAGATTACGGATTTGCCAGCCAAGCTGCATAAATACATTCCCAGAAATAAATCTCTTAATATATATCCCGCTGGTTCTGTTTCTCTGGGGAGCCCTGACACCTCCCCACCAACATCCTAAAGGACAATTGGAGCTGTGCTTAGACACCAGACAGCAGCACTTGCCTTCTAGAATACTCCATGGGCTTTCCTCATGCAGAGAAGAGTTTGAGTTCTTGTAGTTCACAAAGGGCCACAACTCTTCCCGGTCTCTCCTGTTCCTTCTGCTCCAGCCATCCTGGGCTTGCTGCTCCTTGAACATGCCAGGCATCTCTGCTGACCTCAGGCCCTTTGATCCTGGGCTGCCCTCTGCCTGCAGATATTTCTCTATTCAAATGTCTCCTCGGGGAGGCGTTCCCTGACCACACTGTATTTGCAAATTGAGGGATAACACACATCAAGTGTGTTAGGTGCACTAATACTCACACCTGGAGCTTTTTTGCATATGCTTACACCTGTGTAACCACCACCTCCATCAAGAAGTAGAATGTTAGCCAGGCGCGGTGGTGCACACCCGGAATCCCAGTGGCTCGGGAGGCTGAGGCAGGAGGATCGCAAGTTCAAAGCCAGCCTCAGTAAATTAGCAAGGCCCTAAGCAACTCAGCAAAACCCCTGTCTCAAAATAAAATATAAAAAAGGGTGGGGATGTGGCTCAGTGGTTAAGCACCCTGGATTCAAATTCCTGGTACCAGAAAAAAAAAAAAAAGAGAGAGAGAGAGAAGAAGTAGAATGTTTCTGGCTCTCCACAAGGTTCCCTTCTGCACTGCCCAGAAGGAGAATTTTTAAATTTTTTTTATTTTTTTAAGTACTGGGGATTGAATCAGGGGTATTTTGCCACTGAGCCACATCCCAGCCCTTTTTGATTTTGAGCAGGGCTTCACTAAATTACTGAGGTTGGCCTTGAACTTTTAAAAAAATTTTTGAACAATTTAAAAAAAAATAATTTTTTTTAGTTGTTGATGGACCTTTATTTTATTTGCTTATTTATGTGTGGTTCTGGGAATCAAACTCAATGCCTCATACCAACGAGGCAAGCGCTCTACTGCTGAGCTATAACTCCAGCCCCTGGCCTTGAACTTTCAGTCCTCCTGCCTCAGCCTCCTGAGCCGTTAGGATTACAGGCGTGTGTGCCGCATGCCCCACTCAGAAAGCTACTCCTGACAATCTCCATCGCCATTGGTTAGCTTGGCTGCTCATCTTCATACAAATGTGATCCCGGGTTACAGTGCTCTTCTGTGTCCAATCACTCTACTTTACAATTGCAAGCCCCCTCTAGGACTCCCCAAAGCCTCTCCCACTATTTTTTTTATCATTTCATCCCCACTTCTGCGGTGTGAATGTCCCACTTAAGTTCATGTGCTGGAGATCTCATCCCCAATGCCGCAGTGCCGGGAGGTGGGACCTAATAGAGGTGACTAGGGTCAATGCTATTATCATGAGAGTGGGTTCCTGTGAAATGACTTCAGCCCCCTTTCACGCTCTCGGCTTCTCTTGCCCTTCTGCCTCCCGCCATGGGATAATGAAGCATGAAGACCCCACCAGATGCTAGATCCTGTTGTCGGATCTCCCAGCCTTCAGAATTTGAGACAAATACATTTCTGTTTATTATAAATTACCCATTCCCAGGTATTCTGTTAAATTCTGCTCTATCAGTCTGGTGCCTGGTGTTCTGTAGGTATCCAGTTCATGGATTCAGGTATTCGGGCAGAAAAGAGACTAAGACAGCCATCTGGCATATTGTGTTCATTTCTTTTTTCTTTTCTTTCTTTTTTTTTTTCAGTACCTGGGATTGAACCCAGCAGCACTTAACCACTGAGCCACATCCCCCCAGCCCTTCTTATGTTTTGTTTTGAGACAGGGTCTTGCTAACTGGCTTAGGGTCTCACTAAGTTGCCGAGGTTGGCTTTGAGCCTGCCATCCTCCTGCCCAGCCCCCCAAGCCGCTGGGGTCACAGGTGTGCACTACCTCGCCTGGCAGGAGTGGGGGTTTTAATGGGGTACCTACGACCGTTGATAAGGGGACATCTTTGGGCTCAGCCTTCTCTGCTTCCGATCTCAGATCAAGGCCTGGCAGAGTGAGCATTTGGAGATGTAATCGGTCACTGTGGGGTGAGTGTGTGGCTCTGTGACTCCATTTGTGTACAGGGCTGCGAGTGAGGGTGAGCTCACCTGCATGTGTGGTGGGTGGGGCTGTGTGGCTTTGCGTGTAGAGGCATCTGTCACTTACAAATGAGTGCATATAAGTGCCAGTGCCTCTGGGTGTGTGCAGGGGTGAGGTCTGGGGGAAGACTGAGGTGGGGCTGTGGCAGCCCCAAGTTGTAGTGATCCAAGACATCTTGGTCTCCACCCTTGACTGAGGACTCCCATGAAAGTAGGCACATGTCTAAGTCACTACAGCATTCCTAGTACAGTAGGTGACCCCTTCCCTATGGCTTTGCTTTCCACAGTTTCTGTGAAAAACTGTGGAATTCTTGGTCACCCATGGACCAATGATATTAAATGGAAAATTCCAGAAACAACAAATTCATGCTTTAGATTGCACATCATTCTCAGTAATGTGATAATTCCCTCACTGCCTCTTTTCATCCTAACGGGATGTGAATCATTCTTTTGACCAGTGTATCCATGTTGTATATGTTACCTGCCCGTCAGTCACTTAGTAGCCATCTTGATTATCATATTGATTGGTAGGAAATTGCAGTGCTTGTGTTCAGGTAAACCTTATTTTACTTAATAATGACCTTGAAGTATAAGCATCGTGGTACAAAGGAAGTACCAGGGCATAAAACATGGAAGGATAGAAAACCAGGATACAATGTAGCCATGCTGCAGGATACATAGAAAAAAATCATAGCATACATTGAGTTTGGTACTAATTGTAGTTTCAGGCATCCACTGAGGGTCCCAGAATATATGCATCCCTGAGTATAAGGGGGGCTACTGTATCAGTCTAGTGTCTGGTGTTCTGTCGGTGTCCAATTCATGTGTGATGAAGCAGCCCAAATGCTCTGATAAGCTCTCCAGGGCAGAAGCCGTTTCTGTTTTGCCCATGCTGTCTGGTGCGGCACCTTTCATATAATAAATAATAATGATAATAACAATAATAATAATTCGACTTCAGTAAGTACTTCTAAGTGAATGAGTGGAGGACAGCCTCGAGATCCCAGCTCCCTCCCAACCCTTCCCAGTAGCCCCAGCCCCGCTCCACCTCCAGCGGCCAGAGCGGTACCCGTGCTGGGTAGTTCTCACGGTGGGCTTCCAGGGATGCTGGCCCCCCAGGACGCTCCCCCCAAGACGGGAAGCCTGTGACAAGAACACTTTGGAGGAGGTTCCCGTTGTGCCCCTGGCACACTGGAGCTCTGCGGCATCCCGAGATACAGAAATCGAACGAGCTTGCCCGGAATTTGCTGGAAGTATTGGAACACGGAATCCTCTCCAAATGTCCTTGTCCTTTGGGTGCAACGTCCACTGATGTCTGACGCATAGAGTGCCTGGCATGAGGCCAACATTGTCATTGTTGTAGACCCAGCAGGGTGGGTGACAGGACAGGCCCTGCCATCGTGGGCTCCCAGCCCAGCTGAGCCCCTCCCGGGTCTCCTCACGATTGCTGTCCCCCACACTCCAGGATTTAGCTCTTGTGGCCTCCGTTTAACAGACAGGAAAACGAGGCTTCGAACCATGAAGTGACACACAGGTCACACATGGCAGAATTGGGGTGCAGACCCTAGATTCCAGGGGAAGAAGACAAACATAGAACGGTAGTTAGAAGAGCAGTTATCACTCAAGGTCAAGGCCCCACCCCAGCGCCAGTCTCCGTCCCAGACCTGACCCTGGCTCCATCCCTAGTCCCGGCAAACTCCCAGTCACCCTTCAGAACCCCACATGGGACTCCTGGGAGCTCCCATTTGTTCCCTGGGGAACAAACCTCAGAGAAAAGAAAACGCTGAGTCCAAGTGATAATTTTTACAATTCACATTTATTTTGGAAAAAAAAAAAAAGTTCTGCTAAAAATACTCCTACAAAGGCATTGGAGTAACAGGGTCAGGGTCATCTTGGACACAGCTGGTGAGATTTCCTTGGTCACAGCAGTGGGGGTCTGGAGGAGCCAGGGGTGACAGACAGCCATGGGATCCCCGCTGCGTCATGCCCTGATTCCCCAGGCTGTCAGGACAGCCCCCGTCTGTGACCAGAGGAGTCGGGGTTCTGTGAAATCCGCCTGGCACCCCTGGCACCTGGTTGAGTGCTGGCCTGCAGAGCTGAGGCTGGGACACAGCCCGGGAGGAGTCCAGGTGCTCTCTCCCACTGCCTGGTGACAGGGGTCTGGGCTGGGACGGGCAGAGGTTCCCACGGTGGTGAAGTGCTGTGGGTGGGGACCGTGGTCGGTGCAGCGTGCTGATTGCAGGGCAGGCTCTGGGTCAGAGGGCACTTGCTGGCTGTGGGCCTGGGAGAGCCGGGGTGTCACGTCTCTGGTCTCTGGAATGGGAGGGTCCTTGTACCTGTCTGGCTGAGTAGTGCGAGCATCGGCCAGACACCGCATGTAAAAATGTTTGGCACAGGCCAGGCACATGGTTGGCACTCAAGAAATAGCAGCTGTGGTGAAGACCCGCCAGGCAGCCATCTTCTCTGACTCCCGGGAGGCTGGCTGTGAGTGAGAGTCCCTTGCCAGGCCCAGCCAGGGTAGCCTCAGGGGCTCTAGTAGATGGCCCTGCTTATCAGAGAGTCCCTGTCCAACAGATGGGAGCCACAAGACGAAACACTGAGCTTTAAGCCATCCACGGGCCCCTCCTGGGCTGGCCTCTGGCTCTGGAAGGCAGTGGTCACAATCGAAAGGGGTGAGGGGCCCTTAAGAGGGGGCAGGGCTGAGTGGCCGTGGAAGCTGCATCCTAGGCGTCAGAGGGGAGGAACCGGCCTGTGCTGTTTGCAGCGGCCCTTCCCATGCCCAGCGTTAAGGCTCTGGCTCCAAACAGGAAAGCGGAGGTTTGGGGAATGTGCACCTCCCTCCCCATGACTTCCACCCCAAGCTGAGCCATGGGGTCCCTACTTGGCTCCTGAGCTGAGCCACAGAGCCCAACAGCCAGTGGGCACCGCGGCCTGGCAGGGGGGTGCTTCCCTTAGCTGCAGACAGGGGTGGACCCCCTCCCCCAGGAGAGGATTCTGCATGACGCTCCAAAGGAGGGTCTTTGGCCCTTGCCGAGGTCCGCCTCTAACTCAGATCCAAGGAGGGAGCCGTTCTTACCACGGGCAGCCGTCCACCTCCCTCCCTCCTCCTCTGCTCCTCTCTCACTCTCTCCTTGTGCTTTATTTATTATTATTATTATTTTTAATTGCTAGGGCCCTTGGACTGGGGACCAGCAATGAAAAATGGGACTTGAAATTTCAAGAATTAGCAGCATAGAGCCATCTGGTGCTGGAATCACAAGAACATGGAATCCTTCCCTGGAATCCTAGAACCAGGGGGTTTTGCAATCCTAGAATCTTGGAATCTTTCACCCACGGAATGTGAGAATTCCTGACCCAAGCAGGCACAGCAGGCCCCCAGGGTGCATGTGGCCCTGGCTCTGACCTCCTCCTTCTCTTGTTCCCTGGCCAATGCCCAGAGCCCTCTCCACCAACAAGGGCCTTTGCTTCCTGTCCCTTCTTGAGGGAAAACTGTCGGCTTGGGAGGCCATGCCAGATCTGAAGCTCCAGGTCCGGTTGGTGGCCCCACCCTGCCTCTGCCGGCCCACCTGGCCAGGTGTTGAGTGAGCGGGTCTGGACTGCAGCGTTGGGGTCAGTGGGGTGGCCCTGGGTGGGCTGCGGGGCCCCTCTGAAGTATTAAATTCCTTTCTTCTTCTACATCAGCTTCCCAGACGCAGCCTTCCTGCTGTGAGGCTAGCGTCAGATGGACTTGGGCCTGGGGGTCTTCTGATTTTCCTGAAATCTCAGCTCTGTCTGAACACATTCCTGAGGGTCAGCCCCACCGGCCGACTTCCAGAGTCCTAATCTACGTCTGAGTTGGGGCATTTTATCTGACAATATCCGACTTTTTCCTAATCCCTGTCTACACCAGACCCTCTCTCTGCAGACACTGGGGCAAAGTTTGTCCTGGGGGAAGAATCTCAGATTCGGGAGAATCTCCTAGTGTCAGAAACGGAGGCTCCTGGGCCTGACCTTGGGAATTCTGGGGGGGGTGGGCAGGGTGAAGCCTGGGACGCTGCAGGTTAAGCACTAAGCAGCCCAGGAGAGTCTGATCCAGGGGTTGACGGCAAACATTTCGAGGGGACGGACAGCAGGTTGATGGCCTGGTTGGAATCTTCTGGAATCACCTCTGGGATCCTATTTTCCTCATCTGCAAGGTGGGGAGGATAATACCTGGCACGTGGTAAGTGCCCGGCTATTACAGCAAACCCTGTGGCTGCAGCCTCCTGAGACCAGCCGCCCATGGGGATGCCCTGAGCCTACTTTCTTCCTGCACTGAAAACCAATTCTGCAACCAGTGCTCCGACCTTGTTTTCCTGAAGGGGGAACTGGCCAGCACTGAGGCCGTTCCACATCCTAAACTTTTATGGCAGGTGCCATTTTATGGGAGCTGGGTCAAGGCCTATGGGTAGGGTGTGCACAGGTGTGAAGCACCACTCAGCACACTGGGGCTCCCCTGCGGCTTCCCCTAGTGACATCCACTATTGAAAAGGACAGGGCCCCAGGCCTGGGTGATCTGTCTGGGGCCAGGGAGAGGGAGCGGTTTTCCTGCCCACCTATTCACCTCCACGCTCCACTCCTCGCTGCCTGGCAGCTCTCAGAGAGGCCGGAGGAAACAGGGTGGACACAGCTCCATGGGAATCAGGTAGTGCAAAGTCCAGCCCTGCTGTTCCAAGCAGCTTAAGTGACTCTTTGGATTATCTGCGTCAGTGAGGATGGAAGTTAATCAATGAGGGCTGCGCCAGGGGCTCTTCCTCCCTGGCAGAGGGGTATCTGGAGAGCCTGCTGCATCTGACGGACGAACTGATTCCTCTTCCTAGAAGCTGACGCTCTCCTGACACCTTTCTGCTTGAGATTCTACAGCTAGGCCGCACAGCACACTCGAGCGCTTCCCTTCCCTGACCTCAACCCACACCTTGCACCTTTCCTCTCCCCATCCACACCCAAGTCCACTGTGCTGGACCATTCTGGTTGCTGCCTCTTGGAGGCAACTTTCTCTCGACCGCTATCATTTTCAAGAGAGCTCCTGGGAAGCCCTCCCTCGTAGCCCCAGACCCCTTTAGCTTCCCCTTCTTTATCAGCCAACATCAGACGCCACGCGCCGCCTGCCATCTAGGTAAGCAAGCTGGATGGGTCCCGGGGAATGGATGAACCAGGGCTCCCGGCCCCACTCTGCCCCCTGCTGGAGGTGTAACCCTGAGCAAGATACTTCACCCTGAGCCTCGGCTTCTCTTTCTCATATGGGGGAAAGGGGGGCCTCCCCACAGGACCAAGGTGGACACCATGTTTGCAGGCCTGGCTCACCCGGTCCCTGCTCTTGTTTCATAGATGGAAAACTAAACTCCGTGAGGGGCCAGTGTCTCCCCAGATCCACATCTCTACCTAGTGACAGGAGCAGGCTGCAGCCTGGGGTCGGGGTGCCTCACGGGACCACCTGTCCCTTGAAAGCATTCATAGGATTTTCCCTGACAAGAGTCTTTCCAGCTTTGGGTACCATCTTGGAACTATAGGGCCCTGGAGAGAGCCAGGAGTGGTTGAGGGCCTGGCACTGGGCGTGGGGGGCCAGGTATGAGGATGGCCTGGCAGGGGCAGGAGCGCCCAGCTTTGAACCTCATCTGTGAGGGTGCAATGCCAGTGAATGCCCACAAGGGGGTGGCAGAGAGCCCCCAGAGGGGATAAGGTGGGGACCAACTAGACCAGCTGATGCTCTGACCCTGCCTGAGTCTCTTAAATGTCCTCCATGGCCCTCGTCACTCTAGTTCCCGCTATGAGGCCTGGGGTCCGACATTACGGCTATCATCTATTCGGATCAGTCTGCACGTGTCTTCCCAGGTGACAGATATTCAGAATGTCATCTCCAGGAAGATGCCTGCTGATGATCACCCCCAGCAACCCGTTTGGGGACCCCAGAGTAGGAGGGTGGCGGCAGCGTGGCTCTCTCTTACCCATCTCCCACTGCCAGGTCTGCCAGGGTCCCGCTCCTAGAGCAGCTGGTCCCATTTCCACGGTGCCCTGGCCCCGGTTTGCAAGACAGCTTTCTTCCCTTAAGAACCAACTGTGTGCCGAGCCGCCGGAAGCTTCTCTCACACTGCTGGGCAGGTGGGGGCTGGCACTTGGGGAGGTTGAGCCAGGAAAGGATTAGTAACCAGGCAGCGGGCAGCTCGGAGCCGAGTGCCCAGGCGAGCGGGTAGCATACGTGGAAGGCGCTTGGCAGCATGACGTGCCACTCCCTGCTGAGCAGCCAGGGAGAGGTGGCAGAGGGAACTGCCTCAGCACTGGGAAGTGAGCTGAGACTCACCCCCGGACAGTCACAGTGATATCTGTCTGAGACCCTGAAGAGGAGACAGAGGGTCTAGATAGCACCTGTAGTCTGGGAAGCAGGTATGTGGGAGCCCAGGGCCACTGGAGACCTCTGGCCCTGGAAGGTAGACAGGCAGGCGTGCTGGCTAGCAGACACCAGCCTAGCAACTCAGGATAGGAAGCCATCTGACGGAAGCACCAATTGCCAGCCCCTGTGGGGCCCTGGGGCAGTGGGAGGTGGGGTATCACAGTGAATGACCCAGGTCCTGGCTTCTGCGGCAGCCCCGTTCAGGCTCCCAGAGGTGAAACTGGGTTTTGGCCACGGAAGGCGCTCAGGAACCTCGACGGAACCTATGTGCCTGGGAAGGACTGGACAGAGCAGGACAGAGGGAGTGAAGTGGGCCGGGCCTTCTGGCCTCCAAGGCCACTTCCGCTCAATCTGTTGCTTTCCAAAGCCATCCTGGGTGGGATGCTCCTCCGCCTCGGTGCCGCCCACCCCCGGCCACTCTCCCTCAAGTCTCTGAACGGCCCAGATGGCCCCGTGGCAGTTGGCTTTGGTGCGGCCTGGCAGCAGGAGGGAGGAGAGAAGCGTGTCAATGAAAACCATATAAAAAATCCAGAAATGTGCATATAAAATCTCGCCCTTGGTGTATTGCCTAAGTCAGTAAGCAGAAAGCACCTTCTTCCTGGAGAAGGATCAAGTCCTCAAAAGGTAGGAAATGTCAAAGTGTCACTTCATTGTCATTTAAAAAAAAAAAAAAACCACCCAAAAAAAAAAACCAAAAAAACCCCAACAACCCACCCCCCAAACCAAAACCACCCCTGATCAAAATACCCCGGAGTCCACGAATCGCTGTAAACAAACCCAGATGCAAGATCAAGATCAACCCTTCTCAGTGGCAGTGTGGCTGACACAGTCACTGCAGCATCCGTCCTCGGGGCGGGGGCTGGCAGGAGCAGGCACCCCGGCGGGCGGCCGCCCTGGCTGTGCACAGGGTCCTGGGTGTGGAGCTGCAGGCCTGGGTGGCTGTATCCAGGCAGCCTGGCCTGTGGGACGTGTCCTTGATCTCCCTGACTGGAAGGACAAATCCCCTTCTCAGCCCCATGAACCGACAGCAGAAAGAGTCTCTCTCATTGGAGTTTCCAAACCATCCTCCAAGGACAGAAAGCTTGTTCTGTTCGCCCAGCGGGGCCTGGAATGGATTTTCCCAGAGTGGTTCAGGGCGGCTGCCTGTCTGTCCGCCGGCCCGAGGTCGCCTGGCTGTGGAGTGAGGCTCCCCGAGAGCAGCCAAGGACAGGAGAGGAGCCGCCCCCGATGCTCCCCTTCACATTTGTTTCCTGAAAGTGTCTCTGGGCTCTGGCCCGGTCACCTTCCCAGAGGGAGTTGGAGAGAAACTGCTTTTGGTCTCCGATGGGACAAAATCGCACGGATCTCCCAAGCCCTTTTTTTTCCCCCAAGAACCATCGTCGATTTCCTCGTGAGAATCCTCTTTCAAAAATATTCCTGTACGTCCCGCCCCCCCAGATCTAGATGCCTTCCCCCATTTCCCTTTTTTCCATCATTTGAGTTGTACGTGTTCTTGGTGACGTCCTGTGGCTGGAGCGCTGCTTGTTCTTCCTTGTCGCCCGCGGCCTCCTGGCAGGCGGCTGACCCTGCAGTAGACGGGGCACCTGGGCGGCCGGCGTGTGGGGCAGAGGGGGCGGCCGGAGGCAGAGGCGAGCCGAGGCAGGCGAACGTCACACCTCCACAGACTGAATCTGGTTCATCTGTGCCCGCATCACCTGGATACTGTTCAGGATTTTTTTCTGGTGGCCAGCCAGGGTGACCCCAACCCGGAGAATGTCCCTTTGGGAGAGAAGCGCATGTGTTAGAAGCACATACGTCAGGGCTGGAGAGGGTCTGGGACCAGCAGAGCTGGGTGGGCTTCCCCAGGCACTTTGCACTGAGGTGAGCAAGGGAGGGGACTGTCAAAGCTGGGGGGAGTGACCACGTGAGCCGGAAGAACACTCCGGGAGCCAGGGTGCCTGGGTGCCCTTTTCCCTCTGCCATGTGGAAGGGGAGAGGAACTCTCCCTAAGCACCTCCTTCCTTTGTTTCTTCTTCACCCTGTCTACCACCCCACCCCAGTTTACAGGTGGGAAACCTGAGGCCGAGGGAACCACTTTGATTTGCCCACAGCCACACAGCCAGTGGGTGGCAGGCAGGCTGGGACATTGCTCCTTACCCTCCAGGGTCCCCTGGAGGTGGGTGGGCATGAGGGCCACTGGTGGCGGGCAGAGGCGGCTGGGTACTTACTCCATCATCATCTGAGACACAACATCGAAGGAGGTGAAGCCGGCGTTGGCGAAGCTCTCCTTGTACTGCCCCATCTTGATGGCCTCCAGCCACTCGTCCACCGTGTTAAAGCTGGTGTAGTCGGGGATCGTGCGGTCCAGCAGTGGCAGGTTGATGCTGAGGGTGACAGAGATGGTCAGGGCACAGGCTTGCAGGGACGGTGAGGGTAAGAACGTATGTGGACACACCTACTGTGTACACGTGTGCATGCACATGTCTACTGAGCGAACCAAGGTTGGTGTGTGTGCGTATTCTGTGTGTTCATGGGCATGGGTTCAAATCTGTGCAAATATACCCGCATCTCTGTGCGTGTGTGTGAGAGCCAGTGTGTGTGTGCAGGACTCCAAGATGGGGTGCCTGGGAGCTTTGCTGAGGCTGGACCACAGGAGGGAGGCAGGGGCGGCACCTCTCCGGGCTTCCTATTCCCAGGACCAGGGGCTTGGGCTGGGCTGACTGTGACAGTCCCTCACTGCCACTGCCCGCCCGCCTCTGCGGTGGCTTGTGTGCTAGGAAGGAGGCTGTGGTTGGGAACCATCCCCCCTGCAGATAAAGCTGGCGGCACTCATGGGAACAACTTCCTGGCTGGTGATGGGTGTAAGGACTCTCATGAGATTAAATGCTCAGGAAGATCTTGTCCCAAGTCAGGAGTGGCTGACACAAGGTCACGGCAAGGAGATGCAGGGCAGGCCGAGGAGCGACAGAGAGAGAGAGGCAAGCCTGATCTCTTGGCCACTTGAACTTGGTGGATGAAGGACTTTGGCTCAAGGAGTCTCTGGGCACAGCCAGACCTGGATCAGAGGACAACTAGCTGGATGGCCCTCAGAAACCCTGGGGGGATTGTGGGTCCTGAAGACTGAGTGTGCAGGGTCAGCAGCCGTGGGAGCTGGAGGTGGCCCAAGGCAGGCCGCGGTGGGCTGCAGCCTGATGGAGCGGGCTCCGGGGCCTGGGGGAGGAGGGGAGCCCCTGTGTGCTGGGCTCACGCTCCCAGGGCTGAGCCAGTCTTGCTGACATGGGCAACGAGTGTGGGGTACACGTGTGTGGGGTATGTGCTTCTGAGGGGGTGGGTGTGTAGGCGCCTTGAGTGTGTGTGTGTGTGTGTGTGTGACATTATGTTGATGAGGATACACAACGGACATCAGAGGGTCTGGGTCTGAGTGTGAGGCAGCTGGCTTAGTGATGGGAACACCTATTCACAACCAAGATGCTGCATCCGTAGGTGAGTTCTCTTAAATGTCCTCTCTGATGGTCCTTTATAAGGGGCTCCCTCCACTACCCACACAGTTCTGCGTCTTCTCTTCTGGACAGCCTTAATCCTGTGCTCCCTGCACCCCCAAAGTAGGCCAGATGCCCACCAAACACCAGTCTTATCCTTCTTCATCCTAAGGCGCAGCTGAGAGCACCGGCCTGAAGCAGGGGACCCCTGTGATCAGACTCCAGGAGGGGAGCTGGGCCCCGCCTAAGTAGCTCCCATAGGAGAGGGGCGGGGCCGGGATAAGGGGGCGGGGCCACCAGGGCTGCATCCAGAGAAGAGGGGTGGGGTTAGGGCGGGGCTGGGACCAGGGGGTGGGGCTTGGAGGAGATGGGTGGGGCTATGAGAAGGGGGCGTGTCAGGGCAGGCTGTACCCAGAGGAGAGGGGCGCCATGGCTTTGAGGCTGTTGGGGTTGCGGATCATCTTGTCCAGCGTGTTGACGATCTGGCCGAATTTGGGCCTGTGGTTGCGGTCCTTCTGCCAGCAGTCCAGCATGAGCTGGTGCAGGGCGCTCGGGCAGTCCATGGGCGGTGGTAGCCGGTAGTCCTGCTCGATGGCGTTGATGACCTGGAGACAGCACAGGGGCAGAGTGGGGTTGGCATCTGACCTCTGCCAGCCCATCTTGCCTCCTGTGCACTGCAGGCCTGACCTCTTTGGTTGCCACGGCCACCACCCGGGGTGGGGCTGACCTGTGTTCCCATCATCTATAGCCTCAGTCAGACCTGGCAGCTGGGTCCCTGCCGTACCTTCTGTCAGTCTCAGCAAGTCCAGTGCCCTGAGGTGACCTCTCCAGGTCTACCAGGCTGACCCTCCTGGGCCTGGCTTCACCAGCTCCTCCTACCCCCCAGGTTTGATAGTCCCAAGAACTCCTCTCTTTGGTCTCCTGCTTTACCCCAGGGTGGCCACATTCTCCACCTCAGTGTCACCTACAGATCCAGCTAAGAGATAACCTCCCAGTCAGGTCCCACAGCACAGCCTCGAGCCCGCCTGGTGTCCCCTCCCCATGGCCCCCACCTGCTCTTCTATCAGGAAAAGGAAGTCGAACGCCCCTCTGCAATCTCTCCTGCCACTGGGACAAGATTCATCTCCCACAGCTGGAGGGGGTCACCCTCCCTGCTCGGGAGGCTTCTGCAAGTTCTTCTCGTATGCCGAGATCCCTGGGTGGCTTAAACCCCTCATCGTGGGACCTGCCAACCTTTCCGGCCAGCTTTCCTCTCCACCGCCCCCAACCACTCCTCATTATCACGTCTCTGGGCCTTTGCTGGGCTGTGCTTCCCCCTGGAAGCCCACTCCTCTGGTCCTGTGGCTGAGTCCCACTTGTCCTGGGAAGACTCTCTGGCTGATCTTGTCCCTTCTGCCCTTGCCTCGGTGCCTGCAGGGCTCGACACCCAACTTCTCCAGTTCAGCACGGACCATGAAGTTCCCGATAGCTACACCGGGTGCCCTGAATTATCTTGTCTCCCCCGTTAGGTGGGGAACATGGAAGGACTGAGGGTCTCACTCAGGGCTGCCACAAGGTGTGTGCATGCTGACCACAGGCTGCTTTGGGAGCAGGCGGGCTTCCCTGCCACTCTGCACCCCTGAATCAGTCAACGCTAGGCTGGGAGCTGGGCTGGCAGCCCTCCATGTCAGAGGCCTGTCCCCCATCCCCTGGGAGATTGGCACAAGGCCAGGGGTCCCTTTCTTCCCCTCCTCCATCTGGATGGCCAGAAAGGCTCTGTCCGCCCCCTTGGAGACTTACGTCCTGGTTGGTCATGTCCCAGTAGGGCCGCTCCCCGTAGGACATCACCTCCCACATGACGATTCCGTAGCTCCACACATCGCTGGCTGAGGTAAACTTCCGGTACTGGATGGCTTCCGGAGCTGTCCAACGGATGGGGATCTTTCCACCCTGGGGAATGGATAGGAGGTTGGCCTGTCTGGCCCCTTCTCTCTACTGCTCACCCTGAGCCCCATGCTGCTTGAATCCCAAGGAGCTCCTCATTGTTCCCAGACTCGCCATGCTGCGTAGACCACTGGCTATTTGCACAGGCTTCCTTCTGCATGAACTCCCTTTTCCCACTCTGCCATCTGGACCCCCCATTCTCTCCTTAAATCCCACCGAAGGCCCTTCCCTGGCTCCCAAAGAGTTGCTGCCCCCCTTCATCTCTCGAGTGTGCCTCGTCTCTGCATCAAGGAAGCAATTACGCAAGTGCAGCACACACAGGGCCCGCCTGCCTGGCTCGGCTTGCATGGGTCTCCTCTGGGGTCTCTGAGGACAGGGCCTGGGGCTTCTTCCCCTCAGTCCAAAACCCTTCAGCCTTAACAGCTGTCAGGGCAAAGTTCTGACCTTGGGCCTTCACGGGCCTCCAGATTCTGGCCTGCCTCCCTCCCCAGCACGATAGCCCCCACCTCACCTGCCCACGCCCAGCCTGCATTCTGGTCACATGACCTTGCAGGAGAACAGGCCGGCCAGCCAGCTCTACCACCCCCTGGCCTCCCAAAGCTGGGTGACCTGCCCCCCCAGCCCCATCACTCCATGGGCTCTGTCCCCCACTGGCCTGGGAGCTCCCAGTGCACGGGAGCCACGGTTTACATCGCCCCCATCTTAGGGCCCAGCCAGGGGCCTGGCCTGAGCGGGTGTCCGTGCACTGTGGGGACAGCAGGATTTTTCTGCCTGCTTCCCTGCGCTGTGACTCCAGCGTTCCCTTCCTCCCCTTACCAAGGCGCTGGTGTAGGTGGGGTCTGAGGTGTCGTCCTCTAGGAAGCGTGAGAGCCCGAAGTCGGACACCTTGCAGACCAGGTTGCTGTTGACCAGGATGTTGCGGGCGGCCAGGTCGCGGTGGACGTAGTTCATGTCGGCCAGGTACTTCATGCCCGCGGCGATGCCCCGCAGCATGCCCACCAGCTGGATGACAGTGAACTGCCCATCGTTTTGCTTTGGGAGAAGTGAAGAAAATGGAGTCAACGGAGGAGAAGGCCTTGGAGCCCTGGAGCCTCCTCACACGGGGAACCGGAGCAGGGTCCCCGCCTTGGCCATGGGCTCCCTGTGGGAAGGACTCAGATGCCCAGGGACCTCAAAGAGGCCCAGGAGAGGCCAAATTCAGGGAGGTGGAGAGAACACAGGGCTTCGGAGCTTCTGGTTTGACTCTGGCTCTGCCCCTTCCTGGCTGTGCCACCGTGGACACAGGACCTAACCTCTCTGAGTCTCGGTTCTGTTCTGAGTTAAACAGGAGGTGCATGCGCAGTGCTTGGCACATGCTCCATAAGTATTTGCCAGACGTCAGCTAGTCCAGTGGCATGTTTTTTTCCACCCAGGCCAATGCCCTCTGTATAGCTGGTTGACTGTGATCTCTCGGGAAGTGGGGCATCAAAACTGCCCTCTGTTGGCCTCATGCTTCTCCCTTGCCCAGGCAGTTTTGGGGAATTCTCAGATCTGATGAAAACCCTGGATAAAGCAACAAGACCCCCGGTGCTAGTCTGAACTCCCACCCTGACCCTCCGGCTGATGTGGGCAAATACTGCCCTTCTTTTCTCCTGTGCTAATGAGGAGGCTGGCGCAGGCTGATGGGCCGGCGGTGCTTTCTGGTGAACAGCACTGAGAACCCCTGCAGGGTTGGGGGGGAGGGAGTGCTGGGATCGATTAGCAATGCCTACCACGGGGAAGGGAATGGAGGGGGGAGCCCCTGCAGGCCATTCCTGATCTAGAGCCCTTCCAGGGCCTGGTGGTAGGAAGCTCTGCCCAGCCTTCCCTCCCCTGGACCCTCTGGGCTCCCCCTACCCTGAGGAAGGAGTCCAGGGAGCCGTTCTCCATGAACTCGGTGATGATCATCACAGGGGTGCTCTTGGTGACGACGCCCTCCAGGTGGATGACGTTGGGGTGGTCGAACTGGCCCATGATGGAGGCCTCACTCAGGAAGTCCCGACGCTGCTTCTCCGTGTAGCCCGCCTTGAGCGTCTTGATGGCCACGAAGATCTCCCTCTTGCCTGGCAGCTTCAGGTGGCCACTGCAGACCTCACCAAACTCCCCTGGGACAGACACAGCAGGAGAGGCGGGCTGTCATCTGCCGGGTGGAAGTGCCATCGCCCTCCTCCCTGTGCCCCCTGCTCCCGGGGCCTGCGGGGGGCTCTTTCTCTCTGATGGTCAGTTCTCCCTCTCAGACACAGAACCCCTCTGAAGTCCCAGCCACCTCTGTCCTTCAGGGTTGTCCCTTGGCACCCGGTGGGGACCCAGGGAACTGGGAAATGGGGAGAGGGATCTGGAATGAATGACGGGAGGAAGGACAAGGCCCTGGGGGAAGAGCCTGGGAATGGGGCTCTGGACCCATTCAATCTCCGACTTGTTGTGCAAGGTCTTGGTCACCCTGTGCCTCAGTTTCCCCTTCTGTCTGCGAGGTGGTTTTACCAGAGGACCTTTGAGGACCCCTCTTCCTTGGGCTTCTGGGTCCCAGGACCTCATGGTCCTTGCCCCCATCCTGCCCTCTGCCCCAGGAGTGCACCCTGGATGGTCCCCCGCCATGGCTGAGGCCACGGTACCTGTAGGGGTGCAGCCACCTACCTGCTCCGATCACCTGCTCGATTTTGACGCAGGAGATGTCGATTTCCTTGGCGAACTCCCGCACGGCCTCATTGGGGTCCTCGTAGGTGAAAGGGTCAATGTAGATCTTCATGCCGGGGGTCACTGGGGGACAAGACGAGGCCCGGTCACATGACTGATGGGCACAAATGGGAACAGAGGAGCCAGTGCCCCCCAGAACTGAGCCAGCCCCTGCAGGGCACTGGACTGTCACGGAGCAGGTGGGCACTCAGGAGGAGGGTGAGGGGAACAGAGAGACCACAGAGGTGACAGAGAGGTTCTAGCTCTTGTTCTCACTTCATTGATTACTAATGGCTTTTGGGAGCGGGTAAGATGGTCTGGGTTGACTAGTGATGTCTGCTCTGGGTGTGGCCCAGGTGAATAAGGAAGATGACTAGGACAGAGAATCGGGGGTGCCGAGTAAGGAAAGAAAAAGCCAAGAGACAGAGAGAGAATTGGAACTGGAATTAAAAGGGGCAGGCCTCAGAGCATGGTGTTCTTGGGGTCCTGCTAAGATCTCCCCCTGTCTCTCCAGGCCTGGTGAAACCTCCTGTCCCTGAGCCATGTCACCTGCACAGCCCTCTCAGGCAGGCCCCACAGCCTGTAGGGACGCTCCATTCACCAGGGTCTGAGTACCCGTAGCTCCTTCCCTCAATTCCTGGGTCCCCCACTAGTCAAGGCCAGAACGCTTCAGATCCCTGATGCTCTGTTGATCAGCATGAGGCCAGGCATGGGACCTACTAATCTGATTCCTGAAGTAGATTTATTTCTATTTATTTATGTTTGGTACTGGAGACTGAACCCAGGCACACTCTACCATGGAACTCAATCCCCAGCCTGTTTTTTAAACTTTTTGATTTTGAGTCAGGGTCTCGCTAAGTTGTGAAGACTAGGTTTGAACTCGCGGTCCTCCTGCCTCAGCCTAAGATGCTGGAATTACAGGCAGGCACCACAGTGCCCGGCAGATTTTTATTTTTTGATGCAAAAAGACAAGGCAAACTTCAAAGACCCAATTCTGACCCAGCCATGAGTCTGCAAAACACTTTGAAGGAAAGGAAAGAGGGTTCATCTGCATTCCCCTCCCAGACAACTGGTCTACCTACCACCCGGAACTTCCGGCCTCCCCCACCCTGGCCTTCCTGGGTCCTCCCGAGCTTCCTGCCCCCATTCTCCCACTGCTCTGTGAGCGGCTACTTTGGAGGCAGCAGCTCTGGGAGTCAGGACGAGGGGATGGCATCTAATTGTTAGCAGTGAAGGTGCCCAAGTGGGCTTTGAGGTCTTGCTGTTCTCTCCCTTAGCTCCCCTGGGTCCCCCCTTTCTGTCCCTTGTCCCTGGCTGGCCCAACAGGAAGGGTCTCCCCAGTTCTGCTGGGAGGAAAGCTGAAAGCCAGCCACCTTGACCCATGATGGTGAATGGAGCCATCGACCCTGCTCAGCCGTGACCTTGGACGTGCTAGCTGACCTCTCTCAGCCTCTACTGCAGACATTCCAGGAATCCAGGAGTTGGAGCTTGTATCACAGCCTGGAACTGGCCCCCTGCCTGTTTTGTAGATAAAGTTTTATTGGAACACAGCCACGCTCATTCCTTTGCCTGTGGCTACTCTTATCTGGCAGCAGAGTTGGGAAGAGACAAGAGATCCACCATCTGCCCCGTACAGAGAAGTTTGCCAAAGCTGCTCGGACACGTTAGCTGGATCCGGGATGCTCTGTGTGGGTGCTGTCAGTCCCTGTAGGTCAAGGGTTGTTCATCGGGGCCTGTGAGCCGCTTGGCAGCCCCAGAATGGACTCTGGGAGGTCTGGTAACCTCCTGGGACGGAATGCATTTTTTACCTCCTTTTTAAATTCAAAAAGAAACTCATGCTCTTTATAAAGTCCGAAATTTATGGAAATAAAGGTAGTTGAAAAAAACTCCCTGAAACCCCAGCCCGAGTACAGATCTCCAGTTCCTTTTATCTTAGACTTTTCTACACCTACACACACATAGACACATTGTGTTTTTCTGGCCATGGGATCCAACACGTTCATCAGAGTCTTACAGGAATCTGAGACCTCAAAGGAGGTGGAGAACCACCGTCCAAGACGGAGAGCTTGGGAGGAGGCGTGGGAGCAGATCTGTCCCCATTCCTCCCTCTCCTGGCACACTGTGCAGAGCTCAGCACACAACAGGCCCTACCCGTCTGCAGAGCCTAGAGAATCCAGATGACAGAGACAGAACAATAATACCAGCAGCTATCACTTGCTGAATCCTTTGTCTGGGCCCAACACCGTGCCAGGCTCTTTATAGGCATTATCTCATCTCTTCCTTCCAACAACTCTTGGAGGAAAGGATAACTACCCCCATTTCACACATAAGGAAACTGCAGCTCAGAGAGGCCAAGTAACTGGGCCAAGCCCACACAGCTGGCACAGGGAGGATTTGAACCCAGGTCTGTCAGCCTTGAGCCAGGGCTAGTACTCTCAATCAGTCGCCATGTTCACTGCTTCCTGGATCTGGCCCAGCCTCCTCCACTTGGAGCCTTTAGCCATGACCTCCCCTCTGCCAGCTCCTCAGGGCCAGGGATCAGCTCCCTGGAGATGGTCTTTGACGGTCAGATGCAATGCGTGGCCCATGGGTCAAGGTGGCTGGCTTCCTCCCAAAGAACTGGGGAGACCCTTCCTGTTGGGCTAGCCAGGGACAAGGGACAGAAATGGGGGATCCAGGGAAGCTAAGGGGGAGAACAGCAAGACCTCAAAGCCCACTTAGGCACCTCTACTGCCCACCATTAGATGCACCCTCAAGCCTTGGCTGGGGGTGCTGGTCAGGAGGACTTTGTTCCTCAAAATCCATGTGTTGGAGGCCTGGCCCCCACTGTGGTGGGGTTGGGCCCTTTCAGGGGTGGGGCTGGGTGCCAGGTCATCTGGTCACTGGGGGTGTTGTCCTGGGCAAGAGTTGACAGGTTGACAGGTCTTACGAACGCTGGCTGGCCCCTGCTGAGAGCTGCCAGGGCCTCACTCGGACCGTCCCCGGGGAGCGGCCCTTGCTTGGCTGAGCCTGGATGAGGACCTCTGTGGGCTCAGGCTGCCCCAGATACCGTGCTGTTGTTTGTGTGATTCACAGCGGTCAGGGCCTCTGACGGTCATCCTGAAGCCAGCTGGGAACCTCAGGCGGTGGGGAGGACCCTGCACACCTGCAGGGTCCTGGGTTTGAATTCCAACTCTGCCGCTAAGGACAGTCACCAGGTTGAATCCAGTCTCAACCACCGTGTTGATCCTGCTGTGTGCCCCTGGGCAAGTTACCTGACCTTGGCTCACTTGTTTTAATCTGCAAAACCCATAATAAGCATCTACCTCGTTAGGGGATTGTGAGGATTAAGTGAGAATATCTTATTAAAGGGCTTAGTACCTCAGTTGCAAATAGAAAGCAGTAACTAACTACCTGTTAGAAAAGAAGAGTTGGCTGTTGCTAAGGACTATTATTATAAAGCACCTTAGCTTCCACGAATTCACTTACAACCCTGTGAAACAAGGGTTCCATTCCTGTTATCTCCCAAGACTCAGAGAGGTTTGGTAACTTCCCCAAGGTTGCCCTGCTGGCCAGCGGCAGAGGAGGGATGAGAAACAGGGTCGGTTCCTCAGACTCCTCATCCAGGCATCACAGGCCTTGGTCCCCCCTCAGCACCTATTTAAGGATGGAAAACATGAGCCCCCACAGGGACTTTGCAGTGACATGCATCTCTGGGCCTCACTTCCTCCTGTGTCCGGGCCACACGGGGCTGCTGGGTGGGTCTGGGATCACAGGGCAGGCGGTGCTTTGAAAAGAGCAAAGTCCTGCTCAGATGCGACATCACAGCGCAGGACTCAGGAGTGTGAACTTCGGTTTTAAAGTGTATTGATCTAGGAACAGATCCTGGGTCTATTTTTAAAACACCCCTCACCTGTTTCCTTGTTATTGACTCAAATAACTCCAAATAGCTCCAAATAACTGCGCTCCCAGATGGCTCCAGGTGGCAGGGCATGGTTCCCCTGGCTTGGCAGAGGGTAGGTGGCAGAGGGCAGGTGGCACAGGGTGGCTGAGTGCGCGTGCTCTGGCGCCCTGGGCTGGGGTTCACGCCCGGCTCCTTCTCTGAGCAGCTGAGCGACCCGTGGGCCTCAGTTTACTCATATTCCAAGTGGGACATTAAAAGGATTAAATGGATAATGACACGTTAAACATTAAAACAATTCTGGGCACATAGAAGGCACTCACTATGTCCAGCCACATGGACCCTCTTGATTTCATTACTTGGGGACAAGCGGAAGGGATGTCATTGATGACTATTTTTTTTTGGTGCCAGGGACTGAACCCAGGGGCACTCGACCACTGAGCCCCATCCCCAGCCCTATTTTGTATTTTATTTAGAGACAGGGTCTCACTGAGTTGCTTAGGGTTTCACTAAGTTGCTGAGGCTGGCTTTGAACTTTCGATCCTCCTGCCTCAGCCTCCTGAGCTGCTGGGATTGCAGGCGTGGGCCACCGTGCTTGGCTTGGATGACCTATTTTTAAAGGACAGGTGATTTTTATTTCTGGGTAGTTAAATGTGTCCCTTTTCCCTTGAGTTCCTTTTTCTGCCTTATGCTTAGGAAGTCCTTCTCCGTCTCCCTGTTGGTGGGTACTTCCAGGATCTGCCGGGCGTTTTAATGGTTCACTTATTTTTACATCCAGGCCCGCAGGAAATCTACCGGCAAAAGATGCAAGAATCCAACCACTTCCTCCCACCTCCCCTGGCGCCACCAGGTGTTGTCACAACCATGTCCCCCCAGATGATTCCAGCAGCCACCTCACTGAT
This sequence comes from Marmota marmota marmota, assembly GCF_001458135.2. Lineage (NCBI taxonomy): Eukaryota > Metazoa > Chordata > Mammalia > Rodentia > Sciuridae > Marmota > Marmota marmota. The sequence goes on from NW_026000082.1 coordinate 38,003,559, forward strand.
CTCCCTGCTTCAGCCCTTTTAGGGTCCATTCTCCATACAGCAGCCAAGAAGTCCTGCCAGGGCACGACTCAGAGCCCATCAGTCCTCTATTCAGAACCTTCTGTGGCTCCCCATTTCACGGAGAGTAGAAGCCAAGGCCCTGCCATGGCTGACAAGAATCTGCATATCGTGGGTTGCCGCAGTCCGGCTGCAGCAAAATAACCAGGGGGGGGTGACGAATAACTTTTGTAGCTTGATACAGCAGGAGTAGGAGCCCTTTATTGCAAGACAGGAGCAGTATTTATACATTCCACACAGCTTATCTAATTAGCATAAACTAGATACATCAGTCAACCAATCAGGAATCTCTACACCTAATGGCTCGGTTTTGTTACTTCTCAAACCACTCCCTCTGACATTTTGCCAGGCACCATCCAGACTTGTTTACGAACTTTAACATTCCCCTGGCAAAATGCCAGGTGTTATTTTGACTTGTTTACAGACTCTAACAGTGGGTCCCTCTTGGCCACTCTTCATTTTGCTCTGGTCACACCGGCCTCTTTGCTGCTCCTGAAAACTGCCGGGCTCAGCCTCAGGGCCTTTGCACTGGCTGTTCCCACTGCCTGGAATGCCCTTCCCTCGGGAACCTCCAGCTTCTTTGTGTCTTTGTTCAAAAGAAATCCAGCTCCAACTCCCTGCAGCCCCGACCCCCGCAACTCCGTCCTTGGTCCTGCTCTACTTGCCTCTTCCCCAGGGCTGCATCTGCTCACGCACCGCGTTATTCAGTGGTTACATTTTGAATTCCCTGCCCTCCCCTGGAACACGCTCTACAGAGGCAGGAGGTTTAGCTCATGTTCCTTGGTCCCCAGAGTCTAGGCCAGTGCCTGGACTTCACAGTAAACCCACCACAGATGCGTTACGGTGAAGATGCGATGAGGCCCCTCTCTCCCGGAGGTGACCATCCGAGGCACCCTAGGGTACCCCACTGAGTGCGGTTTGAGAACCGTGTGGGACCTGCTGGAATTCCGTCCTGACGGATGAGCCTCCCCCCAGCCCCTGTGCTTCCCGCTGCCTGGTTACCACGAGGCTCCGGAATCCACTTCTCCCCTCTGGCCTTCACAGTAGGGGAGTTAGGGGCACTGACGGGTGGCGGAGGTGGCCACCAGGAGTCCCAGTGGAGAAAGGACGGGGGCTGCAGTCCCAGGGTGGACACGGGGAGGAAGGGGCCTGCTGCCTCTCTCTGCCCTCGGGCCAGGGCCCGGGGCTCCGTCACCCCATCGTTCATCAGTTTGTTTATTTATCTGCAGATGGGTGTCCGGGGCCTACTATGTGCTGAGCACCCTGCAGGTACCAGGGAGCCCTGGAGAATGTCAGGCACAGCCTAGAGTCTTCAGGGGACCCTGTTGGAAGGTGGAGAGCCCAGGAAGCAGCTGTCACCACTCAGCCTGGCTAGAGGGGGCTGTGCAAGGCCAGACGAGGGCTGGGGAGGTCCCTGGGGCCCAGGGCGTCAGCCGCGGGGTGCGTACGTACTGTGGCCGCTGGTGTAGTGCTGCAGCTTGTCCGTGTACTCGGAGTCGGCGCGCTCAAACCCCCGTCTTCTGGAACAAGAGCAAAGGGCTGGAGCCACCTGCAGGTGCCCAGGGAGCTGGGAGCCACAGCAGGTGACAGGGAGAGGGTGGGCACGCCCGGAAGCCACTCCTCTGCCAGGTGGCTCCCTGCCGCCCCCTGCCTAGTGGCTCGCCCTTCTGGTCCCACTTGTCCCTTCCCGCCTAGGTCCAAGCTCAGTCTTGCCCTGTTCCCTGTCCAGCCACCCCCTTTAAAGAGAAATACCATCTGCCAGCCACGGCTTCGGGGCAGTCACCCGGGGGCCGCTGTGCACCTGACCTTATGGTCTGGTCCGATCGAAGGCGGGGACTCTTGGGCAGTAGGGGGAGAGGCTCCTTGTGCTGTGCCCAGCAGAGCCCGGGGAGCGGTCCCTCCTGCCCTTCCTCTTGCTGGGCTGGCCACTTGGGAGGCCCTGTCCCCCAGTGGGCTCCTAAGTCCTCCCTGACTTTCCAGCACTTTAGCCAGTGCACACTGGGGTGGTCTGCACTGCCCCCCGTGTCCCTGTAGCTCCTGCCATTCTGAAGTCCTGTGTGTCCACTGTGCTGAGACGCCCTCGGTGCTGCAGCATCCGTGTCCCGCTGGGCCACCCCCTGCATCGTGGCCTTCCAAGGGCAGCGCCCAGCTCAAGGGATGGACCGCGGACGGTCACGTGGGCTCTGGGCCTACAGAGTCACCCCCACCCCCGCCTGGACAGCTGTGGCCTCCTGTTTGCACACTCGGCTCAGGAACGGCTGATTGGAGGGAGGGACCCTTAGGGACAGCGGGGCCTGGAGGGGTTCGGGCCACCCACCTGTTACACACGATGGCGATGACAACCACAGCGATGAGGAAGACCAGGCCGGCGGCCGAGGAGCCGATGACGAGGGGCAGCTTCTCCTGGATGCTCGTCTGGTACTCGGCTGGGAGGAAGCACAGGGCGTCTTAGCCGGGCTCGGGGGTCCTAACGCTGCACCCCGCCCCTCCCCCCCCAGGTTCCCAGGCCCTGTCCTCCTCCTGACAGCACCTGTCACATGTCTGAATGGAGAAAGCCACCGCTTACCAGTGACTTTGGGCAAGTCTGTGGATCGGTCCACTCCCCAATCCCTCATCTATAAAATGAGCACAACACCTACATCTCCATGTTGCTATGACAACCAACGATTATATCAGCTGACCTGAACCCAGAGGCCGTTCAGAGCGCTCACTCTGGAGTCAGAGTCCCCGAGCGTGAGTCACCGTGGTGCCACATCCTCTCTGTGGGACCGTGATGCACTTCCTGCAGTGACCCCATTTTACAGACGAGGAGACTGAGCTCGGGAGGTCGTGATTTGCCCAAGGTCATATCCTCAGGAAGTGGCGGAAACCAGAGATGTTCAGCAGGAAGTGCCGCCATAGATTAGTCAGCGTAAGAGTAAGTTCATTACGCTAAGACATGAATTTAGGGCCCGGGAGCCTCTGAAACGTTTGGCCACAGAAAGGCCAAAGCCTGTGCTGAGCAGCTGAGCAGATGCTGACAAGGGACACTGGAGTCTGGGCACAGTAAAGGTGCCCCGTGGAACCTTTGGGACCTGTAGATGGTGTGGCTGTCTGGAAAAAGGCCCCGGAGAACCACAGCCGCGGCGTTGGCAACTAGTCAACGAGGGCCAAGCCACGGGGAGCCTAAAACCAGCCGAGTGCTGCGTCCCTTGTCCTTATACTAGTTTGATGGTGAGGATGATAATGACATAGTTGTTATCACCCCAACTTGTGGCTAAAAAAAACAACTGAGGGTCAGAGAGGTAACCCCGTCTGTCTGGCATCTGAGGTCACTGAGGTCACGTTCCTTTTAAACTCCTTAGGCCACAGCCCCTGTTCCCTTGCCCTGGCAGACATGACTAATCTATCGCGGCACTTCCTGCTGAACTTAGATGCGGCTTCTGAATTCTCAATCCCATTGCAAGTCATAGAGGTCATTTATGGATCGAATATGTTTACTCTCTCAGATTAACTATGAAATTAGCATTTTATAGATGAGAAAAATCTGGAGGAGGAAATGAAGTGATTTGCTCCGAGTGGCCCTGCAGGTTAGGCCTGAGCTTCCCAGCGTCCTGGGAAGGGAAGTGGCCTGGCCGATGGGATAGTGACCGAGAAGCCTGTATCTCTTCTGGGCCACAGAAGCAGAGGTGCCATGAAGGGTTGTGCGGTCTGTGCACTGACCAAAGGTTTGCAACTGGGAGGAAGGGAGGCTGGCGCCTGGAGGGGGGAGCCTTTCCAATCTGCCCAAAGCTTTCACGGTATGGGGGCCCTGGATTTGTTCTCTCTGTGGAACCGGTGCCCCCCTTGCTCCCTGGACTCCTCACCTTCTGTCATGGTCTGGAAGTACATCTTGCCGCTGTAGCGCCCATAGCCGGCCACGGTGCGTGCCCGCACCTGGAAGACATAGATGGCGCCGGCTTTGAGGCCCTGCACGGTGACTGTGTTGGTGGGGCTTTTTATGGCTGTGGCGTTGTACTCACTGAGCTCCTGTCGGGGAACAGAGAAGCGGGTTAGTGGGGCTATTGCCCATGGCCTGCTGCCCGCTGCCCATAGCTGCCACATGGGGTGGGTCTGGCCCCATTTGTCACGTGGCCACGCCCTTTGGCCACGGGACTTTGCAGTGAGCAGAGTGTATTTCTCTGCCTCATGGTTGCTGGATTCAGCCAGGTGACCTGCTTTGGCCATGGGAGTATTCTAGTGGACGCGATGTTGGTGGACGTGGCGAGCAGAGCAAGCAGGGGGGCGGGCAAGCTCTGCACGTTTGCTGACGTGGCCTGACTTCTGTGTTGACACCACGTGCCTTGGAGGGGCTTGCCCCAGGCCACAGCTGCTTCCAGAATGAGAACCGGTGGATACTTTGGCCCAACCCCTAGGCTGAAATGGGGCCAGGCTAGTTAGTTCCCAGACACAAATCCAGGAGCAAGAAGAACGATGGCTTGTTGCCGTGTGCCACTGGGTTTTGGGAACAGTTTGTTTTGCAGCAGCATCTCAGCAACAGCTGACCAATACACGTGACAAGTGGCCCCGTGGGTGCAGATCCTAAGGACTAGCCCACAAGTGCCTGGAGACAGCAGGGGGGGTCTCTTCCTGTGACAGGTCATCTGCCTCCTCCTCTATCTTACTACTTCTGCCCCTGCCTCCTTGTCCAGTGCCCTGATGGGTCAAGTGAAAGGGCCTCTTCTCAGCTAAGATCACGTGTTAACAGGTGGCAGCTGCTTTGGGACTCAAAACCAGCCTGCACCAGGAGCCACATCTAAGTCCATGCTTTGGGAATCTAATGTTCCCTCCTTTGAGAGGTGCAGAACACTGATTCTGGCCTCCCAGCCACGGCATGGGAGGTGGTTGGGCTTGGTGCACGGGATATGGGTCCAGGCATCTGTCAGCCACCAGCAGGTACTTTCTCAAGTGCCCTCTCTGCACTGGGCCTGGCTGGCCACTGGGGTTCCACGGGGAGCTAAGGCACAAGCCTTGGCCTCGGAGATCGGCCCAGCAGAGTAAGAGGCGCGAGGATCTCAACTGTTTGAGGATTATGAAGCTCTTGGAGGAACTGATAAAAACCCGTGGACCAGGCTGGGGATGTGCCTCAAGTGGTAGCGCGCTCGCCTGGCATGTGCTGGGCGCTGGGTTCGATCCTCAGCACCACATAATAATAAAATAAAGATGTTGTGTCCACCAAAAACTAAAAAATATTAAAAAAAAAACCCCATGGACCCTCATCCAGAAAAACGCGCCTGATGGCACCCGCCAATCACGTATACACCTCGGAGCCCTCGTAAGCCCTCCTGAAGCAATGAAGATCAGCATGAGCAACGTCACCAAGGCATTGCCACGCGGAAGATAAGGTCGCAAACCGGAGCCAGACCTGCTGGATTCAAGTCCTGACTTAGTGCCTCTGTAGCCTGGGGCGACCTCCTGAACTTCTCTGTGTCTCCTTTTTTCTGTGGAGTGGGAGTAATAAGACCCCCCACCTCAAAGCACTGCTCACAGGCTGAAGTGAGCCAATGGGTGCTCCTGCTGCCAGGGGGCGGGTCCCAGTGAGCTGAGGGGGTGAGACCTGGCCTGGGGAAAGCAAGGGGGAGAAGAGCCTGGGGTGGAGGCTAGAGAAGGGGCTGACCTGCAGGTGTCCTGCCAGGGGCTGCAGCAGATAGGAGGTCTCTTCCTGTGCAGGTCATCTGCCTCCTCCTCCAGGAAGCCTCCCTGACTTCCAAGCCAGATGTGCCTCTCTCTCATCAGGGCCCCGAGCACTTGCTGTGGGTGCCACAGGAAGGGGATTTCTGCCACCTCCCTTCATGAGGGAGGGGCTGTCCCTTGTTCTCCTGCACCAAGCCCAGGGTCCTGCACACAGAGTCCTTCCCCAGCGCCCACAGAGTGAGGCTGACTCCTGCCACATCCCATCCCTAAGGTCCTCCACACTTCATCTGTCCCCAACCACTTCCTCCTTCCCTGAGAGGGCTGCCAGGTCTAGCACACACTCAGGTGGCTCAGCTGAGCGTCAACTTCAGATTATATATATATATATATATATATATATATATATATATATATAGTGTGTGTGTGTGTGTGTTGGCCCCAGGATTGAACCCAGGGTGCTTAGCCACGGAACCACATCCCCAGCCCTTTTTATTTTTTATTTGGAGACTTAAGGCCTTGCTAAGTTGCTTAGGCTGGCTTTGAGCTTGTGATCCTCCTGCTTTAGCCTCCTGAGCTGCTGGGATTACAGGTGTGTGCTACCGCGCCTGACAGGTGTGTGTGGATATATGTATTATGTTAGTATGTCCCATGCAGCATTTGGGACATAAACTAAAAATTATTATTTTTTTAATTCAAATCTAACTGGGTGTGGTGGTACCTGCCCCTAATCCCAGCAACTCAGTAGGCTGAGGCAGAAGGATCACAAGTTCGAGGAATTTGAGCCACTTAGTCTGGCAACTTAGTGAGACCCTCTCAAAATACAAAAAAAAAAATAGAAGGACGCAGCTCAATAGTAAAGTGGCCCTGGGTTTAATCCCCAGTACAAAAAAAAATCTAATCTAATCTTGTGTCTTTCCTTCCCTCCCTCCCTCCTT
>NW_026000082.1:38010226-38014480 GCF_001458135.2 Marmota marmota marmota
CCTTCCTTCCTTCCTTCCCTCCTTCCTCCCTTCCATGCTGGGGATCACACCCAGGGCCTTTGCTGGGCATATGCTCTACCACTGAGTTTTGCCCCTAGCCCTGCGCCCTGTGCCCTGTATTTTCTCGGGCAACCCCACCTTCCCTGGGCATTCTGAGCTTTTGCAGGCAGGCGGCCACCGTCCAAAATGCCCTTCCCTCTTCTCTCTGACATTTTACCTCTGCTGGAGAAACTTCCCTGGCGTGCCAGCCCGGGGCTGCCATCTCCTGCCTTCTGTTCTGCCTGTTGTTCTGTTATATGGGTCCATATTATCTAAGATGTGGGTTCTCTGAGGGAGGGGCCACCTCATTCATCTGTACACACTAGGTGCTCAGCACACAGGCTCAGCACACAGTAGGTGCTCACTAGCTAGTGACCTGAACATTCAGAATTGCCAAGATCTGGGGTGAAGTATCAGGATTTAACACTAGGTGCCGCTATCCCACATCGGATCTGCTCAGGTGTGAAAAGTGGGTTGGGTTCTGCAGGCCCCGTGGGTGTCCACGTAAGGATCGCAGGTTTTCAGGTCCTGCTGATATGAGGGACACGAGAGGTAACTACTGGTGCCACAGGAGAGTGAGAAGCCAACTTGAGCAGATCCCTTCTCTAACGCTGGGTGCAGAATGGAGCCCGGGATTAAAGATTTCAAATATCAGCTCTTCCACTTAAAGGCACCTTGGGGAGGAGCTTCTCTGCCCTGAGCCTCTGTTTTCCACTTCAGAAAATGGAGCAAAGCATGCCAATCCCTCCAGGCCATTGTGAAGATAAAATCTGATCAGCTGCTGCGGGGCCACCAACTCCTCATCTGAAAAGCGATTCAGCGCCCATGGGTGCTGGGAAGAACATCAGCACGAAATCCACTAGTCCCTCGTTTGAGTCTTTACCCAGAGACCGAGGGCCACAGTCACCAGGTGCATGTCCTGAGCTACCGGAGCCTTGGTTTTCTCTCCTCAAAAGTGGGATAACGCCAGTGGGCACCATGGTGGGTGGTTGTGGGGATTCAGCGTGAGAACACGGACGAACTTTCAGCACGTAAGTCCTTGGCGCACACATAAAGACTGAAATGCGGCTGTCACCAACATCGCTATCATCTACGCCATCACAGGCTAAGTTCTCACGGTGATCAGTAAATGGCTGTGAACGGGTGAAAGGCCTCTCCCGGTAGGTGCTGCTCAGTGCACTGAACACAGGTCACCCACCCAACCTCTGTGCCCTGGAGTGTCCTTCCCCTTCACGGCTGCCCTTCACATTTTGGTTGGGTGAAGGCTGACATCCGTGTGGCATCAGTCAGCCTCGCCCATGCCTCTCCTTGGGGTCTCGGGAGCTGAACCAGGGGCTCAGGGGCAGCTGCCAAAGGAGGCCACCTCCCCCTGGGAAGCCCAATGGTGGAAAGGGCCCGGCCGGGTCTGCAGCGAGCCTAGCGCCCTCCAGCAGCCACATCCAGGAACCTTCTGGCAGAGCTGAGGCCGCTCGGGGTCCTGGCGGCTGGGCCATCCCGGTGGAGCCGGGAAAGGCCGAGCAGAGCCCACTCCAAAAGAGCGCCTTTCTGGGTGCAGGAAAGGAGGCGAGGGAAAGGGGACAGGGTCCCCGGGCCCTTTCTAGGAAGACCTGGAGCATTCCCTGAGGGAATCGGCCGCAGGCATCCAGAGGCCGCGGGTGTCGCTGAGAGCCGGCTAGGGACAAGGGCCTCCCGACACCTCACCGACCGAGTCCCTCCCCCTGCACCTAGGCATCCCTGCTTCCCTCTGCTTCTGTCGCTCTTTTGTACACTCATCTGGCTGCCACCCTCCTGTCCCCACAGCCCTGCTCCAGCAGGTGCCACACGACACCTGCCAGTCACCTACCCCAGGTCCCCGAGCTCCAGGATGTTGTTGGATCTTTCAGCTTCTCACAGCCACCGCTGCCCACCCCCCAGGACATGTAGCCACCATTTCCCATGAGAGCCCTGTGCCGGGTTCCCTTGGGTCCCCAAGTCTCCCCTGCAGTCTGCTCTCCACACAGCAAGCTACAAGGCCCCTGAATGCACCCCAAGTCAGATCCCATCATTCCAGAACCTTCCCATCACACCTTAACTCCCTCCAGACTCCCAGGGCCTGGCAGGCGGACACACCAGACCCAACTCCTCTCCAGCCTCTTCCCCTGCTGCCCTCCCTCTGGCTCCCATTGCTCCCGCCTGACGCCCCTGAGCCTCGCCTTCTCTGTTCCCTGAATGCAGCTGCACATTCCTGCCCCAGGGCCTTTGAGCATGTTCTGCCTGCTGCCCCAGTGACCGCGCTCTCCACATGCCTATCTGTCAGCTCTTCGCATCCTTCAAGGCACAGCTTAAATGTCACTAAATGCAGGCCTCTCCCACCCATGCCATGACTGGCGGCCTCTTCTGGGTGCCCCGGGACATTTGCTGACCCTTCTGTAGCTGGCATCACACCTGTCTCATGCTGTTAGTGTCTGAGTTTGTGTTTAGGTCCCTGAGGCCTCTGGGCCATCTGGTTGCTTTCCGTATTCCTGACTCCCATGTGGACCTGGTCCAAAGTTGGTGAAGATGACGGTGAGCGGCCGTTGTCCCCCTTCCTGGTAGCAGAGGCCGAGTGGCCCCTCTCTGCACCCCAGGCCCCGGGGATGGGCTGATGAGAGCAGGGCTGTGTCATCACGGGGGCGTGGGGCTGCCATACACGCTCTCAGTCTTGCCCTTCTACACCACTTGTCCCCAAGGTTCTCCGTGGCAGGGCCTGGTCCCGCCTACCGCTCACTGGTCATCCCACAAGCACCCTGGGAAGCAGTGCCAAGCAGGGAGCAGGGCCTCAGTGGCTCTGCCCCGGCCCCTGGGGCTCCTGGACTAGTTACATACTCCCCGTGCCTCGGTTTCCCTTCCTGTCCCCCGCTGGAGAGTGGGTGATGTGCTTGGCACAGAGAGGGCTGTGAGTCGGGAGCAGGCGGTCACCTCGGCTGCTGCCCAGCCTGCTGGCCCTGCCCCTGGCAAGGGCTGGGATCCTGGGCAGCGTTGGAAACTGGGGCGGACTCCTCCCAGCTCACACCTCACAGCCCCCAGGGCTGCCTGCCCAGGAAATGGGTCGCAGGCAGGACCCACACGGGACTCCCTCATTTCCGCTCCTGTCTTTGGGGACACACACTTTCGGTTTCATTTAATCACAAAGCTTCTTAATTAGGTTTTTTTTTCCTCTTTTTTCCTTTTTGAATTCGGAGTTGCTAAACCGCCCTGCTGGAGCGGGCAGTAGGGCTGTGCCCGGCCTGGGTTGCCTGGGTCTGGAGTCTGGCCCACTGCCAGGATGCCAGCTCCCTGGCGGTACCCCGGGGCCCAGCGAGGGTGGAGTCACCCTCCCATGTCACCTCCAGTGCAGGCCCTCGGGACGGCTTCTCTGAGACATCCAACAGACCTCTATGGAGCCCCTCCTGTGGGCCAGGCTCTGGGGAACCGCACCGAGAGCGGCAGGGTCTCCAGCCTCGATTGGCTGATCCTTGGGCCCAAAGCAGAGGCAGCAGAGACTTCGGCGACACCGGCACCAAGAGGGGTGAGGAACGAGAAGAAGGGAGGACTGGGCCTGGCCCAGGAGGTTGTGCTCCAGCTGGGAACAGAAAGGAGGAGCCAGCGGCGGGAGGGGTGGGGCGTGGCCGCGCGAGGGGCGTGGCGGTGGGGCGTGGCCATGCGGGGGCGTGGCGGTGGGCGTGGCCCTGGGGCGGGGCCGGACGTGGTCCTTGGGGATCCATCGTCAGCCCCAGACCAGGTGCCTCCTGTGTGCCCGGCCCAGGGGGCTGGGAGAAGCTGGTGACCAGGAGAGCCGTGGTCCCAGACCTCTTGGAGCGCACCGCCTGGAGGAGGGGACCCAGGGGACTGCAAGGAAGCGCGCAGTAGCTGGGTAAGGCCGGATCAGGGTGGGCCGAGTCCCTGAGGTCACCAGGGCGGCAGAAAGCAGGGCTCCAGCAGCTCTGCGGACACTGGCTCCCTCCCTGCAGTTCTGGTTCCCAATGGGCCTTCCTCCACTACGGATTTCCGATCAGTCATTTACACCCTAGTCTGAATGCAAGTCCCGCGACACTTTTCCTCTCTGTGGCTCCTGTAGGGAGCAGGGACGGGAAGTCTTCGGTCAGCGGGGGGGGGGGGGGGGGGTCGTCCATCCCGGCCCTGCACGGGGATGTAGATAGGTGTGGGGGGGTGCCTCGATTACCAAGAAGGCAAAAACTTTTTTGGAAGCTACTTTTT
>NW_026000082.1:38014500-38033279 GCF_001458135.2 Marmota marmota marmota
GGATGTAGATAGGTGTGGGGGTGCTCATTACCAAGAAGCAAAACTTTTTGGAAGCTACTTTTTTTTTTTTCAATCTCAGGCCCACTGAGATCAAGACAGAGGGGTGCAGGGGGGTGTGTGTGAGGGCTGCGTTTATCCAGATGGCTGGTGGACCCCCATTGCCAGGAAAACAAGGCACAGAGAGGCGAGGATACGTGCCAGAGGCTGCACAGCAGGGGAGGGTGGGGGAGGGGGAGCCAGTGGCCTGACTCAGACGGAGGCCACTGCTCTTCTCCTCTGGGGGACAGGTGGGGACACAGCGCGAGCACAGCTACCTTCTCATAGTACTGCAGCTCGTAGTCCAGGATCACGCCGTTGGGCTGGTCTGGCTGGGACCACGACAGGGTGATGCTGTCCACGGTGCGGCTCACCTGATGCATGATGGACACGGCCGACGGCGCTGCAAGAGAGGCCGGTTCAGGGGTCAGTGGCCCACACGAGGAGGAGAGGCTTCTGACCCAACCTGAGAGGTGCCAGTATGGGGGGAGGCTGAGGGGCCAGCTGGACGGCAGGCAGGGCAGAGGGTCAGCAGGGCCGGGGGCTGCTGAGGAGCCTGGGGCCTCAAGTCACATGGAGATGAGAGATGCCCTGCGCCCCTCCTCTGGGCCCGGCCCCAGGGGGCCGAACAGGACACCCTCAGTCTCTCCGGGAAGAGCCAATCTACTGCCTCCGGGGACAGAGACCTTGGTCATGGTGACAGGGCTGTAGGAGAGGGAAGCGATGGGGTCCATTTGTTCCTTCAACAGCTCTGCACTGGGTGCCTACTGTATGCCAAGGAATACAGCCATCAATAAAACCAACCCGAATAACCAATTTACATTTATCTTAGCATTTCTACTCTCAAGAATATCCTCCAAAAAACAGAAAATGGAAAACTTGAACACACACGGATGTTTGTGGCAGCACCCTTCACAATAGCCAAAAGGTGGGGACCATCCAAATACCCATCAACAGATGAACAAATTGCCGCGTACACTCACAATGGAATATTACCTGGCCGTAAAAAAGGAATGAAGTACTGAATCGGTCTACAGCGTGGAGGAGCCTCAAGCATATGCTAAGTGAAAGACAGACGCCAGGGCTCACATACGGTGGGATTCTGTTTATAAGAAATACTCAGAGGGCTGGGGATGTGGCTCAAGTGGTAGCGCACTCGCCTGGCATGCGCGAGGCACTGGGTTCGATCCTCAACACCACATAAAAATAAAATAAAGATATTGTGTCCACCTAAAACTAAAAATAAAATAAAATAAATATTAAAAAAAAAGAAATACTCAGAATAGTATCAAATCCTTTGGGACAGAGATCAGATTGGTGGCTGCCAGGGGCTAGGGAGGGGGGAGGAATGGGGAGCGTTGGGCGCAGGATCTTCTCTGGGGGGAGATGAAAATGTCCTGGGACCAGGCAGAGGCAGGGGCTGCCGAGCGCTGTACAGAGGCTGAATTTCAACTCGACACGTTCAGTCCATCCATCAGTCTCCCCCGACCCGTGCGGTTTGGAGTGTGGCAGTTGAGGGAGATAAAAGTCGGGGCAGGGACTTTAGTTTAGGGCTGGGACTCTGGGGAGTAAGTCAGCCCAGGAGGCACCTCCCGTACCCCAGCTTTCCACCCCTCCTGGCCGACCCACAGGGCTGGGCCCCTCGGCTCTGTGTATGTGAGAGTGGGGGGGCAGGGTGTGGGTGGGGGGCTCTGAGGAGCCAGGTGCCTGGGGACAGTGCCCGGCCCCGCCGCCTGCTACCCACACGCACTGAGCCCCGAGGGGGACTTGCAGGGGGACGGCCAGCGGGTTCTTCTAACCTCTCTGAGCCTCGGTTTCCAGGTCTGTGAAATGGGACCCTTTGCTTGGACGGGTGCTGGGTCGGCCAGGAGGGAAACACCGCCAGGCGAACTTCCCTCTGTTCCTGGCGTCACCAGCGTGAGGCCAGCGTGACGTTGGGCCCAGAGGGGAGCCCCGGGGGCCCTGCCTTCTGGGCTCAAGCCCTAGTGGGAGAAAGCACATTTCTCCCGGCTCAGGGTCCACTGCAGGCGGGCACCACGCTGGGCGCTGGAAAGACCGCGAGACTGGGAAGCCACGTGGAGCCCCTGGGTTGGAGCCGCCTTCAGGACCCGGCCCGGGGTATCCAGGCCTGAGGAAGGACAGGGGCTGCTCTGTCCCCTTGGCTCCTGTGACATCCCCTTACGGCAAACCAAAGAGGCAGAACGTGTCCCTTAGCTTCTGCACTTCCTTCGGTTTTGGTACTAGGAATGACCCCAGGGGCGCTTTACCGCGGAGCCACCTCCCAACCCTTTTTATTCTGAGACACTTAGGGCCTCGATAAGTTGCTGAGCCTGGCCTTGAACTTGCGATCCTCCTGCCTCAGCCTCCCGAGTCGCTGGGATCCAGCACTCACTGCACTTTCCACACCCGCGTGGGCGTCGGGGTGACTAGGAGACTTTGCTAGAATGGACCCGCGGGCTGGAGGCCGGAGCATTCCCACCCCTTCCCACGTGGCTTCTCGCGGCCTGGCCCTGCCTGCCCAGGCTGGACTCCTCCCTCGGGGCCTCCAACCCTGAGCCCCTGGGCAGCAGTTTGAGGAACTCCCTGAGACGGGCACAGGCCAGGCAGCGAGACAGGTGGGGGCCCAGCCTCGGCTTATCCCGTGGGGGCACCCAGCCAGACGCTGTATGTCACAGAATCCACCCGACACGCCCCCAACCTGCGCGGTGGGCCTTGTCCTCACACCCACTAGGAGAGGAGCAGAGGCCCTTCACTGAGGCAAGGGCCCACGTCCACACGGTGAGCAGGCAGTGGAGCTGGGGTCGGATGGCCTCCCCCTCCCCTTGGCTGCAGGTGGCCTGTGACCAGGGAGGTCTGGGGACACCCCTGCGGCTCCCACTCATCTGTGTCCCGTGAACGCCGCCGCCGCCCGTGAAGCACCCACCACCACCCATGCCTGGCCCGGGGTCAGCTGCTGGCCGAGGCCGGGCCCACCGCCGTGGTCTGGCCGGCTTGGGTTTCAGGCCGCTCCCGGGCTCTGATCTCCTAAGCCCGTCACCTGGGCGTGGCGAGGAGGCAGTGTTGGCCAGGACGGTGACCAAGGCGGCCAGGCTGCGGGGCTGGCCTCTCCTGGAATCCGGGATTAAGGAGAACAGCTGGATGTTCTCGGCCCTGCCTGCCCCCCGCCCACCCTGGGGCTCGGGTTTCCTTGTTGAGCCGGTCCTTGGGGGATTCTGGTATTTTCAATTACCAGCCGGGCACACTGGCAGGGGACACGGTCAGCGGTGCCCTGTGACCCCTGCGAGGAAATGGAGCCCCAGGGAGCAAGCATGAAAGAGGCTGTGGCTGGGAGGGGGGCAGCCTGGGGCCTCCCGGCTGGAGCAGGTGGTCAGGGGCCCTGCGGCCCCCCCCCAAGCCCTGGGGACAGTTCCCACTGTCCTTGGCTGAGACCAGAGGCCACCCTCCCTGGTGCCTGTGTCCTTCCAGGGCTGAGTGGCTGGGATGCTGGGCCCGGGCCGGGAGCCAGGAGGCCGCTCCCCCGGCTACCGCAGGACGCAGCGTCCGGCTCCTGGCCTCGCCTCTCCAGACTTGAGCCAAGGAAGGAGGGAGACCTGTGCACTTGACCTTCGCCCTTCCACTAGTCAGGACTTCCGTGACAGCCGGAGCTAAAGCGTGGGGAGAGGTGGCAGCCACTGTGGGGCCTGAGGCTCCACCCAGCCTCGGCCTTGTGGGCCCTGGAGCCTCCATGGCGGGGCTCAGTGGCTTCCTACTGCCCCCAGCATAGCACAGGTACCCTGCGGGCCGGCGAGGCCACCTGCCTGGTCTCCTCTCTCCCGGCACCCTCCACACTGGCCCAGGCACCCAGGTCACTCACAGCAGTTGACCTCGGCCTGGGCCCTGCTTTTCTGCCACAAGCCTGGCCCCGTGGCCAGCTCCCCTCTCTAGAGGTGTGGGCACCAGTGTCCCCCTCGGAGGTGCCCCTGAGGGCCCCTCACCCCTCCACACCCTCTCTATTTTCCTCTAGAGAATCAGCACTCTGCAGGCAGGGACCTTCTCTCCTCGGTCCCCTGTCCCCAGTGCTGGCACAGGGTGTGTAACTCACAGAAGGTCCTTACTGGTGGCCAGAGGGAGGGAGAGAGGCTGGGGCCGGGGTGGGCTTTAACTCAGCCCCCGCCCCAGCGGCGGGCCACAGAAGGCTCGCAGGACTTCCGTGACAGCCGCCGACCATTAGACCCCAGCCCCCTGTCCCCCGTAGACAGCGGCCTCCTGCCTCCAGGACAGGGGCTGCCTGCCAACCTGCAGCCGCTCTTGGCCTGCCCGGGCCCTGGCAGGCACCCGCCCCCAGCAAGGCTCTGCAGATGCAGCTGTTCCTCTGAGTGTTGGTCTCTCAGACCCCAGTGGCCTGCCCAGGATCGGGGGGCGGTTCTCCGGACCCAGGAGGACGCTCAGGATGGGTCTGCACAGAGGCCTCTCAGACACAGGCCTTGCTTCTTGCCTCGGGGCCTTCACTCAGGCTCTTAGAGACAGGCTGGGACAAGGAGGGACTCGCAGGGACCCCGCTGGGCGTTCCAGGCAGGAAAGTCTGTGCGGCAGCACGGGGGCCTCCCAGGGGGGACCCAGGCCCGCCAGCACCCGGACCCCAGGTGGCAGGAGGCCTGGGCAACCTGGCCCAGCACCCTGGGCCTCGGTTCTCCTCTGTGGATGGGGATGAGGACGAGGATCCTGGCAAGGTTACGCGGGGACCGTCTCTTGGCAAAGGGCCTAGCACAGGACCTGACCCAGAGGAAGGGCCCGGGGACCCCCGGACCAGTGTCAAGATCCCCAACCCAGCAGTCCTGCTCCCAGGCCACCATGTGACCCAGGTCAGCTACCGCCCTCTCTGCACAGGTCCCTCACCTGCAGAATGGACCGTGGCAGACACTACCCACTGCCAGCAGACTCCGGGTCTCTGTTTCTCAGATTAGCAAAATCCTGGTTCTGCCCAGTGAAAAGACTTACATTTTCCCAAGCTCTCTGGTGGTCAGAGTGGCCATGTGACAACATGCTCACCAATAGGTATAAGCCGGTATACTGTGTAGGATTTCTAGGAAATCTCCTTAAAAGGGAGGAAAGTCTACCTCTCACTCTCCTTCCATCCTGCTGCCTGGGACACGGGTGGGATGGCTGGAGATACTGCAGTCATTAGGGCCCATGAGGACAAGAAGCTGAGTATTTAAGAGTCTGGACCCCGATCATTCCACGGGTTGCTGTAACTCCTGTCTTCCAGCGTTCTTTACGCTTAAGAAAAAGAAGACCTCCATTTTGTCTAAGCGCCTGTGTTAGGCTGGCTGTCCTCATCGCCCCTCAGTATCCACACTCCTTGCACTCCTCTGGCTCCGACTCTGGGCCTGGCCCTGAGACTCACTTTGGCCAACTGTGACATAAACAAACAGGATTAGCTAGGCAGGGGCTTGAAGAGGAGCCTGCTGTCCCGGTCCCTGTGACTGCCCCCAGAACGTGTCCAGGCCACCCTGCTGGAAGCCCAGACACGTGGAGCGAGCCCTTGTCCCAGTGGTCCCAGCCAGGGCCCCCCCCAGGCTGGCTGACAACCGTCAACCCCTAAACGGGCAACAGAGCCCTGGCAAAGCCCAGCCAAAGGGCTGCCGAGTGACTGGAGCAGATGGCCTGCAAATCCTCAGACGCTCCTGGCCAAGCCCAGGGTCACGGTCCCCGCAGGGCTGCCTCGCGGGCCACCGAGGTGGTGGTGTTCCCCGGGTTTGAGATGAGCGGCGGCGGCGGCTCCGTGTGCTGTACAGTGAAGCCGTCTTGATGTCACTTCAGGCCAGCGCTGGCTTCCCGGGGAAGCTCCGGAGGATCAGAGAGCAGGACGCAGGCGGGGGCCCGGGCTGGGGGCTCCCTCCCCCTCTCTCTCTCTTTCCCTCTCAACCCTCTTCCCGGGGCCTGGGCTCACCGGGGGCTCCCGCGGCCTCTTTCTCTCTGATCCTCTTGGCCTCCCAGGGAGGGAAGTAGCGGAACATGTTCCAGCCAGTTCTAGAGACTGCGCCACAGCGGGGCAGAGGATCAGAGGCACCGGCTCTCCCTCGGGAGGCAGGGAGGCTTTGGAGAGTTGAAAGTCTCTTCACGAGGGAGCCACGTGGCGGGTGTCACAGGGAGCGACCCGGCCACTGGGCGAAGCATGGGCTATGTGATCCTGGGCAGTCACTCAGGAACCTCTCTGGGCCTCAGTTTCCCTCTCCGTAAAGGAAGGTGTGGGCACTGAGGAACTCCAAGTCCCCTGCAGGTGCTGGTGTGCATCAGTGTGACACGGGTGGCCTTCCGTGAGGCAGAACCCCTGAGATGTCGAAGGCTCCGGGCAAGGGCCTGAGAGAGGACTGCAGGAGCCCAGGGTGGCCCCAGCTGACCCTCTGCAGGAGACAGGCCTCGCTTCTCTGCACGGACCTGAGGTCTAAGGACACAGATCCTCCCCGAGTGCCTTTAGAAGGGACACATCCTGCCGACACTGATTTTCACCTGACGGGGTCCACACTGACCTTCTGATCTTCCAGCAATGGGGGGCGTCCTAAGTGATCTGACATAGCCCGGGTTTATTTTCTTTTGGTCCAGGGATCGAACCTGGGAGCACTTAACCACTGATCCGCATCCCCAGCCCTTTTCAAAAATATAAATATATTTTTAGGGACAGGGTCTCAATGAGTTGCTTAAGGCCTTGCTAAGTTGCTGAGGCTGGCTTTGAACTCCATCCTCCTGCCTCAGCCTCCCAGGCTGCTGGGATGACAGGCGTGGGCCACCGCACCCCTGGCCAAGTTTTCCGTAGCCAAGTCTGCAGAGTTTGCGAGGCAGCCATAAGGTCAGGTGCTATGTAGTGTCCACCTGTTGTGTGCTGGGTGCCTCGTCCATGCATTGTTGGTCCCCCTGACCACAGGCATAGCTGGAGTGACAGGTACGTGCCACTGTGTAGCTGAGGCATCTCTGCTTGGCCGGGCTGCTGGGCCCGGAAAGGACCTGATGGGTGAGGGCCGAGGTCCTGGTACATGAGGGCCGAGGTCCTGCCTTTGCTCCCACGTGACTTGCTGAGAAGGAGGAGGGGACAGCGTCCTGCCGGGTGCAGCCGCTCAGAGCTGCAGAGGGCAGCCTGGCTGTGGCACGGCCGTCCTGTCTCTGCACAAGGATGGGTCTGGCCAGCACTGGGTCCTGGTCATCGAGCTCTGTGTCTGACTGCTGGATGGCCGAGGACAGGTCACTTAGCACTCCGTACCCTGCTTTCCCTTTAGAGGACAACGAGACCTGTGCATGGCCCTTGCTAAAGGCCTCGACCAGCCCCGGGCACCGTGAGCCGTGGGCGGGTGGGAGCCGCGCGGACGACCACAGAGAAGGCAGAGGCTCCGCCTCTCGAGGGCCCCCCTGTGCCAGGCTCCTTGGACACTGGGGCCATTAGCTGACCCCCTCCTGGCAGCCGGGTGTGGTGACAGCCCGTGGGGTGGGGTGCAGCTGGACGGCAGCACAGCGACTTGCCCGAGGCCCACAGCCAGGTTTGCCGGGCGCCCTCCCACGGCTCCGGAACCTGCAGAGCGCAGGCGGCGGGGCCTGCCCCGGCCACATCCCGAGGGCTTAGGCTGTGTCCGGCTCAGCCTGGAGGTGGCCGGGAGCCCTGCGTGGACTCTCTGAGGACGAGCCTGTGTTTCTGAAGCGCCACCCTCCTTCTGCCCCCAGCTCTGCCCGTCATTTGGATGTCAGCTGAAATGCCACCTCCTCGGGGAAGCTCTCCTCGCTGGCCGCCCTTCCCCCTGTCCCTCTGGTGTTCCTGTTTGTGTCAAGGGCCATGATGGCAGCGTGGCCGAGACGGTGGACTCGGGACAGCTGGACGCACTCCCTGGTGGCGGGGCTGGACACGTTGCCGGGTCTCTCCCGGTCACCCCGGTCCTTCCTCAGGCCAGGGGTCGCAAGCAGGGCCAGTCGCCTGCCCAGAGAAACACTTGTCCCTGGTAAGGCAACCAGCTGGATGTTCGGGTCTGTCTACCACCGACCACGGGACGAGGAGTCCCCAGCCTCGTCCCCAGCCTCGTCCCCAGCCTCGTCCCCAGCCTCGTCCCCCTTCTCCACACCCCGCCTGACTCCACGCTCACCAAACCCTTCTGCAGATGTCCACTGACCGTGGGCTGCGGGGCGTCCCCTTCTAGTGCCAGGAAAGCTGTGGCGAGGACAGGCAGGCCACCGCAGTGCTGAAGGTGGGGGGCACAGACGGGACCAAACGATGGGGACACAAGATTTCCACTGTGACAACCTGAAGGCCCCTGCGCTAGGGCCAGGAGAGTTCCTAACAGTCCAGGGAGGTCCACCAGACGAGCTGACACCCAGCTCTGCACAGGAGGGGCCGTCCCAGCAGCACCCCTAGCCACCAATAGGCTTCCTAGAAGACACCTGTCCTCTCAGGGTCCCTGTGGGGCAGGGGGCGCCCACCACCGGGGAATGGCCCCCAAGCTCCCTCTTGGGCTCTTCCCAGTTGGAAAGTGCTGCCTCTCTCCCGCCCTGTTGGGGGCCGGGCTTCCCCAGCTCGGAGCTGCCCCAAGCGGAGGCCGGAGATCTGTCAGGGGTCCCAGCCAACAGCTGCTGGCCCGAGGGGTCTCTAAGGATCTCGATTTGAGCCTGCCCCCCGCGGACCCCAATCAGGGGGACTTCAGTGCACCTGCAGGAACTGCAGGCTCAGGCTTCCGTACAGACCCGCGGCCACACAGCGTCACACGGTCCCAAATAGCCACACCCCTCAGACACCGCCAGGGACAGCAGAGCCACATTCAGTTGTGTGGACCCAACTGGACACACGCCTCAGCCCCTCTCCCAGGGCCCAGAGCGAGACACACCCCTGTCTGCAAATGTAAGTATAAATAAGAGGCCACACGGCCACAGTCACGTGGGTCACACACACAGGGTGACACACCCACACATTCTCACCCCTCCCCCCCCATCACAGCCAGACCCTCAGTGGACTCCAGGTCCCTGGACGCAGCCCGGACTTCACCCACGTGCGGAGTCCTGGCCGGTTCTGATTGTGACTCCTCCAAGCGCCTCTGTGAGATGGGGACAATCTCATCTGTGAGATTCGGGTCCCCTGGAGGTGGGGCGTGGAGAGCACCTGTCCACTGGGTGGCGCTGCCGGGCACCCTCTCGGGCCTGGGGACTCCATGTCTTTCTACTGTTGGTCCTTCCAACTGCAGGCTGAGTCCTGCCTCCTCCAGGAGGCCTTCCAGGGCCGGCCCCGGCCTCCCCCTCGGGACCTCTGCGTGCCTGCTACGGGTGCTCTGCCCTGGAAGACAGCAGAGTGGCCGCTGGCCCTCCCCTGGCCGCCCTTGGCTCCTTGGCCCTGCTCACTGCAGGGGGTCAGCACAGTGTGTGAGTGAATAACAGGGTCATAGGCACAGTGTCCATCAGGGGACCTTCCACCTGGGCACCGTGGTGTGGCTGGTGGTCTCATGGGGGCCGGGAGGCTGGGAGGTGGGCATTGCTGGACACTAGAGGTCTCAGGTGAGCCTGAGGGTGGCCGTCATGGTGGAGACCAGCCCCAGAGGAGGGGGTGAGGGGGAGGCTGCACTGGCTGGCCACTGTGTGTGTGTGTGCGTGTGTGTGAGCGAGTCGGGGCCACAGGACCACTGAAGGTGAGCCTCAGGGGAGGAGAGGCGTCTCTAGACTGTGACCCCTCCTGCTGTGCATCTACCGAGAGACCAGAGTGGGCTGAAGCCTGTGGGAGCTGCTGGGTGTTGGCCCTTCTCCCTTCCACCATGACAAAGGGCTCAAGTCCAGCCTGAGGTGACACCCCTGCTCCCTGGGAGGCCACGTGACCAAGGCCTTTCCCACAGGATGCCTAGGAGCCATGGGTACGACTCCTGCCAACGTGTCTTGAAACACCTGTCTGCCCGGGTCTCCTCCTCCTCCTCACACTCTCCCACCACACAGAGGAGCCACAGGGGGGGAGGGGACGACACGAGAGGAACCTGGGTCCCTGAGTCTCCTGGGGACCACCTGCCCTCCTGAACTGCTCACCTCTGGACTCTTCCACGAGAGGGAAATACATTTTCGCGTTCTTTAAGCCACTGAACATTGGGGCTTTTTGTTACATCAGCCAAACCTTAACCTCCAGTAGTATACATTCCACAGAAGGTGGCATTGTTCTAAGTGCCACCAATGGAGAGGGACACCGACTCTCCAGGGTGTGTATCCCAGGCACAGCCTTTGAAAAGAAGAGCTCCCTCTGCAGACGGAGGGAGTCTTCCCCGAGGACTGGCAGGGTCACTTGGCACAGCGCCACCCCCGCCCATGTGGCTCACCTGCTTGGTTGGTGGTGATGTTCACCGAGGCGAACTGGGGCGAGAAGGGGCTCTGGTCGGTGACGCCATTCACGGCCTGGATCTCGAAGGTGTACTGGGTGTGGGCCAGCAGGTCGCTGATGTAGATGCGTGGCTCCGTCAGGCCCAGCTGGCGGGGCGCGTACTGCACGTTGTCCCCACAGCGGGTGCAAGCGCCCCGGCCGGAGCCGCAGCTCTTGCAGATAATGTTGTAGACGAGATCCTCGCGGCCCCCGGAGTCGCGCGGAGGGGTCCATTCCAGCATGAGGGAGGTCTCGTTGACACTGGAGATCACAGCCTGGGGGGCGGAGGGGATGGCTGGGGGGGGAGCGCGTGAGTCAGTGGGGGCTGTGGGTGCTGTCCCCCAAGAGACCCTCTGCCCACTGCCGGGCTCCAGCCCAGGCCTCCCAAAGGACTACTTCCAAATTCTCACCTGATGGATGTTTCTATAATCTGAGTTATCCTGCTGTGGATCTGCTGAAACCTTTCCTCCTGGGCCCCAGTCTCCGAATATGTGTTACTAGGGACAGGGTTTTGTGTGCCAGATACCCGTATAATATCTATCTCCCCCTCTTTCCTCACATAAGAACCCAACTTTACTCAGGGTAGCAATATGTCCAGCTAAAGACTATGTTTCCCAGGCTTCTGTGATTAAGTGCTGGCCAATCACAAAGGTCAGAAGCTATTAAATAAGGCTGAATCTTAAAAGAGAGACAGATAGGAACAGGAAGTCCCTTTTGGCCTTTTCCCTTTCTACTGCCTAGAATGTGTATGATGGCTGGAGCGACAGCAGCCATGTTGGACTATGAAGTGACTTTAAGGATAGAAACCACATGTTATGGCTGGTAGAAAGAACCACATCCCATTAGTCGTCATACTTTTCTTACTATCCCAGGACGGCCTACCCTGGGCTCCTTGCATGGAAGAGAACAAATCTGCATGGTTTAAGCCACTGGGATCAGCTCTGTTATTTATAGCTGACTGCCTTTCCTGACTGGGGTTATGAAACTGCCCTCTTGGTCACCCTTACCTGGAGAACCCTGGCCTGTGGTTCTGACACCCGCTGCCAGGTTAGGATACTGGCAGCCTTCTGTGCCGCAGGACCCCCGCCCCACTGTGCTGGCTCTGCTGCGGAGCCTCACCACCCCGGCCCCTCTGTGAATGGAGACCGTGACTTTATCCTCCCGGCGCCTGAGCAGAGGGCGTCAGGAGACAGAGGCCAACTCCATGGCGTCCACCGTGGGCAGCAGTGCCACCCCAGGTGCTCGGCGCTCTCAGCAGCCTCCCGCCCCGTCCCAGCCGTCCGGCAGGTGTGCCCTCGAGCGTACTTGTGCAGGGCATGTCCAGGGGGTCCAGGTCAGCTCTGTAGTAGCCATTGCGGCAGACACAGTTGGTGGCCCCTTCCGAGGTGGTCCGGCTGTTGATGGGGCAGTGCGTGCAGGCCTCGTCCCCTTGGTTGGCCTTGAAGGTTCCCGAGGGACAACCTGGGGGAGAAGACGAGGGGGTCATCACACCACCAGGACCTGATGCTGGGAACCACCTCCCGAAGTTCTGGGGACTCCAGGTCTCATGGGGCAGCTCTGGCTCCATCCGGAAGGTTCTAGACCACCTGGCTTCTTTCCCTGAGCTGAATGGGTTGGTCGGGCCCGAATCTTCCCTCCCTGCCCAGCTTGGCGGTGCTGCAGCCTCGAGGGTCCACCCTGGCCTCGTTGGGAGGCCCCTGAAGGAGTCCGAGGCCGTGTCCAAGGTCCGTTCTTGCTTTCTGACGTCCAGCTGGCCACTAGCTCATAACTAGATTCCTGGGTTCCAGACCAGGAGGGGGTTACATTACAGAAGAGATCTCCTACGATAGCATAGGGTCAGTAGAGAGGGTCACGGTGAGCAGAAGGTGCTGCTCTTGGGCTCACACACACCTGCCTGAGTCCCTGCTCCGTCTTTTACTTACCGTGTGGCCCTAGACAAGTGGCTTAACCACTCGAAGACTCAGTTTTACTATTCATAAAACTATGACTTGAAGGCCCCTTTCTGCAGGTGACCATTTATTTAGCATAAACGTGTAAGGGGCACCTAAGTCCTTACAGAATTTAGTGCCCAGGTTGACTCATTTATTAACTGCAGGGGCCTGCAGTACCAAGGACAGCCTGAGGGGGCAGTGTTTGCACTTGGCCTACCCTTGTCATTCTGGGCTGGCCCAAGGACGGTGGCCTTGGCCCCACTCTGGGGTCCAGGCCCTGCAGCTCGGAGCACAGGGTGAGGTTCCACTGGAGGCACACGTATTTGCCTCCTCCCTCCCCTTCCTGTGGCTCCTGGGCGGGGAGTCAAGTGGTAGAGAGCTCAGTGCTATCCGTCTCCCAGCCTCAGCCTTTGGGGGTTCAGCACCCCAGGTCTGCTGTGATGCCTCAGAGGGACTGAGTGAGGGTGGGGGAGTGGGCGGGCAGGAGAGAGCTCTGGAGGACAAGATCGTCCTTGGGATGAAATGCTGCTAACTCATCTATAAGCCCCTGCCCTGGAGCACATTTCCTGCCCAGGTGCTATGCAACCTTGGACGAGTTGTTTGACCTCTCTGAGCTGCAATTTTCTCAGCAGTGGGTAAACAGAGGACCTGCCACCTAGGGGGACTCCAGTGAGCGCAGGACCTGGAGCAGGGTTGAGGAGGGGCTGCCGCTCCAGTCCTGGGGCTCAGTGGAGGAAGGGGGTGCTCACTGAGGAACCCAAACCTGGCCGGACCCTGCCTTTCTGCCTCTTGCGGGAACTTCTGTGAGGTGGCTCCAGAGCGACCTGGCACCCGCCCGGCTGAGGCCTCCCTGACCAGGCCCCGTGGGCTCAGCCAGGACTTCGACACGACCCACCAGGCCCCTGTGACCAGGCCAATGACCAGGCCGGGAAGGCGAGGGGCCTCCACCGTGAGCACCGCCAGGGCTCGGGGTGCACATGGCTGGCATCCACTGTTTCCGTGTGACGCCTGGCCCTGGCCCAAGGGTTGACCTGTGCGAACTTCCGGACCCCCAGTGCCGGCCTAGGCCCCGGGGAGGGTCCAGAGCCGTCCTCCTGACAGAGGCCTGGGGGTCGCAGCCCCAGGTCAGGAGGCTCCTGGCGCCTCCCAGAGAGCGCCTGCCCAGCTCAGGGGCCTGTTCATCCGCTGGCCAGTTCCTGGGCCCACTGGAGGGGGCGGCTCTCTCCTTGGGCCGTGCCAGCCCCTCCATCTGGCCCGTCTTCCCCTGCCCTCTCGCCTCCGAGCCTCAGCCCCTCTCAGGCTCCCCCGATCCACCCCCCGCAGCAGTCTATCTGGCGGCTGGCACCGAGTTTCCTAAAACCTGCTCTTCTCTGTCCCGGGAAGCAGCCTGATGTCCTCCCCCCTTCACCCCCTGCCGCCTGTCAGTTACCAGGTCTTTCCTCCTCAGCGGGTCCTATCCCTGCTCTTTGAGGCTGCTTCCCGCCCCCGCAGGCATCTAGAAAGCTCTTCCCACCCACTCCCCAGCCCGGCAGGGCCATCTGGCCTCCCCACCCACTCTCCAGAGCAGGCTCTCTGAGGCAAACCTTTCCACGCCACTTGACAACGCACAGGGGCAGACAGTGGAATATTATTCAGCCATAAAAAGGAGCGACAGACTGATACAGGCTCCCGGATGGGCAAACCCGGAGACGCTGCTTACTGGGAAAGAAGCCAGGCACCAAAGTGTGGTTCCATTTATAGGAAATGGGTCCGGGGAGGTGCATCGAAGAGACAGAAAGTCGATGTGTGCCTGCCCAGGGCAGAGGCTGGGGGAGAACGGGAGATGTCTGCTAATGGGTAGCAGGGTTTCTTTGGGGGTGACAAAAGTGTTTTAAAATTGATTGTGGGGATGCTTGCGTGATTCTGTGGATGCTCTAAGTCCATTAAACTGTGCACTCTGGGCAGGTAAGCTGGCCATCTGTGCTAATGTCCCCACGAAGCCGCAATTCCAAACACTCACGATGAGTCTTGTCGCCCAGGGGAGTCAGGAGCTCCTCAGGGCCCCGTGCGCCCCCTGGGCTGGTGCTGCCCCTCTCTAGTGTGAAGTCACCGTCCCAGGCCCACCCATGCCTCTGGCCTCTGCCCACCCTGGCCTCACCGCCTGGAAGGCCCCCGACCCCACCTGTTCCAGGAAGTCTCCGTGAGACCCCAGCAGGGTTTGGTGCCCGGCTGAGCTATAAGCCCCGCCCCCCCCCACGGTGCCAGCGCTCTCGGGTGGGACCGGCTGATGCCGGAGGAGCTGGGGAGTGTCCAGATCAACTCTGTTGTTGGCCTGTGGGGAGACCGAGGCCCAGAGCGGAGCGCACGGATGGATGGATGGACGCGGGAGGCAGAGGCGGACCTGGTGCAGGGCCACTGTGCCACCTGGTGTGTGCCGGGGCTCAGCCCCCCAGCCACGGCTCCCTCTCCTAGAGGGGTCTGGTGGCTGCCGAGCCCAGTGCCCAGACAGCGCACTGCTCCAGTTTCTTGGGACCAGGCAGGCGCCCCTCCTGACAGCATCTGGGTCTCAGGTGCAGACACAGGAAGAAGCCAGAGGACGGGAGCCACAGGCCCGGGTCAGCCTGGACAGGCCTTCTCGCCCCTTGACTCAGCCTCTCCCTCTGCAAAGGGAGCAGGCAGAGCAGACGTGCTGTGGGTGACGGGCTCCCAGGGACGGGCCACTCTGCCTCCGGCCCATCCCCGTGAGGTTGATGGGGAATCACAGCTGCACTCGCCCAGGGCTCCCTCCTGCCCTTCACGTCACGTTGCCCAGCCCTGCCACCAGACCCTGGGTGGCCCCGAGGGTCTCCCTGCCACTGCCAGCCACCCCCACCCCGTGGGCTGCAGCCTGCGGGTCACCAGGCGGTTCCCACCTCCTGATCTTTGGCCACCCTGTGCCCTGGGCTTGGACGCTCCCCCTGCTCCCCCCAGGACGGGCTCCTTTTCCTCCTCCAGGACCTCCTAGGGCCACACGGACACCCCGGGCTCAAGCGACTCCTGCCCGCCTCCGTCTCTGTACCTCTGAGGACCCCGTCACAATTAGCAATTGCACTAGACACAGTGTGTCAACCTGCAAGCTGCCCAGATGTCCTGGCTCTGCCCTGCGCCCCACGCCCTACCCGGCCTCCCCCTAGCCTGAGGATTGGCGGATCTGCCAGTGGAGGGCGCGCAGGAAATAATGGAGTGTCTGCCGTTTCCTGGGGTGTGTGCTCCCCACCAGGCCGAATTCCAAGCTCCCAACCTGAGATGGCGGAACACGGAAGAAACGTGCGCCCACGGGGCTCTCGCAACCTGGGCCGACACAGACCAGGCCACCACCTGGGCTTGCCCGACCTGGGCTTATCTTTGTCCTGCCCACTGGTTAGTCAGCTTTGGCTGGAGGAGGGGTTGAGCCTCCACTCTCCCCGGCACAGGATCGGGCACGTAGTAGGTGCTCAGCCAACTCCATCTGCTGAACGGCAGGTCTGTCCTTGGACAGAGAGCAAGTGGAGGGCCGGGCTGTGGGCGTGGGGCGTTGGTCTGCACGAAGCCCTCAGCACAGGCTACGGAGACGCTGCCTATCGACGCTCATCTGCCCCGTGAGGACATAATAACTCTCGCTTTTTAGACACTTCCCAGGTGCTGGGCCCCCGTGCTGCCCCACGCTAGGGACTTACCTAATTCTCTCTTAATTCATCTCTGCCCACTGAAGTAGGTACCATTATCGTTCCCATTTTACAGATAAGGAGACTGAGGCTCAGAGGGGTGAAGCCATCACCCGGAGGCCACACAGCTAGCGAATGGCAGGGCTGGGGTCGGACTTCTGGTCTCTGACTTCAAAGACCTTGTGTTCAGATGCAGAAATCATCAAGAGGCCGAATCCCAGGCTGGAGACCATCTTGTCAGGCTGACCGGGATCACTGGGCAAGACAGAGGCAAAGCCTGGTGCTCAAACCCAGGGCTCCGCCACGGAGCAGCCAGCCGGCCTGGCCTTCTGTGGACGCCTGTACCCTGGGCCAGGTAGCCCTGGGCGGGGACGGCAGGCCGCCAGCTGGGGACGGAGAGGAGGATTACAGGGAAACAGATTTTCTCCCCGCTGCCCCCTGGGCTCCGGGGATAGGTGATAATTGACCAAGTGAGCCCCGAGTCAGGCCGAGCGGGCTCCATCTGGGCCTGGCACTGCGGGGCTGCTAATTGGCACTGAGTGGCTGGCCTGCTGCCTCTGCTCACCCCTCTCCTCCCAGAGACGGCTGATGCCACCTTGGAGTCAACCGCTCAGTCAGGCCTCGTGTGCCAGACACAGCGGGGTTGGCAGGAGCACGTCTCCCCGGGGGTCCTGTGGTCGAGGGCTGTCTGTGGCTCCAGGTGGAGGTGGCACCTGAAAAGTCGGCTGCCCGCACCTGCATTCCACCTCCTGCTCCCCACTCTGAGTAAAGTCAATGCCTCTCCTTTACTGTGTGACCATGGGGAACTCCCCTAACCTCTCTGTGCCTCGGTTTCCTGTCCACATAACGAGGATGATAACAATACTGACTCTATATCTGTTGAGAGGATTACAGGAGGATTACAGCGGTTTCCCGGCTCACGGTGAGCTACCATTGCACAGGTTAAGGATCCCTCATCTGAAAGGTGTGGCTCGGGAGAGTTTGGGAGTTCAGACTTGAGAACACTAACACATACCTGGACAGATGTCTCGGGCAGGGGACCCACAAAATCCATTTGAGTTTCGCATGCACCTCAAACTCCTAGCCTGAAAGGAATCTCCCACTATTTCAAACAATGGTGTTCCCGGGACAGCTTCCCGCGTGGGGTTTCCTCCAGTGGTGTCAGGTTAGCGCTGCAAGGTTCTGGATTTGGGAGCATTTTGGATTTCAGATCAGGGATGGCCAGCCTGCACCATCTGTTCCAGGCCTGAGCTTGCCACGCGCCTGGAGCTGCAGAGGGGGACCAGACAGGTCCCTGTCCCCGGGAGGTCAGGCCCGGCTGGGGATGTGGTGAGGCATTTCTCGAGCCTGTCGCAGACGCCAGGCGCCAGGACATCAGGACCCTGGGGGCAGAGCAGGGGCTGCACCTTCCCCACTGGACCTCGTGGCTGCTGCCCACCTCCTCGGGGCTCCAGGGCTCCACACCCCCGCAGAGGCCAGCACTGGCTGGGCACCTCTGCCTCCTCCCGAGCAGCCGGGCTCTGGCGGTGGACGGGCGCGGGCGCAGGCGCTGCTGGCCCCGCGTTTGAGACTCGTTTGTTTTCCGAGGCTCCCCTGAGCCCGTGCCAGGGCGGGTCTGCGTGCTCTGCGGCTGGGGGTGCTGAGGGCTTCACACTCTGCAGGTTGACCTGCCTCCGTCCCCCTGGGCTGGGCTGGGCCGGGTGCTGGACCCTCTGGGCCATGAACAGAGCCGGTGGTGGCCCTGGGGACAGAGAGGAGTGTCTCTGTTCCAGTCGGTGGGCCTAAGAGGCACCCAGGGCTGTGACCTCCGCGGGCCCGATGACCTCCCTGTGCAGGAGAGGGTGCTGACCCCATTTTAGAGATGAGGACACCGAGGGCGGGGGAACCCTGTCCAAATTCACATGGGATCTAGGGCCAGGTGACAGGATCCCACTGTCTATTTTCTTTCTGAAACATCTGCCCCCAGGTCCTCAGTGTCCCTGGATGAAGCATGTCCCTCCCGCCCTCTCACTCCTTCCCTAGGCAGAGGGGCCCCGGTGCTGTGTCCCCATGGTGGCAGCGCCCAGGGAGTGCTCAGGGGAGGTCAGTCACCGGCCCCCCCCACATGCTGTGGCTGGGATGGGGCTGGGGACCATGTCAGCCGCTGGCAGGACACAGAGGTCAGAGGCAGAAGGAGTCCACATGCCTCCTTTGCCTGAGGGAGGCACCGGGTGCCTGGACCTGCCCTCTGTCCAGTCACTGCCCGGCTCCAGACCCTCCGGTGGCTCCCCTGTGCCTGGGGGACTCCGTTCGGCCAGGCCTCCCCTCTAGGCCTCAGGTTCCCACCCCCGCCCCGGGCTCTGGCCCTGGAGGCAGCCGTGTCCCTGCTCTGGGTCTCTGGGGCTGCCCGCCGGCTGACTCCGGTCCTCCATCTCAGCCTCTGCCTGAGCAGCCTTCAGTCCCGAAGGGAGGCTTCCCCTCCCAGGGCTCTGCCACCGCCCCGCCGCCCGGGATGTCATCGTCGTCTGCCTCCCCTACCAGGCCAGCAGCAGAGAGGATGGGTGTCCCAGCTCGTGGCCGAGGGGTGACAATGGCCCACATGGTGGAACCTGGTGCTCAAGGTCAGCCAGCTGGTGTGTGGCCCCGGGGGTTTCATCCCAGGCTGCTGGACGCCCCAGCGCTGCTCCCTGTGCCCTGCCGCTGGCTTTCAGGATGCCCACCCACCTCCCCCCTCGGCCTCCCTTAACATCTGCCTGCCCCCTCCCTCCCCCACCCAGCTGTGAGCTTCCTGTGGGCAGCTGCTGACCACCCTGCTGGCCACCGGGCAGGGCA
>NW_026000082.1:38033713-38035818 GCF_001458135.2 Marmota marmota marmota
GGGCACGCACCGAGCAGGAACTGGGAACGGCTCCCTGGATGGTGGTCTGGAAGGTCCTCGGTCCCCTGGCCAGGGCCACTGCGCAGAGTGACCACGGCGTCGGTTCCCCAGGCGAGGGGAGGGGGAGGGGGCTCCGGGGACAGAGCTTGGTCTGTGAGGACGCGAGACGTGGCGCCCACGGCCTGCAGAGGCGCATGGGGGTGTTTCACAGCCGTCCCCCAGCCCTGGACCCCAAGTCGGCCCGGCCCAGCCCTGCGCCTCCCTTTGGCGCGCCCCACTCCCGTGGGGGCCCGCCTGCCCGCCCAGCAGGCCGCCCCCTTCCTCCAATTTCCTCCCAATTAATCAAGCTCTGAACTTTTTAATTATCTGCCTGCGGGGTGACTCCCGCTCTGGTGAAGCAATTAAGGACATTTCCAAGGGCTGCCTGGCCGCTGCGCGGTGTTGGTTGACCAGGTCCTGGTGGCGGCGGGGAGCGAGGGAGGGGCTGGGGACAGAGGGTGACAGGATCCCGGTGGCACCTGGGCTGCTGGGAGCTTGTCCTGGGATCTGGCTAGAGCTGTTCCAGGGACCTGGGGCCACCCAGTGGAGCGTCACCCGCCTGGGTCCTTCTGCCACTAGCCTCTGACCCCAAGATCCCCGGCCGTTCCCAGGTGCCAGGGGCTGGCTGAGTGCCTTACGATGGCGCTGCATCGTCCCCAGACCCGGGAGTAGGGACTCCGTCCATCTCACAGGAAACGGCGGCTCCAACCCTTCAGCCGCTCCAAGAGGCAGCTGGAACCCGAAGCCACTTCCTGGAGGAGACAACACCCGAGCAGGTGGCCTGGTGAAAGGCAGGTCCTTCCCAGCGCAGGGCTGCAGCAGGGGGTGCTCGGGGCAGAGGGGCAGCCTGGGCAGAGGGGGACTGGAAATGTGCAGGGTCGCTGGAGCATGAAGGTCACGGCTGGGGGAGGCAGGAGGGGAGACGGGAGAGGCAGGAGGGGTCACAGAGCTTCCACCATATTCTAGGCTAAACCCCTCATGTTGTGACTACAGAATACACGGCCCAGACAGAGACAGTCACTTGCCTGAGGTCACACAGCGAGTCAGCATCGACAAAGCTGGGGCAGCAGCCCAGGGATCTGACACCCAGATTTGGAGGGAAGAAAGAGGCTGAGGGGAGTAATGGCGTCATATTGGGTGCCCTCCGCAAGGCAGAAGGGGATCCTGCGCGGCGGGGATCGCTCCCTTTGCCGCTCTGCTCAGGGCCCGACAGCTCCCGTCTCACTTGGAACCTACAGAAAAACCTACAGAATCACCTCCTGTCACCCTGCCTTTTACCCACTGACCATTCTGGAGTACGAGGACCTCCTCCAGTCTCGGGGCCTTTGCACCTCCCCACCCATCACTGGGTTGATGCCACACACCGCACCCTCCTGAGAAAAAGAGGAGCGATCGATCGGGAACCCCCTTCGCCCCAGCCAGCGACCAGCGACCATCGACCCTCGCTGCACCAAGGCCTGGGGCGTCCCAGCCGGGAATCCTGAGACTGGGATGTTGGGAGAGCGAGTGTTAAGGAGCCGTCACCGCGAGCCCAGGGGGAAGCCGGATGTGCTCACAGGCCTGCCACATCTGGCCGGCCGGCCCCCAGGCACATCTGGCTCTGTACCGACAGGTGGTGAGCGGGTCCCGGAGGTGGGGCGCCTGGCGCAGGAGGCGGCGAGGCCCTTGATGGAGCTGTGGCCTCGTGTCTCCTGCAGGGGTCCCCGTTAGGGCCATGGCTGGTGGCAGGGTCAGGGCCCAGGACGGGGCTGCCAGACCCCCAAGTCCCGTGTCATCGCGTCGGCCTGGCCACCCTGCTGGGGTTGGGAGCCTGGGAAAGGCCCCTCCCCTCTCTAGCTCGGGTGGGGGCCTAGCAGGGTCACCTCACGTAGCACTTCCCCTTCTGTGGGACAGAAAGGCGGCTGTCAGCCCCACCTGCGGGAGCCCCGGGGCCAAGCCTGCCTGCCTCCTCCCCCTCCCCGTGTCCCATGAAAGCCAGGGTCATTAATAAAGGACACAATTAGCTGTCAGCGGAGGACGAGTCTGGAATTCCTTACCTGCTCGGTGAGTGGGTTAAAGCAACAGCC
>NW_026000082.1:38037664-38043382 GCF_001458135.2 Marmota marmota marmota
GGGGCGGCCGCCACACACCTTCCAGGGGCCCTGTCCCTGCGCCCCCGGGCAGGAGGGGGCTGAGCTTTGCCGGCTGCTGCAGGTCCCAGCCTGGGGGGCAGTTTTTTTCCAGGCCAGTGGACAAAGTGACAAAGCCAGACGGAGACCTGGCAGAAGCTGTTTTGCTCAAGCAACTTGTGTGAGGTGGGGCGGAGGCTGGGGCTGGAGGACCGGGGAGCTGCCGGCCTCCTCCTCACCCCCCTGAGGAGCGAGGGACGAGGGGCCCCAGGTGGAAAGGTACCTGGCTCCCGCCAGAGGGGAACGACTCGGCTTCTCTCCCGGTTCTGGGTGGACCCTGCGCTGCCCACCGGGTGAGGCCTGCTGCTGAGGTCCCCAGGACGGTCCCAAGCTCTAACGTGGCTTCTACACACGACTGGGTTCTGGGGCCACGGGAACGGCGGCAGTGGGGACTGCGGTTGCTGCCCCTGTGGAGTGGACGGTCCAGCGGGCGGGGGACAGAGGCAGGAAGCAATGGAGAGGCAGACAGTTTGTGGGGACCTGGGGGAGACCATTACAGGCTCCGGAACTTTCTCAGAGACTTTGGCAACAAATTCTAATGGTGCTGGGAGGGGGCGGCGAGGGCTCCCTAAAGATAGGACCTCAGGAGTCACGTCAGGGACTGAGAGCCGGGTGGTACTGGGTGCCGGGTACCCCCTCGCCTTGTGCCCCAGCTACACATGACCCCAGACAGAAGGAACGACCGTGGCTTAGAAGGGATGTCTTGTCTTTGTCCCAACAACACCATGACATCGAGATCCATCACCCCCATTCCACAGATCAGAAACTGAGGCTCAGAGAAACGATGCACCAGCCTCCAGCCTCAACACCTCCAGCTCAGGGGCCTCGGCCTCCAGCGCTGGCCTCTCTCTCTCTCCCTATCTTCTTTGGGAGCTTTCTAGAACTACTGCTTCCCCCAGTGACCCAGAAGTTGGTCTCCTTGAGCCCCGGCACCTATGGTTTGAATGCTAATGACAACTGTACATGAGGGGTCCCAGCACTTGGCACCTCAGGGAGGAGGAATCAGGAAATACAAACAGGGGGGAGGGGGCCTCTCCCACATTCGTACTGAGGTCCCCGATGGGGGCAGGGGGACTAGAATCGTTCTCCCTCCTCCGGGTACAAAAACCATCCTCCTCCTCCTGTTGGCTTCTGGGGAACAGGAGGAGGCCTCAGCTAACCCAAACCAT
Organism: Marmota marmota marmota; assembly: GCF_001458135.2. Lineage (NCBI taxonomy): Eukaryota > Metazoa > Chordata > Mammalia > Rodentia > Sciuridae > Marmota > Marmota marmota. The sequence continues at coordinate 38,038,891 of NW_026000082.1, forward strand.
AAATCAAACGCACAAGATGTGGCTTGGCAGCCATCCCAGTGAAAAAGATCTGGGGGTTTGAGTTGACCACAAGCCAAAAGCTGCTGAAAAAGCCAATGTGGTCGTAGGCTGTTAGAATAGGAGGAGAGAGACGGCCCAGCTCCTCCCTGCTGCTCAGGCTGGGCTGGCGGGAGCGGCAGGACACTTCAGGGGGGTCCCAGCTACGAAGTCTCCAGGTAGCATCGGATAGGCACAGGGCAGCGTTCGGGGGCCCCGCTGGCCCTGGAGCGTTCTGTCACAGACCCTGAGTGGCGTGAGCTGGCCTTCAGCTCACTCGGCCTGAGCGCTCCTGGACACTGGCGATGGCGGTCACCTGAGTGGTTTCACCAGGGCCTGCCACTGACTGCAGGAGGGACAGTTAAAACCCTACGGACTTTTTCTAATGAGGATGTTGGGCCAGGTCTGCAGAGGCACTGGGCTCAGACCCTGGCCTTGAGGCTCACCGCTGAGCGGGGACAGCGGCTGCCACCAGCTAGGGGTGTCCAGGAAGGCTCCCCAGAGAGGGGGCCATTGGAACAGGGTTTTGAGGGATGAACAGGAGTCTGCCAAGGCTAGAAGTCAGGAAGGACATATCGGACAGACAGAACAAGGGCCGGGAGGGGTCAGGGCAGGGCAGGTGGCTGGAGCACGGGGTGCTGGGGGAGGAGGTGGGACGTGAGGCAGGACAGGTGATCTGGGATTCTGTCACAAAGGGCTTTGTGCCCCTGAGGGAGGCTGGGGTTCGTCTTCTAAGAGTCGGGACGCCAGTGATCCAGGGAGTCCTCATCCTGGTAACCTCGGCCCACTCCTCCTTGGCCTGCCGGCCCTCCCCTCCTTGACTCCAGCCTTCCTGGTCGGGCCTTGACGGCCTCCCCTGCCCAGTCTCCACCTCTCCCTGCCCCCTGTACTTTCTCCAGCCCTCCCCCACCGTCACCATCCCCCTTCCTCATTAGAAACGGGCCGGGAACCTACTAACAGGGCAGCCGCCATTAACTGACCATCTACTGTGTGCCAGGCTGAGGGGCGCGTTGTGGGGAGGGCCGTGCGTCCCCGTGGAGAGGGACAGGCTCCGGAGCCCGGGAACACCTGGCTCTGGACCCTGGGTCCCCCGGCCTGGGCGAGCTGCTCAGCTTCTCCTGCCTCCGACTCCCCACTGGAAAGGGGTCTGTTACCAGGACTTCCTGGAGGGAGCCTTTGGCCTTCCTCGGCTGGGATGGGGCCTGACCTGCCCATCAGGGGCCTGCTCCCTGGCCTGGGCGTGGGGACTCAGGGCTCACTGGGCGCCCAGGCTGGGTGGGCAAATCCTGCTGGGGGGGCAGTTTCCCCCGAAGCTCCGAGCCTGGGCTACAGGGGGGAGGGGGCGCTGGGCCTGGGACCCCTGAGGAGGGTCCTTGACAGCGGTGTTTCCGGGAGGTGGTGACGCTCGCCCGAGCTGTCTAGAAGGACAGGAAGCTGGACAGGAGACTGAAGTGGGCCAGGCCAGGCCAGGGAGCAGGCGGCTTCACGGGCTGCAGCTGGAGCCCCAGTGCACGGGTGGGACGGGCAGATGGGCAGGCAGCACCGCGCAGGATGCCTCCGCGTCCAAGTCTGCAGGAGGCAGCATGCGAAGCCACAGAGGGCTGGGCAGAAGCTTGCCTGGTCCCTGCCCTGGAATGTTCTAGAACCATAAAGCCTACATGGCAGAGCAGGGCCCAGGGCATCAGAGGTGCCGCTGCCGGGCTCCCTGGGGTCAAACTGATCCCAAATGCTACTAGGGACAAGTGATTTCTTTAAAAGTTACTTTAAAAATTTCCCACCCAATAGCTTACGAAGATCCCGTACCTTCTTAGTTTTAAAGGGTCAAGAGTTGCAAATTACGAGGCGGCGGCAAGATTTTCAACACCAAGTGACCTTTGGCCATCAGCCAGGAGACTTGACCACACGGTACCCGGGCCCGGCCATGTCAGGGCGTCCCCCGTAAACGGAGCCTCGGCTCGGAGCCCCTAAACGTCTCCTTTATTTGAACAGCCTGTTTACGGGGCCCAGGGCTGCTGTTCCCAGCCCAGGTGATGGTTTAGTAAGAGAAGGAAACAGAGAGAGAGAGAGAGAGAGACATTAAAGCCGGGGACGATGACAGACTTCAAATCCCATAAACCCTTCTCTTATCTTAGCCCTTATAAAAACGGGAGGCTGGAGGGCCCTAAAAACAGCCCTGAAAGCTCATAAACTTGCCAAGCCCTGAGCTGTGGCGCCCGCGGAGGGGCCTCTGGCCCCGAGACACCGCGATGGGGACGGGCAGGCGACTTCTGGAGAACAGCAGCCACAGAGAGCGCCCAGGCTGTCACCACGCGAGGGCTTCAGGCCACGGTTCCCGCTGGCTTCCTCGGACCGTGTGGCCGCCCTGTCCGGGGCCTCTCCTTGGGTGACATGTTAGCACTTGGACTCTCTGATAAACAGCGGGTTCACCGGGGCTTCCTCTGGCCGACAGTGTCCTCAGCACCTTACTGGATTAACTCGGCAATCTCAAAGCAGATCAGGGAACTCAGGTCGGTCCCCTGCCCAGCGTCACAGATGCCATCAAGGGCAGAGCAGGGGTCTCACCGGAGTGGACGCCACGCGCCTTCCTGCCCCAGCTGCTCCCTCTCCCCACACGGAGCGGGACCCACGGCTGGGCTGGGTGGCGTGACTCGGACCGCAGGACTGTTGACTCTGCTGGGCTGGGAGTCCCCTCCTGAACCAGGGGCCTGGCGCCGTGACCAGCTTGGTCTCCTTGGGCAGGCAGGGCAGGGTCAGTGGTGCACACGCAGCCACCAGGGTGCCTGCCTGGCTCACCCCAGCTCCCCTGCTCCCAGCTGAGGGGCCATGGGCAGGTCTGGTGGCCTCCTGTGCCTCAGTCTTGCCATCTGCAAGATGGAGACGCCGGCTCTCCGTCCCGAGGTGTGGAGAGCATGGCGAGCACCCCAGGGCAGAGATGGCTGCCCAGAGCCGAGCAAGTACCGACACGTGTCAGAGGCTGTCCTTAGTCGGATCTCCTCTCCGGGGTGCGCGTCCTGTGTCCAAAGCCCTTTGGGGGCAGCCAGCGGCCCCGGGCCACCTGCCAGCCCTGTCCCTGCAGAGGAAGCGGCCTCTGGGTTCAAACCGCAGCCCAGCTCTCGCGGCCGAGGCCCCCCCACATGAGCACAGGGCTCTGTGCCGCTGTCCTCTGGTCTGTGACACGAGGCTGCAGACACCTGTTAGAACAGAGACCGGGGCAGGGGCTGGACACGAGGCCGCCCGGTGCCTGCTTCCTGCTCTGCCCGGCCTGGAGGAGGCGCTCGAGCCCCGGAGCCCCAGCGTCTCCGCTGTGAAACGGGGACGCTCCCTTGGAGGGCTCCAGACGGAGGACAGAATGAGATTCCAGGTGGACGGCACCAGGCACCGCAGGGACCCATCACGTGGCCACTCATGTTACCTGTTTCTTTTTTAGGGGCCATTCATGTGACAGACTCTGTGCTCAGGAGATGCCAGGCGCTCTTCTAGCTGCTGGGACGGAGCAGCAACGGCGCGCTGGGTCCCTCCTGGGGGCGGAGAACCAAGTGAGGGGACAGGTGACGAACGGACAGCGGGTAAATAGAGCAGGGTGCGCCGAGTGGCCCGGGAGGTAGCTTAGCAGGGGCAGTCAGGGAGGGCTTCTCGGAGGAGGTGAGACTCGAAGGTGTTGGTTGTGGGGAGATGGCGGGGAAGGGGACTCCGGGCCGGGGAAGAGACGGGCAAGGTCCCTTCCTTTGGCAGTAATAAGCTGCAGCGAGGTCTTCGTGGCTGGGGAGGGTGCCCGGGGGGAGAAGGACAGGGGACAAGGCGTGGGGTCATGACCACAGAAAGGAGAACCGGCTGTAAGTGTGACGGGAAACCACGGGTCCCAGACGGGGCTGGGAAGAGACCTGTGATCCGATCGGGTCCCCAGGGTGCTACGGGGGAACAGGGAGGCCAGCGAGGGGGCAGTGCTGGATGGCAGTGGACGGACAGTGCAGGGACCGAGGGCGTGGAGAGGTGCTGGTTTAGCGAGGACGTTGGAGCAAGTTCGCTGTGAGGGGAGACGTGGCCGCTGTCACCCTGCGAGGGCGCCAGAGCTGCCCTGGGGGTTCCACTGAGCCACACGGCCCTCCCCAGGGGCCCTCAGTCAGCGCTGGCCGCCCACTGAGGGGCCGTGATTAGGCTTCCGGGACAGGTGCCCGGGGGCTGGCAGAAGCCCTCTCGGGGCCGCTCCTTGGCAGAGTGGAAACAGGCAAGGAAGTTGCTCCCAGCAGCTCCTTGCTCCATTTCTGGGGTCCTCCTGTTGCCCCTCCCCTGGCCACAGGCATGTGGTCCCCACAGCTGCCCCGAGGCCCTGAGGAGGCAGCTGGAACCCTCAGATGTCGCCCGGCTCCTGGCACCGGCCCCACCTCCTCCCTGGCGCATTCCTCTGAACCCAGCTCAAGCTAAGGAAGGCCAGGGACGGGTCCAGCATCTGTCTCTT
>NW_026000082.1:38045609-38049722 GCF_001458135.2 Marmota marmota marmota
ACTCCTCGGGCACTGACAGAGTGCCCTGCAGCAGGCACCTTCCTGGGGACAGCTGCACAACCTGCCCTTGGTAGCTGCTCCCCAGTTTCCTCCAGCAGACTGTGAGCTCCCAGATGGTTAAGAGTGGCCTTGGGAGTCAGACAGCTCCTGGCTGTGACCCTTAGCACACCCACGCGTGAGCTTCACACTGATAAAAGGGGACAACAGCAGCACTAGATGTGAGGTTGCTGTGGGGATCAGGAAAGTGCCAGGGGTGTGTCTGCTCAGAGGGTGGGGGACCTCCCTCCTCCGTGGCCTTGAGGACTTGGGGGATTTCCCAGCCACAGCGTGACTCCCCACCCTGATGGCGCCAAGGGTTTTGTCTCTAGCCGTCGTGTCGCAGGCTCTCTCCTCTGGTGGGCATCCTGGCGTGGTGTGTAAGCCTCGCTCACCAGGAGCTCAGGTGAGAGTCTTTGTACTTGTGTTTAAGTTTTTATCGTTATTCCTTCAATAAAAAAAAATTTGTTTTGAATGCCAGACACCGCGCTGGGTGCTTTAGCCACGTCATCTGATTTAATCCTTACCATTCCCTATGAGATCGGCCCCATTTCCCTCATTTTTCAAAAGAGAAAACACACTCAGAGAAGCGCCATTCCATCCATTCATCCCCCCATCCTCCCATCCATCATCCATCCACCCAAGATTTACCAGGAATGAGCCCAGAGGCCCTTAACCACAGAGCCACGTCCCCAGCCCTTTTTATATTTTGTTTATAGACAGGGTCTTGCTGTTTCTTGGGACCATGCGAAGTTGCTGAGGCTGGCTTTGAACTTGCCATCCTCCTCCCTCAGCCTCCCGAACTGCTGGGCTCACGCGTGCGCCACCGCACCTGGATTACCGGGTACCTCGACGCGCTCGTCAGGCACCAGGGCAGCTTCAAGTCCCAGCTAACCTCCAGAGAGACCAGGCCCTGTCCTGTCAGGGCTCCCAGGCTGACAAGGAAAGACACCTCCTGCGGAGTGCCGGGGACAGAGGTGAGTTTACGGCAGCCCAGCCAGGAAAGCCCCTGGGAATCCCCCTCACCCCCTAAGTCACCCCTCCCTGGTCCCATCCTGCCCCTTCTCAGTACTGCAGATCCACCCTCCTCAGGGCCGGTGGCTGCTGTGGCGCCTTTCCTTATCTCGCAGGCCACAGAGGCCACGTCCCCCTGAGAAGCCAGGTGCATCTGAACCCCGTATTGTCACTTGTTTGCTGATGAGTGATGAGTCCAATGTCCCCTTCTTGGGAGGCCTTCTGTAACCACAGCCCTGACCCTGGGGAGCCAGGGGCTTTCTTCTCCACGTTCCCACGGGGAACTGAGTGTCACTGACCGTCTCCCAAACCTTAAGTCTTTCTCCCTGGACTTTCCTTCCCACTAGACTTTGCTCCTCCTCTGGAGAGTAATAGGCCTCGCTCATCCTTGAATCTCAGACAATGCTGGGCACGTCGCGGGTCTCGCTAAGAGCATGGTCCAGGAACACGGAGGGTGGAGCGGGAGAGTGGCCTGAGTGACAGTCTCCATGGCGCTGGTCCCAGGGCCTGGGTTGGCATGCACATAGTTTCTTTTGACCTCCCAACTCCAAACAGTTGATTGGTGGCTGGGTGGAGCGTTGTGTTGAGAGGGATCCTGAGGGGCACCTGGCTCGGGAGGAAGAGTGTTAGGATGGACTTCCAGGGTCTGTCCCGGATTCAGGAGACGGTGGCAACAGGAGCACCTCACTTCTGATATCCTGGAAAGACCTTTTGCTCTTTAAGATTTCGTTTTTCCTGTTTGCAAAGTGAAAATGTCCAGTGTTGCAGGATTCTGAGCCCCACACCCTCCCCTGGTGTGAGGGACCGAAGCTGCATGCCAGCAAAGCCCAGGCCCTGGGCATAGTAGGTGCTCAGTAAATGCTGGTTGGATGAATAACCTGTCATTGTGAGTCGCTGTATCATCTCATCTCAACAGGAGGGAAGCGAGGTGGAGATGTGCCCAGGGCCACGTGGTAAAGCCCACACCGTCCCCGGCTTCTCTGACTCCTGGCTGCGCTCCTTCTCCCGTGAGCTGATGGCGCTTCTTGAAACAGACATTTCCCCTCACATCAATCAAAGGCCCTCGATCACCAGCTACATTGCATTTTGAATCCACAAAGCTCTTCTAGGTAGCTTGCTGCACTTGAGTTTCTCAAGGACTCTGCCAAGAGAGGGGTGGCTGTTGCCCTGGTCAGCAGAGGATGCTCAGAGAGGGTGTGGGATTCGCTGGAGCTTGGACTCAGAAGACGCTGGTGTTTGGGTCCCAGGTCCTGTGCTGCCCACTGCCCCTCCCGGCCAGCTCGGGGGTTGGTCCCCTTCCCTCACTGACACCTCTGTGTGTTTAAAGATGAAAGAGGCCAAGCCCCACCTTGGCCACCTCTTTGGAGGGGAGGGGTCTTCAGGGGTCACAAGACCTGCGCAGTGGGGCACCGGCTGGATGATAGGCCTCCCTTCCTCCCAGGGACCCCCGCCGGGGCCTCCACAGCTGGGTAAACAGGAGCCAGCGGCTGGGCAGGGGGAGTTCTGCCCCTCTCGGCTGCCCTTCTGTTGCTAAGGATTCTGGGTGGGAGGCCGGGAGGGCAGAGGTGACCTAGACGGAGCAGCCACCCCAGTCTGGTCTGTGACTTTCCCCGGGAAGACAGGGTGGCCCCAAGACAGCCCGGGATGCTGGGCAGGCCTGGCACCCGCCTTCTCCCTTCGTCCTGCTCCTAAGGGTCTGGTTTACTCTTCATCTAGACAATGTGTGACTCTCGTCATGTCATGGGTCACCTGGGACTCAACTTCCCCACCTGGAAGACGGGCCTGGGATAAGCCCTTGGGACCAGGGAAAGGCTTCTTTGTCCCCACCTGCATTTCCTCTTGTGACTCTATGAATGTCACTTTGTCCCCATGGGACACAGCAGCCAGGAGGACCAGGGCAGCAGGTGTCTGTGTGTGCAGGGGGCTCACCGCAGAGCACCTTTCCCCCCGACTTTGGAGAAGGCCTGAGGCAGGGACTTGGGGTCCAGGAGGCCCCGTGACAGTGGGAAAGCCACCTCCTTTCTTTGAGCCTTTGTGGCTTGCTTTGTGGCACTTGGGAGCGGGGGACAATGGGGACCCTTCTGGGGGGACATCATTCCAGGGCCTGTTTTCCCAGCTCTGGCTTTGCTGGCCCCGTGTCCTCGGCTCTCGGCAGACCCCCCCATGGCCACCTGAGCAAATCCAGCTCTGGGTCCCCGCCTTGGGACACACCTCCCTGCTCCTGCTCCAGCCACCGGAACCACAGGGCTCTGTCCCCACCGCCTGCACCCCCAGGCTTTGTCAGCAGCCCGGCACGGCATGCTTCGCCTTTCTCATCAGTGTCCCGGGCTGTCCACTGTCCACCTGCAGGGCCTGTGGCTCCTAGCAGAGGACTGTGCCACGATTCCCACTGCCCAGCACGGCGGGACACCGCCATGGGTTTGTGCCCAGGACAGAAGAAATGGGCAAGAGGCCCGGCCGCGCCCCTCCCTGGCCCTGGCCCACGACACGAAGGCCAGGGACTCTGGAGCCCTGAGATCCATTCTTGACACACAGAAGACAAGACAGAGGGGGAGAGGGCTCAGGTTGCCAGCCACCCCGAGGAACCCGGGGCTGCAGGTCCATCAGGGCCCCAGAAGATCAAGTGCAGTGAAGAGCAGCCGTGAGACCTCAGGGGGTGCTCCCGGCCCAGCGGCAACCATCGCCCTCTCCCTCCTGCTCCAGGGATAAAAATGTCCAGGGCACAATATCCTGCAATCAATAGCCCAGAGTCGCGGCTTGCTGTGGCCTGTCCCTAAAATCGCGGTGACTGTCTCCCTCCAGTGTTTTCAGTGAGTGAAAAATGGGGACAAGAAGCAGGACCTGGCTTCTGGTCTGTTGACCTTTGTGCCCCCACCGTCTGGAGCCGAGTCTGACTCTAGAACCCCGGAGGAGCGGCTGACCCCCACGCGGTGCGCACCGACCTCTCAGCACGTCCCGACACCCGTACCCTCGGGGCTGGGGGCTGGAGACCATCAGGGGCGGCGGGAAATCAAAAGCAGCTATGCAGAAAAGGCCAGGCCCGGGGGAGGCCGCTCTGCGGGG
>NW_026000082.1:38052528-38081477 GCF_001458135.2 Marmota marmota marmota
GGGCTCGGCCGCCGCGCTGCCCCGAGCCTGACCCTTACACTTTAACAGGCACATTCTCTGGACCAAGTAGAAGGTTGAGTGCTATCCCTGTCTGTTCCCCCCAAAATCAGTGTGTTTTAATTCCATTCTCAGTCCTTCCATCTTCAACCAAATGGCTATATTTTTAAAATATATTTTTAGTTGTAGATGGACCTAGTATCTTTATTTTATTTACTTATTCATTTTTATGCCGTGCTGAGGGTCAAACCCAGCGCCTCACAGGTGCAAGACAAGTGCTCTACCACTGAGCCCCACCCAGCCCCAGCCCCTGAATGTCCGTATTTTGTTCTACCTAATAGAATTCTTTTTTCCTAAATTAAAAAATAAAAAGTCACCCAAGGGTTTTCCTGTTTCCTTACAAGCTGTGTCAGTGTCACCTCTGGTGATTTTATGTGCACATCTGGGGCTGGGGGCGGGGCTTCCACGCCAGCTCCACCCACCCTGTTCTAGGGAGTCCCCCTCTGTATTCACGCGCCCCCTCCACCCCACACCTGCGTGACGGTGTGTTTGCACAACTGCACTTACACACGCACACTGGGGACACCTGTGTGGCCCTCTGTGCCTGTGCAGCTGCAGCCATCGACCAAGGGTTTCCTGTGCCCCTGCCCTCTGGGGAGCTTGGCCGGGCCCTCGGACTGGGAGCACCTGACCATCGTGACGATGGCTGATGAATGCCCGACAGAAGCCTGGAAGGCTGTGGGAGATGGGGGTGCGCCTAACCAGGCTCCTGTGTGATCAAGGAAGGCTTCTTGGAGGAAGAGGCACCCACGGGAATCCTGTCAGAGGAGCAGGAACCAGCCAGAATGAAGAGGGGTGGCCTGGTTGGGGTGGCCCACTCTGTGACAATCACTGGGGTTGTAGCTCAGCCTGAGGGTTAGAGCTGTGTGATTCTGAGGAAGTCCCCCAACTTCTCTGATAAAGAGACCTTGCGAAAGTGTGGTGGGGCTCCAAAGAGACAGTGGATGTGAACTTGGCCAGCGAGCTGAGAAGGGCTGTCAGGAGTCAAGATTTTAAAAATACAGCCGGAGTGACAGCCACCCTTTCTTGAATACCTAGTGTGTGCCAGGCCCAGGGTTGCTGATCTGCCCAGCAACATTGAGGAAGTGGCACTGGTCTGCCCTTGTTACCAAGGAGGACCCTAAAGACCAGAGAGGTAGGGTGACCTGCCCGAGGCCACACAGGGACTCGGCCCCGCACCCTAGCCTGAGTTCTCTCCTCTACTTTCTGCTCCCAACTCTCTCCCCGCTCCCTTCTCAGAGCCAGGGGCCTCGAGGTCCTCCTGACTGCAGGAGACTGAGCGAGCACCCCCAGCTGCTCCATCTGGGGCCTGGGGAAGCCCGACTCTTCCCCTCCCCGGCCCCCTCCCTCCCGGGGCCCCTCTGCAGGTTTATGTGGGGCAGAGAATCAGGTTAATGGGATCCTGCCTGCCTCTGGCTAGGGGGTGGCAGCCCCGCTCTGGAACCCACTGTGGTCAGCCCTCTGCTTCTGGATCTCTGCAGCATGGCCCCTCCCCGGTCCCTGAGGAGCTGGGGGCAGGGGTCCACACTTCACAGCCTGCTCAGGGAGCTGAGGCCAGCACCTGCCACCCGGAGCCACTCTGGACCTTCCCTTGAGCCATCTCAGGCAGCGAGTCTTGGGCGCTGCGCCAGTGCATTACGGCACTTTGTTTGGAAGGCCCTGGACACCTGCCCTGCTCCGTCTGACCTCGGGTCAACCACGCAGGCTCCCTGAGCCTCCCCCCGTGTCTTCATCTGTGACGTGGAAATAGGAGAGGACCCACTTGTCAGGATTGCTGAGTTCAAGGTGATTCACACACAGGGCCTAGCAGGTTGCCTGGCACATAGTAGGGACTCAATTAACACTCATGGAATAGAAAGTCGACCGTACTAGGCCAACAGCTGAGCTTTTATGCAAGATGTGGCCACTCTTTGGGGGTGGGCTGGGGGGGGAGGACAGCAGGGGGCAGCTGTCCCCATTCTGATTTTGCGTTTGAATTTCATGCTCATCACCGCCTAGAACCTGCACACCTACTATGTAGAAGACACTCTGCGAGGCACCTTACAGGAACCACCTCACTAAGTCAATGCCCGGCACCGCCACCGGCACCACGTCGCACTTGTGCTTTTGTGCTCTGCCCCATGTGGAGTGGTGACCCACCCGTGCAGACCTTGGGGCCGCAGTCCCCGCCTGCTGGGCTCACCTGGGAGCCCTGGGGTCACGGCCGGCCTCGTCCCCCACACACTTTACAAGCAACTCTGAGCTTTACCCTCTTCCTTCCCATCGTGGCTCTGCCCCTGGGAGACCAAACCATCACCCCTTCTACCTCTGAACACCCGCTGTCACTCCTGGGGCCTCTCTTTTGCTGCCTGGGAAATGGGGTGGCTGGGCGGGTGGGATAAAGGGTGCCAGTGACAGGAGTGGGGCGTCCCTTCCCCCTGGAGGCCCTGCAGGCCAGGCTCTGTCCCCAGCCCCACGTTACAAACGGAGAAACTGAGGCCCAGGGAGCTGATGTCGCCGGCCGACTCGTTGGGCAATACGGGGCTGGGGGCCCCCTGTGCAGGCCCGTCTGGCTCTCGTCCCTCGTGCGTGGCCCCGGCTCTGGACAGACTTCCACAGAGACAGACTTGCACAGGGCTGCAACGGTCCCCGTGTGGGTCCCATTCAGTGCCTGGGACCCGCCCCTCCCCTCCGCAGAGTCTGCTGCCAGTCTTTGTGGACAAAGGCCGTGCAGCCGGCACCCCTCGGTGCAGCCCAGGGGACCCCGCCCAAGGCCTTTCTCTGTGATCTTGGAGCGGGGCCCGGGGTTGGCCGCCAGTCCTGGGAAGGAATCCGCAGTTCCTCGTTTCTAAAAGAAGGAGAAGCGAACTGTAAGCCCAGCCCCCCCCCCCCCAGCAGGCACAAGTGTTGTCACGAACCGGCGCAGCCACCCCCTCCACCCTCCCCGCCAGCCCCCAGCGCCTCTGCTCAGCACCCCATCTGCGCCTCCTGCCCTGTCACTGCCCCTGGGCACCTTTCTCCTGCCCACACCAGGGCTCTCGCCCACTCCAGACGCATCCCTCACGTGGCTGTCCTGGGGCCTCTGCCCCCACTGCCTCCTCTGCCGCCCCGTGGATCCGAATTCTGCCGCCTTCGGTGCTCCTTCCTCCAGGAGGGCCTCCAGGATGCCCCGACCACTTCTCCCCACCATCCCACAGCGCGGTCTCTGTCCCTAAATGGACCTGCCAGTCTGATGCTTAGGGCAGGGGGCTGTCTTGATCCACGGCCATTTCCCCAGTGCCCAGAACGCGGTCTGACTCTCAGAAATCGATCGGAAAGTGACAACAGACGGAACGATGGGTGGCCGGTGGGGGAGGCACATGCAGCGCACAGTGGGCATGGCCACCTGTGCAGGTGAGGGTGAGGCGGTTGGTCAGCAGGAGGCCTCTGGGGGTCCCGTGCCCATGGCCCCTCATGCCCAGGTGCGGGATCCTTGCAGGGATCTGGCCACACACCTGGAAGTGGACCAGCGACCCCTAAAGGCATGGCCACAAGAGGAGCCCACTTTGTGGACAAAGGCCGCGCAGCCGGCACCCCCCGACCCACCCCTGTGCGAGACCCCGGGCTCGATCTCCAGCACCACAGAACAGACAAACGACGAGAGCCTCCAACTCCTGGTCCTGGCGTCGGGGCAGACAGCTCTGTAGCCCTGCCTCGCGTCCTGGGGGAAGGCGCCACGTGTTCTCACTGCAGTAGCTCCCCGTCCTGGATGGCCCCGTTGTCAAACTCCTGCTTATGAAGGCTACAGTGTCAACGACCGAGGGTTGCACAAGTCTCTGATTCTGTGACCGCCACCTGCGATGTTTAGACTCCTGCTTTGCCGACGTCCCTGCTTCTCCTCCTTCCTGTCCCACGATCACCCCTTGGTGACATTCTAGGGCTCTATGATTACGACCTTTCTAGGCCTGGACAGTCTAAGTTGCTTGGCTGTGATTTTAACACCGCACAGCTCTGTGGCCATAACAGGGAATGACTGTCACGTCATGGGAGGATCCTGGACTGTCTGACCTTGTCCCATCCCCCATGCCAGCCTCTGGCTGTGGGGACAGTCCTTCTGGGACACCTGATTCCCTGAGGAAGGTCTCCCGCTCTCTCACAGAGGCTGGGCCCTCTGGTCTCTTCCTGCAGAGCCAGGATGCGGTCCACTGAGTGTCCCCCAGAGCAGGCGTAGGGGAGACCCCAGAGGCTCCTGGGGTGGGGCTGGGGGCTCCTGGGGTGGGGCTGGGTGCTGGCTGCTTCCCCACCCCATGCTGGGTGAGCTGGGGAGCGGCCCAGGCCCTGGGGGGCTTCTTTCACCCAGGTTTGTGGAGAAGCATGTGCACCTGCTTCTGAGCCCCCCGTGAGAGTACTGAAGCCCTCTGCCGCAGTCCGGCTGCAGCAAAATAACCGGGGGGGTGACGAGCAACTTGTGTAGATTGATACAGCAGGAGTGGGAGCCATTTACTGTAGGACAGGAGGGGTATATATACATTCCACACAGCTGATCTTAATTCACACAAACTCCATACAGCAGTCAACCAATAAGGAATCTCCACACTTAATGGCTCGCTGGCATTACCTCACAAACCACTCCCTCTGCAAAATGCCAGGCGCCATCCTGACTTGTTTACAGACTCTAACAGCCCCCACGAGCCCTGAGCCCCCGGGAGCCTGCTCCAGGCACTGACCTAAGACCTGGCACAGCCTTGACCCCGTGGTGGCTCTACCTGGATGGAGCTGGTGGGTGAGGCTTCAGTACCCCATCCCCCTCCAGGGATGGGGTTCCGGGGACCAAGGGGCTGCAGTGCCCGGCCCCCCTGCTTTACTCTTTACAGGGGACCATCAAAAGCAGCCTCTTTCCTGCTCTGACTGTGGGCACCATGTCTGCAGCTCTGGTCTGTGGGCATCTGCACGTCCCTGGTGAGCGGCTCTCTATGTGAGCAGATGGCGAAGCCCCACAGAACAAGGCCCAGGGGCTGGTCACCCTCTGGCCCACATGATCTGAAGTCACCTGGACCCTGGACAAGCTGTTTCCTGGCGTGAATGAGAGGGGGGACATGAGGTGAGCCGGCCTCATCCAAGCCCAGCGCCACACTCAGAATCAGGCCTGATTCCATGGTAGGTCTGTGTGAACCACGGTGTCCCCAGGTATGAGGGTGCCAGGGCTCTGGCGTGCGGACCCTGGCGCTTTGTCACCAACAGCAGCTTGTTTTATTGAGCACTTACTATGTCTCGGGCACCTAGCACTAGTTCCCGCCACCGAGTCCTCACAGGGACAAGATTGAGACTTCCAGAGATGCAGCCCAAAGTTGCCGGCTGGTTAGGGGTGGGACTGCAGCCAGGCCTGATGGACAGCAAAGCCACCACTGTCTATAAGTCCATTGTACCAAGGGTCAGCCTGCTGACCACTGGCCCCTGGGCCAGCTCCGTGTAGCATCCATCCCCAGCCTGGGTGTGGGGGGGAGTCTTCCACCTGCTCCCCTGGGCCTCTCTGGCCACTGGGTTGGAAGCAGGGGACACAGGTGAGAGTATCCAGAGATGTGTCTGGGGAATCGGGGAGGGATCCCTGGAGGTGGGGGGTCTGGACTGGACCTGGGGAACTCTCCAGGGTTTCGGAGGGTCGGGGAGGGCAGCAGACAGAGAGGGACAACCTCTTTCTTATCTTGTGCTCGGTGGGGAGGAGGCGCAGGGGCTCGGATTCCACACTCATTTACTAAGAATTTCAGGAAGAACTGGTTTGGCGCAGGCTGGACGCAGGCAAAGATCAACTGGAGGTCAAAGGCAGGGGGAGGGGAGGGGGCTGGGACAGCCAGAAGGAATCGGAGAGTCTGCCTCCATCTGCAAACTGGTGGGATGCAGACCTGGGTCAGGCTGTGGGACCCCAGAGGAGCAGGTTGGAAGACCTCTGCGGGCTGGGAAAGACACAGGCCCAGGCCAGGCCCAGGCCTCGGAAGGGAAACTCCAGAGGATCTGGAGGCCGCTCTCCAGACAAGGAAGCCGGGCCGGGAGGCCAGGGTGACCTCCCATCTCGGACTCACTGGGAGAGAAGCCTCCTTCAGGTCTGGTCAAGAGCAAATTGCTTATTTGTTTGTTTGGATTGGATCAGAATCCCAACACAGGAAATTAAATTTCCCCAGATCCCCTCCCGTCCTGGGGTTTGCAGACCTCGTTTGAGAAAGTGTGAGAGACAGCTTGGGAGCCCTGGCCACAAAGACGCTCCAAAGATCTCCTGAATCCCAAGGCCACGGGGAGCAGAGTGTGCACAGCACGCACACCGGGCCCTTGCTCGGGAGGCCTCGCGGAGCCTGCTGACAGGCGGCTGGGCTGGGCTAAGACAGCAGTCTCCTCACTCCCCCTCACTCACGCCCTGCCAATCACCCACCAGGCCACTCTCCTGCTCCAAACCCTGCCGTGGCTCCCCAGCACCCGGGGTCGAGCTCAAGCCCTTGGCTGGCCCTCAGAGGGGCCTCCTCACTCCTCGGACCTCAGGCCCCACCCTGCTGGGCACTCTCCTCTCCTGTCCCTTTCCCCGCCCCTGCCAGCTTCCCTCAAGGATCCTCATTTGTCTAACACTCGGCAGGTGCGGCTCTGGGTCTTGCCACAGGGCACCCTGATTTGCTTCCCACCCGCAGCGGGGCCTTCCCGCCCAGGCGGCCACAGCCTTCCCCGCCATCCTGCTTTGCCTTGCAAAAGGCAGAGGCCCCAGGTGGCCCTAGCACCCCGCTCCCTCTTGGTTCTCCAGCTGCAGATGTGAGCTGCACATCTGTCCTCCAGCCGGGGTCACCGCACAAGAGGTCTCAGCGCCATCCCTCCCTCCCCGCCCTCCCAACTATGGGTGAGAGTGAGGTGCCGGCTCAGGAGGGCTGAGACTTGGTAGTGGCAGAGCTGTGACTGGACCTGGGCACCCCAAGGCCTGGCCTGGGGCTCCTCTCACTCCCAGTACAGGTTCCCCACCAGCCTCTCTGCTCTGAACCCAGGGGCGTCCGCCACAGTGTTCTGCAGGGACCTTGAAAGGAGTTAGGTGTACGTGCCGACCGCCCCTGAAAATTGGCTTCTTGGGTGGGAATAGGTGTTAATACCTAGATCTGATGTTCCATTTCACAGTAGCTCAGAGAGGCCAAGCACTTCACCTAAGGCCACACAGCTAGGAGGTTCCAGAACTATGACATGAATCCAGGTCTTTCTGAACCACAGCCTTTGTCCAAAAAGTCTGTTCAGTCTATGGGAACTTCCGGAGACCGAGGTGTGGTCCCAGATGGTGCACCTGACTAGGGAATGTTCTGGGAGCTCCTGCTGACCTGAGAACCCTCCTAGAGGAGGGGAGGGAATTGTTCCGTTGTGGTTTTGTGTCCCCAGGGCTGTGGAGGGGCTTGGCTCTTGGTCATTGGCTCTGTCCAACCCTGGGCCGCCTGGCAATGCCCCTGGGAACCTGGCTGGGGCCAGCCCACCCTGCCCCGGTCACAGGCGCCCTGGGATGGAAGGCTCGGAGGGCCGCCATCCCAGGCTGGAGCTGAAAATTAAATTAAAACCACGACAGGGACAGTTAATTAAAGCAGATTAGTGCGAGACTAATTAGGGACACTGACACTGGAACCATCGCACTCCAAGATGTTAATTAGCTGTTCATTAATGTCAGCTCCCTGTTCAAGAGAGAAATATGAACGGCCCTTTTCTGGAACTTCACTCCAGAGTAGAGGGAACAGGGTGGCTGCCCAGTGGCGCCCGCCCTCCCTCAGGCCCTCTGATCTGCCCGCTCGCCGTCTCCCCCCTCGCCAGCTTCTGAGCATCGCCACCGCAGAGCCCCTGACTCACTGACCCACAGGGATGCGGCCTGGGCTGGGGCCCAACCCCCGGCAGCGCTGCGAGACGGGGGCTAGCCTGCTCTGCAAGGGGCCGTGCACAGGGACCCTCGGCCCTGCCTCCCATCTCTGCCCAGGTCAGATGGAGGCCTTCCTTCCACCATCTGTCCATCCACACCCATCTTTCCGTCTCTCTATCCAACTGTGTTATATTCCCATAGGCACAGATATACATGTTTTGTATAAAATTTCCACCCTTCCATTCATTAGTTCATCCAATCTCAAGTCTATCCATCTAGCTGTCTATTGATCCATCCATCCACCCACCCATCTACCCACCCATCCATGCATCCATCCAACCATCTATCCAACCATCCATCCATCCATCCATCCATCCATCCACCCACCCATCCACCTACCCATCCATCCATGCATCCATCCATCCATCTACCCATCCATCCATGCATCCATGCATGCATCCATCCATCCAATTATACATCTACCCATCCATCCACCTACACATCCACCTACCCATCCATCCATGCATCCATCCATCCATCTACCCATCCATCCATGCATCCATCCATCCATCCAATTATACATCTACCCATCCATCCACCCACCCATCCACCTACCCATCCATCCATGCATCCAATTATACATCCACCCATCCATTCACAAACCCATCTAGGATCCCTGTGTTCATCATCTCACCCATCTACTGAATCTTTATCAAAATCCACCTACCTCCTACCCACTCATCCATCTGTTCATCATTCACCAGCTGATCTCCGTGTCCACTGAGTTATCCACCTACTGTGACCCCGGGAAGCCACCTGCTGAGTCTTCTACCCACAGGCTTCGACTCCTCACTACGCCTCTCTCACTGTCTGTCATTCATCTAAACTCTGATTCTCGCATCGGCCTGCCAGTCGCCCTCTGCCCAGTCCTCTTGTGCACACTACCCACTGCCTACCGTGTGTGAGGCACCATGTTAGACACCGAGGCAGAGGAGGGGTAGAGACGAGGAAGAGCTTATGATGGAATCTCTACTTGTCTCCACTTCACAGACGAGAAAACCAAGATCAAAAGAGGTGAAGTTTGTTGCCTAAAGCCACCTATTAAATCATTCATCCCAGCATCCCTTAATGACTATTTATTGTACTGCCTATTAACTGTCACCTGAGGATACAGTGGCACACAGTTCCTAACTGTACAAGCATCGCTGTCTAGAGTGGGGATTCTCAAGAGAATCTTATGCAAGTTATCACTGCTGTCCCTGGAAAGCCCATGGGCACCCATAGAAGACCTTTAGTGAACAAAGTCCTCCTTAAAGGCTACCCGCGTGCCAGACTGTGGTGCTGGTGGATGGACGCACAGTGAACAGAACTCTGCACAGCAAACCCAGGTTCTGCACACAGTAATGCAGGCGGGGAGGGAGTTGGGAGACTTCCTGAAGGAGGTGAGAGGTGGAGCTGTGAAGGAGGGGCGGGGTTACCTAAAGAGGTCAGCCAGCTCTGTCTGCACATTTTGTTGCACATACAAGCTCAGAGGAGTGGGGCAGTCAAGGGTGCTTCCTGGGAACCGCACTGTGTCTGTCTGGGATGAGCGGAGCTCGCTGTGTGTAGGGGGCTGGTACCTGCCCATTCCCCAAGTGAAGGCTTGGCTCTGCCGACTCTTCCCAAGAAACACAAGGATCAACCCCTTTGGGGTCCATTAGGTCTCAGTGGCTCTCAGCATGGTGCTGGGCCCCAAATGCTGCCTCACTGTCTCCTGGAGGCCAGACTGTCCTCTGGGCCTGCTATCCTCTGCAGGCAGAGGGAGCCTGGTTCCAAGCATGAACCTCGGCCATGTGGCTCTGTGGGACAGGTCCTCCTTCTCCCAGAGTCCCTCTGAGGGTGGGGATTGGGAAACAGGGACAGAGGCCTCCGCGGGTGCTGGGCCAGGAGCAGTGCTCGGACCCAGGCAGTGGGCGGCAGAGGTGAGGGGCAGGCACCCCGGGAGTTGGTCCAGCTTTGCTCCAGGACTACGGAGCTCCCCGCGGCCAATGCGGTCCTGCCTTCACTCCCAACCACTGCAGCCGGCTCTGTGGGGCGGGCCGCTGGCTCCAGATCAGTTTCCCGTCAGGCCAAGGTGGTGACACTGGTCTGGTTACTAAAGGCAGCTAGGCATTCCCTGAGGACAGGCATCCAGGAGACAGGCAGATGGGGTGTGACTCACACCTCTGCCATCCAGAGGTGCTGGGGCCTCAGCCAAGGTGCTTCTTGAGCCTCAACTGTGAAATACAGAGGACTGTTACCCGCTTTCCCTCCAGGTCTTTATTTTTTGTTTCACGTTGCTGGGTGAGGCCCTTTCCGTTCTTTACTTTTTATCCTGTATCATTTTGCTCTGGATGTGTCTTTTTAAAAAGAGCATGTAGCTGGATTTTTTTTTTTCTATTTTTAAGCCCTGAGAGTCATTGTCTGTCGATAAAGGAATATAGCCCATTCACATTTATTGTAGTAATATAATTGGTGTGGAAGATGCCTAGCAAAGAGGCTTCTTTCCTCCTGTATCATCTGAGGACCTTCAATTCTGTTCTTCCTTATCCGTTGCCCCTTCCACAAGTGCTGCCTCTGGAGACCCGTTTGCTGAGGAACACGTAGCTGGTTCTGTCTGTCGGCACTATAGCTGCATTCACTAACAAAGGCTGCCCTTGGCTTCTGAGCGTCTCAAAAATGGAATTTCAGAGCAGGAAAGGCCTTTAAGAGACCAGAACACTAAGGGCCAAGGTCAGACGTCTTCAGTATCAAAACTGGTGGGAAAGAACATCTCTCACTCAATGTGGGGGGGTGTTAAAGGAAAGTCACCTATCCTAAGGCTCAGGAAGGAGGTGGGAATGTGAAGTGATCCAGGAGCCACAGGGCAGGAGCCCAGGGGTAGGGTGTGGCCAAGAATTTGGGTTTTGTGATTCCTCCCACAGGCTTCTGAACTTGACCCTGTCCCCCTTTCCTGTTTGAACCTGAGCAAGTCACTTGCCCTCTCTGGGTCTCAGGTTCTGTTCTGGAATACTTGGAAGCTGGATCTGAAGACAGCGCTGGACGATTCTGTCTCCGCACCTGGAGAGCCAGTCAGATGGTGCTGATGGGAGGCACTGAGGAGGGTCCCCATTTCTGACCCCCTTTGGTCCTTAATGGTCGCCCCTGATTTTTAGCTGGGATTTCCTGCCATCAACCCTCTCCTGGGACAGGGCCATGGTCATGTGATTTTGTTCCAGCCCATGAGATGTTAGTGGAAATGATAGCTCACAGTTTCTTGGAAGTGTCCTTAAAAGAACCACGCGCGCATATCTGCGTTTACCCTTCCTTTGTCTTACCGGCTGGAATGTGGATATGATGGCTGGAGCTCTAGCAGCCAAACTGAGGTCCTGGGTCCAAAGCAGGACTCGGGGTCCTTTGTGATCATGGAGCCACCACACCAGCTTTGGCCTGCCTGTCTCTGGGCTTCATTTACTTGTGAGAGGAAAAGGCTCCTACCTTGTCCGAGTCACTGTTGTTTTGATTTTGTGTTACTTGTAATCCAAACTGACCCAACTGGTTAAAAATGCCGGCTGTGGACTAATATACCTACTTTGAATCCTAGTTCTGTTCCCAAAAACCTGAGGGATCGTCTCCAAGCCCCTTGACCTCTGGTCTCAGTTTCCCTATCTGTGAAGTGGGTATGAGCACAAGAGCCCATTAGGGCGACCTCATCTCTCCCCCAGGAGTTCCACAGAAGGTATCACCCCTGCAGCCCTCTGGCTCTCGGGGTGACTCGGCTTCACTCTGCACACGACACTCGGGGTGACACACGTAAGCACGAGAGGACACGGGCTTCGCATCAGCAAGACCCGGCATCTAACGGTGACCCTGCCAATCCCAGCTGCGTGGCCCTGGCCAAGCCTCCAGTCTCTTGTCCTGAGGATGGCGATACAGACCCTGGACGGTTGTTCCCAGGTCCCCACGGGACCACCTTGGGGAAGGCCTGGGGTGGACTTAGTACCGGAGAAGGGGGACGTGGCCATGACCTGGGGAAGCATCCGGAAGGCACAGGAGCAGAGAGGAGTGACCGGCCTGGTCCCCGCTCTCTGAGAGGGGGCTGCCCTTGCTCGTCTGGTGGCCTAACAGGCCCTGGGAGGGTGCTTTGGACGCAGGGAGGAAAACCAAGCTCCATTCTTAACAACTACTCAATTTGCAGCGATCCAAACAAGAGCCATTAGCTGTGGCTCCCCCCAGAGCCACCGAGGCCTCTTCCTCACCAGGCCCTGGGAATGGATTGGCAATTACTGACACTAATGGGGGCCAGCCATCTCCCCGTCACTCTCTGGGGACGGTGAGGACGTGTCAAGATCTGTCAGGCTGAGTCCATCCTGGGGCTGTGGAGACCCCAGATCTGGGCAGAGACGGGGCGCCAGCTGGGTCGAGGCCCCCAGGGACCCGCACCCCTTTACTTATTTATGGCTTGGTGTGCCTCGCGGTGAGCTAATGGCCCTCGAGGGCCTGGGCAGATGGCGGGACCCGCGGCGGAGGACGGGCGAGGGGGTCGGGGGGCTCCCAGACCCGCCCGGAGCCAGATCCAGACCTGCAGAGAGGGGGCCTCGGTGCTCACAGGAATCTGGGGACAGAAAGGAAAGGAAGGGCCACCGGGGAGGCCGAGGAGACCGTAAGGCGGTGGCTGGTGCTCGAGTGTGGGGACCAAGACCAGCCGAGGGGAGGCCGTCCGCTGGGAGACCAGGACAGGGGCTGCAGGGCTGGCTGGGCCTCCGGGCAGTTCTTTTGATAAGCTCAGCAGCCAGGCACAGAGAGGGCAGGGGACCAGCCTGAGGTCTCACAGCACAGGCCTGGGGAGCTGGGACCAGAACGTGACCAGCGACCTGTGAGCTGGGAAGGGAGATTCCTTGGGACGGTCACTCTAACTACAGGGGCATCTCTGAGCTTGGGATGGTCCCCGTCTACCTGGGGGCAAGATGGGCGACCAGGTGAGGTGGGCGTGGGCACGTGGCTGTGTCCCTGGAGAAGGGGTGGTTGAGGAGGGTCCCTGGGGGAGGACCTCAGGGGGCTGGCGGGAGATCTACGCTAGGAGAGCAGCTCGCTGGACAGTGGCTGGGCCGATATGGAGGCCGGCCTCCCCTCCCGGGTCCAGTCCAGCCGGCGGAGCTCGGTGCTGGCTGCTGAGTGGAATCAGGACATTTCAGGCAGAGGCTGACCGCGACCAGATTTCTACTTTAGAAAGCCGCCCTGGGCCGCCAGAGGGGAGGGACTGGCCAGGACCCAGACAAGAAGCACAGGATCTGGAGTCGGGTTGGGTGGCAGCGCAGGCCGGCTGGCCGATGACCCGGGGACTGAGCGCAGGGGCGGTGTGGGCCGGCAGGGCTCCTGAGCTGGAGGAATGGATGGGACAAGCACAATGACCCTGAACGCAGATGGACCATGCAGTCTGGGAGGGGCGAAAGGACCAGCTGCAGCAAGGGAGGCGAGAGACTGAGGCTCAGAGAGGTTAAGGTTCCACCCAAGGTCACACAGCCAGGAGGCCTCCCTCTGGGTGAACCCCAAAGTCACACATTTCCTAACACCTGAGCCGGGAGAGGACGGTCAGCTGGGCTCTTCCTCTAAGCAGTCCCTCCCTCCTCCCAGCCGAACCCCAGGAGGCCTGGGGCTGGGTCCCCCGGTCCCACCTGAGCTCTGTGTATTTGGTCCTTGGGAGGATGAGGCCACTCTGGCCAGGGGTGCAGGTCCTGGAGAATCCACGCTGGCTGGGCTCTCCCACAGTGACGTGACCGTCGCCTGCTGCTCTGAGGTCCCGCAGAATGGCCCTGCCCAAGCCCTAAAGTCCCCAGTGGTTCTGGAGCCAAAGCCCCAGTGTCCACAGCACAGAGGGGGACTAAAGGACTCCCGAAGGAGAGCGTGTGTGGCCCGGGTGGTCTCCACGGCTGACTGAAAGGCAGCAGAAGTGTCCGGCATGGGCTGAGCCAGGCAGTGAGAGTTCTAATCCTGGCTGGGAGACGTTTAGCTGTGTGACCCTAGGTGAGTCACTGAAGCTCTCTGTGCCACAGTTCATCTGTGAAATGAGGAATTATCCCTCTGTGCTGCGCAGGGCGCTGGAGGGGATTCAGTGATCCATGTTGAGAACAACTGAAATGGTTCCAGGTGTGACGACGTTGCCAAGCACGGCGGGAGGTGGCTGCCCCGGGTGGTCTAAAGCCGCGTCCTCGTCCTCCTGGTGTGGCCTGGACGGACCCTGGGGGCTGAGCAGGCCTGGCCAGGTCTATTCCCCACCCACCTCCCCCTTGGCGGCTGGCGGGGTGTGGAGCGGCTGCCCACAGGCCGCGGTATCCATCTTCTTCTACAGGGAGGCGCGATGTACTCCGTGCATCCGTCGGGGTGGCGGGTCCCCGCTGGGCCACCCTCAGCTCTGCAAGTGCGTCGGGGAGTCGGGGAGCACGGCCCGCAAAGGGGCCTCGGCACCGTCTCGGGGCTCCCTCTTCAACGCCCTGGTCAGGAGCCTGGGACGGGGGTCGGTCCTGGCTCCCGGCTCCCTGGTGACCTTGGGGGGTTCCCTGCCACCACTGGCCTGGCCACTGCAGAGTTGAGTTGATTAATGTTTGGTCCCGGGGATCGGCCCCAGGGGTCCTTTACCACGGAGCCACATCCCCAGCCCTTCCTATTTTTTATTTGGAGACAGAATCTTGCTAAGCTGCTGAGGCCGGCCTTGAACTCGCGGTCCTCCTGCCTCAGCCTCCGAGCTGCTGGGGTCACCACGGTGCCTGGCTCCTGTCCATCATTTCACCTGCCCCTCACCACAGCCCTGGGGCTGCCTGAGTCTCCCTCCCACGGCAGGGAGGGAACCTGAGGCTCAGGAGGGCCTGGTGGCCAGCCTGCCCACGGTCACACGGCAGTAGGGGCCAGCCAGGCTGTGGGTCTGTCTCACCCTAGGCTCTGCCCCAGGCTGTTGCTTTCTAACCTGGGTGACAAACCTGGGCCAACGGAAAGCCATGGGTGTCCGCACAGAAACTCCAAATCCACACTCAGGAAAGCGTTAGGCATGGCTGGACTGGGGGGGCTCTTTGACTAATCCCACATATGCCTGAGATTAGATGGGGGGGGGCAGTCAGGCCTGCAGAAGAGGTAGTATAATTCCCATTTTTACAGATGGGGGAAAAGGAGGCCCAGAGAGGTTCAGTAATTAGCCTTGGGTCACACAGCATGTGAGTGGTACATCTGGATTCTAAATCCTGTTCTCCAGCCGCCCATACCCACAAACTTTCTGTTCCCTCAAAACAGCAGGTAACTTCACACACCAGGACCTTGGGGAGAAAGACGGCTGCTCATGCGGCTGCTTTACCTCTGGTGCCATGCAGGGCCCGAGCCACGAAGTCTCGGGATTTTCACTCGGCACCAGAAGACCTCACACAACAGCCCTTGCAAATGTAGCAGATTCTGCACTCTTTAAATAGTCCTTGGAGTCCCCCGACAGCTTCCAGGAACGACAAATTGCTTCCAAACTGTTCCAATGCCATTGGTATCTTTGAACAACCCCTGAGACTTGGACCCAAATGGAAAGCCCAGGAGGCCGGGGGCGAGGCCGGGTGAGGCCAGTCCTCCCAGGAGGCAAGGGCTCCCCTCGAGGGGCCGACTGTGCGCCTGAAGCAGCCTGAGCCCCTCAGCTGCCTGTGAGCTTCTTCTGGGGCCTGGAAGGGGCAGGAGCCCAGTCGGGGCCCCACCACAGTGTCCTCCGGCCTCCACCTCACTGATATCCTGGGACCCTGGTTGCCCTGTTTACCAGCAGGGGCTTCTGTGTGGGGTTCAGGGAGTGTGGGATGCAGTCAAACTCCTGGATGCACCCAGCCCCGGGGCTGGGCTGGCCTGTCAGGATTCCAAGGCCGAGGACCAGGATGGGCGCTGCTTCCACGGGAGAGCAATGCCCGGGCCAGAGGGGAGACCCTAGCTTGGGGGCCACCCGGGACGCAAGCTCCCTTTTCATGACCCCACCCTTGGCCTCAACAGGGGCCCTCAGGAAGGGCCTCTGTGCCAGCCCAGCACCTGGCGGCCTCCACGCGTGGCCACAGAGGGCGGCAGGTCTCAGCCACCCAGAGCTGTCTCCATGGTGACGGGCAGGAAGCCGAGCCGGGCTTTTGAAGAACATTCGTAAAGGATCAAACTGGTCCCCGATGAGCTGTGAGCACTGTGAAGCAAGACGCCTGGGCCAGGCCTGGGCCTGGCAAGGACACGGCTTCTGGGCCACCAGGTCTGGCTCCTGCCTCCTCCCACACCCCAGGCCCCACCTCAGACCCACCCACCTGCCCTCTGAAGGGAGCTGCCCTGGCTTCTTAGCTGTGTGACCTTGAGTGAGTGCCCTCACCTCTCTGAGCCTCAGTGTCCTCACCCGTAACGTGGACCCACGGAAGTTACGTGACTCGTTGTGGGGGACAAGGAGAAGCAGGTGGAGGGGCCTAGCAAGGAGCCACGTCGCGCCTGGGGCTTAGGTGTCCTCCGCTTGTCCTCACCGCCCAGCGTCACCCTGGGGGCCATGGCCGCCGCTCCAGGCAGGGTCACGCCCACCTGCTGTGGGGCACGCGTCACGTGCTGCTGACCCACGTTTCCCAGATAAGCCCGAGCCACCGACCCCAGCACCCCAGTGTCCTCAGGGAGCCACACTCACGGGGGAGTCACCGGGTCCCCAGTGAACACGCACAGTGGTCCCTCGCTGTCCCTGGGGGACGGCGTCCAGGACGTGGACACCAGAATCGGAAAGCAATGGGTGTCCGCACAGACCTGCGCCCGGCCCGAGGGCTGACCATCCCTGCGGACGGCGCTACGGGGAGCGTCGCTCCGCTGTGTCGTTTAGGGAACAGGGGCAAGAAGAGGCCTGCCCCAGGGACCCCACTCCCCCAGGGTCCTCCTCCTGGGCCTGGAGGGACCCACAGACCCGGGACCCAGATACCAGCAGGGGCCAGCGGAGGCAGGCGGGCCGCGGTGCCCATCCCAGGGCCAGGGGCCCGCGGCAACCCAGGGCCACCCCGGGCTGAGGGTGGGGAGCGGGCGCTGGACCACAGGACCCGTCCCTGCCGGAGTGGAGCACGCGGCCACCACCCGGCCTGGACCAGCTCGGCCAGGTGGCACTGGGCAGAGCGCCGTGTGGTTTCGCCCCGTGCTGCCCAGCACCCGGAGAGAGGGCACCGCACGTGGGTCAGCATTCCAACCTGAAGGCTGGTTCCTGCCACCCGCGGGCTGTTTTCACTCCCTTGCAGAGTGGCCGGGTTGCAAGTGGACCCGCTGCAGGTCAGGGAACTCCTGCACCCAGCCACAGGAAGGCCAGGCCCAGCCCGGCCCGGTGCCCAGGGCCCGAGGCTTCCGTCTCCGCCCTCCCTGCGAATCCCCTCACAAAATGTGCTCCATTAAAAAAAAAGCCGTCCACTAGGAGCCAGGGCCTTGAGGGGACTCTCTGGTTGGACCTAGAGGTCCTGGCCCCGCAGACAGGGCTGCACTATCCCCGCGAGACCCTCCTCCTCCCCGGGCCAAGCAAGACATGGGGCGGTGGGGCTGGCTGGCCGTGTCTAAATCCACATGACACCCGCCCCCCATATCCAGAGGTGGGGAGACACCTGTGTTGCAAGTACTCAGGGGCTCAGAGAGGGTGCTAACCTGCCTGGAGCCACACAGCTGGCTGGGCTGGGCTCCAACAGCTGCTCCCTGCACCCCCGGAGCCCAGGCAGGGCAATCTTTAGCTCCTATGGCACCACCCCGAGGGCAGACGGGCCTGGGGACAGCCACACTGAGTGCAAATGAGCACAAACGTGGCTTCCTGCGCACGTCGGCCTGGACGTCCCACGGCCGTGTGGCTGGCAGAGGCCGAGGCGACGCAGTCCCTGGGCCTGGTGGTCAGGGTGCCAGGGCTCACGCCGGCCAGGCCGAGGAGCGCGGAGGATGTGGGCCGAGCGTCGAGTTGGAGCTGAACTGGCCCTCGGCTTCCCCAGGCCAGGCCCAGAGCTGGGGAGCACCGACCGTCCTCAGCCGGGGGCCACTGCAGGGCTGGGGGACCGCCCCACGGGGCTGAGGCGCCCCATCTGCCCGCACCCCCACTGCAGGAGGCCCAGGGAGGCCGGGTTCCTCCCAGGCCACTCCGTGCCCAGCCAGGCTGCCCAGGCTCTGATACTGTCCTTGTCACCTCATCCCCAGGCCGTTGGGGGCTGAGTGGGTTTGGGAGGGGCTTGGGCCACCGGGGCCTCCCACAACGGAGCCGCTCTCCTCCCCCTGCCAGGGGTGGGTGACAAGGACCAAGCCACTCCTCGGGGGAGCTTAAGTGGCCAGGGATGGGGGGACGAGGAGCCTGGCTGGAGAGAGACCTGCTGGCCTGTCACCCTGCGGAGCTGGGCTGTCCCCACAGGCACCTCTGTCCCAGGACATGGCGGCACCCTGCCTGCCCCGTCCCCTGGGGAATCCCCAAGACAGGGCGCTTCCTCATGCATCTCCTCAGAGGACTCGGGGACGCAGAGGGCCCTCGGTGGCCTCTGGCTTTTCCCTTCTCTGACTCTTGGGGGCCCAGAGACAAGTGACCGGCCTGAGGTACGCGGTGAGTGAGTATTGCCTCAACCTGGGGCGGGGACAGGTGGCGGACGGCTGGGGAGGTGGCTCTGTTAACCAAACACTCAGCTGGCCCCTCCCCGTGAGGCCCAGAACAAGAAAAGGCCAGAGACGGGCCCCGGGCCCCACAGAGCAGTGCCTGCACCCAGGGCCACGGTGGCAGCCGCCCGCCCTTCCCACGCCTCTTCTCCTGGCCATCCCAGTCCCCCCAGCCCCCCCAGCCCCCAGCCCGGCAAGCCTGGTCCTTCCCCAGCACACAGAGCACTGCAGTCCAGGCGGACTCCTCAGCTGGAAGGTCCTTTGATTCACCGTCACCTGGCGGACTCCTATTCAGACCTCAAAGCCCCACCCCACCTTCAGAACTGGCTCGAGCTTGCTGGATGCCCCAGGGCCGCCTCCAGGCAGCAGATCCCTAACACAGCACTTCTCAGGCTCGGGGGAGGCTCTGCCTGGTACACAGCGCACAGTGTGCCTAACACACTCAAAGCCCAGGGAGGCGGCCTCTCCTCTGGCTAGAAGCAGATGTTCCGAGTCAGACAGTTCTGGGTTCAAAACCCAGTGTCCCTGCCTGACCTGGGGGATGTCTTGCTGACAGTCAGTATCCTCATCTGCAAAATGGGAATCATTGCGGAGAGATGTTGAACCCTTTGCAGGAGATTCAACAAGGTAAGGAGGCTGGCACATAGTAAATGCTCAGTAAATGAATGGATACACCCATGATGCACTATGTCTATCAGCATTTCCTCTCCCTTAGGAATGAATGAAGGCTGCAGTTCCCTAAAACCTTGACGTGGGCACCAGCCCTTAGAAAGGCATCTTAGGAGGGTCTCGTTTGATCTCCGACGTCCCTGCACCCCAGCCTGCCTCGCTCTGAGGGTGCCGGGTAAATACCGCAGGCCAACTGGAGCCTGCAACCTGCCAACCGCTGGGGAGCAGCTCGTTAATTTTCCCGTCTCCGCACACAAACCTGCAGCTTCTGCAACTCATCTCGGGAAATTGAGTGGAGCGGGTCAGGCTGGGGCCACGGGTCACGGGAAGTGGGGCTGGGGGGGTGCCAGGGGACTTGAAAGGGCCCGCAGAGGCACCGCGGGAAGACGTCCAGGCTGGAGGAAACGGCCCAGAGCTGCTGAAAGGCAGACGGATCCCAGGCCTGGCCCAGCCCGCCAGGTCCCAGCGGCTCTGCTCTCCGCCGGAGCAGGAGGAAACCGGGGCCTCATCGCCAGGCCGGACACGCACCGTCCCTTGGAGAGGCCGGCTCTGGGGGCCACGAGGCCCACGCCAGGAGAGGCAGCTGACACGAGGCACGGAATGGACACAGGCCTCGGCCACGGGGCTCCTGGGGTCGATCCTGGCCTGCGGCTTGGTGCGGCCAGTTCCCGGGGAGTCACCCCCCACATGTGCGCCTCAGCTTCCCCTCTGAGAACCAAGGTGACCGGCACCCTCGGGCAGGGACGCTGGGGAAATTTAGTGTGCATTAAGAGCTTAGGACCTGCCTGGTGTGCAGAAGCCACCCGTCATTACGTCATTACCGTCCCCTGTGGACAGTCTCCTCTGCAGAATGCGACCTGCCCCAGGGGGCACGGGAGCCGCAGCTCCGGAGTCGGAGCTCCGGGAGTCGGCCTGCAGCTCTCCGGACGGAGTGGAAGGATGCTGGGATCGATTGGTGATGTCTGCACCGGCCTCAGGAATGGACAGAGGTGGCCCGTGAGTGGGCCTCACGCCTGCCATCACAGGGACAGTTCATCAGCTCAGCAGGCCTTATGGAGCCCCTGCTCCGTCCAGGCCTGGGCGACGTCTGTGATGTTCCCAATGGGGCCGAGACGGGGGTGGGTGGGTACTGCACTCAGGGGGGCCAGGTCCCTGCTGCGTGGCCTCAGCCCACCCAAGCCCCTGTCCCGTGATCCACGATAGGCACAGTGACATGTTTCCTGCCTGTGCTGCTGGCCCCTTGGGGGATCCTGTCATGCCCACACCTCTGGCTGGAAGACTCAGGCCCCCGGAGCTCTCTCTTTTTTAGAACGATTACTCATCCCTCGGGAAGGAGCCCTCCCTCCAGCACCCCGCCCCGCTCTGTGCTTCTGGAGAATTCCGCAGGGCCCCCCACTCCTGCAGGGCACTGCCGCCGTGTCCAGGGCTGTGGTGGCATCTTCCCTTCAGCCAGGAGCTCCCGGAGGGCCTGGCTGGGGCTTCCCCACACCCAGAGGTGGCCTGGCCCGCAGCGGGGCCTGTCCACAGGGCTGCGGCTGGCCGGGAGCTGGACCAGATGGCCTCTGACTTCCAGAGGGTGGCCCTCGTGGCTGGGTCCCCCTCTCGCTCAGGCCAGCAGGCGGACCCTAAGGCTGGCTCTGCCACTTCCTGGCCATGCTTGCTATGGTGCCTTCTGAGCCTCTGTCCACAGGATGGGGACACTTGAGAACCACAGTGCGCAGAGTCCAAGTGTTGCCAGGGCCCTAGATACAGCAGGTGCTCAATAAACGCCATTTCTCCCTTTTATTCCAATATCTGTGCCCTGAAGTGCCCGGATGGGACCTCAGGTCCCCGGAGAAACCCAGGGACAGCCCAAGCCCCAGAGAGCAGGGCCCAGAGGAGACAGAGGGGGAGGAAGGGCTGAGGTCCCTCACAGGCGCCCCGGCTGGACTTGGCACCACAGGCTGTTCTTGGGAGAGCAGGATCCCGGGCCACACGGCCGCCCCCCAGGGCCCTGGGCTCCCTGCTGCCCTGGAAGCGGCCCGTCCTCCCTCCGCGGAGGCTCTGCTGCAGCGGGAGCTGGTGATAAAGGCACCTCTGTGTGTCTCTGGGGAAGCGGGCTGG
Organism: Marmota marmota marmota; assembly: GCF_001458135.2. Classification (NCBI taxonomy): domain Eukaryota; kingdom Metazoa; phylum Chordata; class Mammalia; order Rodentia; family Sciuridae; genus Marmota; species Marmota marmota. The sequence continues at coordinate 38,073,791 of NW_026000082.1, forward strand.
GGGCGGCAGGGGGGCCACAAAGCTCCTGCAGCAGCTGTGTGTTTGCAAACAGGGGCGCCGCGCAGGGCGGAGGGGCTGAAAGCACTAATTGTCTTTAATTAAAGGAGGCTGGAGGCGGCGGCGCGGGCGGCGACAAAAGAGATTTCCAGCCTGTGAGCAGCTTCAGCCTGCGCGGGGCTGGGCGGCCGGGCGCCCTCCGCTTTGTCCCCATGGGGCCTGGCCCTGTGGCGGGCACAGCCAACACCTGCCTGGTGGGAGGGGGGGGCGGGGCAGGGGCCACGCACGCGCGGTAGGACTGTGAGACAGAGATGGGCTCCGGGGACCTGGGGACACCCCTGCTCATTCACTTGCTCAGTAAGCATCTGTGAGCCCTTGTGGGGTCAGCCAGTGCCCAGAGCTGGGGCACCGAGATGGGACAGCCCCACGTTTTGAGGACTTTACATGCTAAGAGGCACCCCAAGTATTGACGCTGCTACGTGGAAATCACTCTGTGAAAATGAACCCCGTAGCATCATGCTCCCTTCCTCCCCGATGGAAAGCCGCCTCCTGGGACGTCCTCATCTGCAGAGGGTGAGCTGGCATGGCTCTGAATCCTGGCGCTGTGTGACTGTGAGCCAGTGATCTCACTTCTCTGTGTCTCAGTTTCTCCACCCATAAAAGGCCGTGATAAAGCGGCATGTCCGTCTGCAGGTTGCGTGAGGATGACAGGTTATCGTAAAAGGCTCGCACGGGGCCCTTGGCAAACACCCATGGCCATTAGTCATCTCTTCATTTACCCAACTTTGAACTCAGTCAAGGTCCCCAAAGGCACTTGAGGAGGGAAGAGGCTTTATCTGTGAGGCTGGGCTCCTATCCCAGCTCTGCCAGTCACCTGCAGGGCGCGTCCCCAGCCTCTGCTCCCACCTACCCAGGGGGGCTCTGCAGGCGGGGACGCCTCCAGGACTCGGCAAAGGCAGACTCCTCTCAAGAGCCGGCCTCGGGGACTGCTGCTCCCTGATGCACACAAATGGGCCCTGCGTCCCCAGCAGCTGAGGCCCTCTGTCCTCTCGCTGGTCCACCTCCAACGTCTGCAGCCCACGGCAGGCTAGAGAGGCCCCCTGCACACGTGCACTCACCTGCCTGACTCTGTCCCACCGACTCCACCACCTACCCCCCAGACACACTTGAAGGCTTGCTGACCCACCCTGGGTCCAAGATGGGCAGGGGACAGTGTCTGATTCCCTCCTGCCCAGCTGGCTGGACCGGGTGTTGTGAAAGGCAGAGGAAGAGGACAGAAGGCAAGAGAGAGGGTCCTGAGGCAGCTCCTCAGGCGGTGGGAGGGGAGGTCAGCTCTGCAGGGAGGACTCAAGGCAGGCCGGGAGGAGGAGCAGCCCGGCATGTCCCCCTGGGGGAGCACACTGCCCACAGCCGCTGTGGGCCGACTGCTCCTTGTTCAATCTATTCAAGGGTCTTGAGGAGGAAACCGAGGTTCAGAGAGGCTGGGTGTGGCTCCAGGCACCCTGAGAGGGCCAAACCCGAGCACCACTCCGTCCTTCAGAACCAACAAGCCAGGCCTGTGCCCAGCGTGGAGCCCAGGATGGCAGGTGGGGGAGGAGGGGGATCTAGAGACTGGTGGCTCCTCCCACACCTGCGGGACCCGCCCCCAGGGGTCGGCAGGACAGGAGCAGGGAGAGCTTGAGACCCCTAGATTGACACCAGACTCCTGCTGAGCCACACCCGGGGCTGGACCCCACCTCTGGGGGCCTGGGGCCAGCACGGCTCAGGACAGACGTCCTCCAAAGTGACCCTGGGCTCCTCAGTCTGCCCTCACTGACCTCAGGACCAAAGGACTCGATGGTGGCTCTGGTCCGAGGGAGTGGGCTTCCTGGTCCCCTGCCTCCGCCGGGCTCTAGTGTGCTGGGGGGTCCTCTCACCTCCTGGCCACCCGAGCACCGGCGTGTGGCGGGCAGGACACTGGCCTGTGGTAGCGCATCTGCGCCAAGCCCTTCCAGGCCCAGCGTCCTGCCTCCATCTTACAGACGAAAGAAAACAAGGCTGAGCCAGGTGCCCCACTCCAGGCTCGGAGGGGACTCGAGCCGAGCCAGACGGGTGTCTGCAGCTGCGTGAAGTGGCCACTAAGGCCACGGATTCCGCAGGTCTGCAGCCGAGGAGCCCGAGGTGCTGCCCTGGTGAGGGTGGCCGGCCCCGCCGTGGGGAAGGCTGGGGCTCCTTCCTGACCCTAGCTCGACCCCTGAAGCTTGTCTCCAGCCTCAGCTCACCCAGGTCCCCTGGCCTGTCCAGGCAGGTAAGAGGTCCCCTGAGGGCTGGAGGGAAGGAGATGGGGAAGGCGCTGGAGGGACGAGGGAGGGCAGGCGCAGGTGGAGCCAGGTTAAGGCACAGACACCAAGGGGGGGGGGCAAAGGAGGGGGAGGCAGGTGGGGGGGTGTCAGTCAGAGACCTGGGAGCCTGTGTGGCCAGGACAGCTGGCCATGAGGTCCAGGAAGAGCCACCCAGCCCTGCTCGTCTGGTTCCGAGGGTGACATGCGCTCTGAACCAGCCCTGTCCCGGGGACCGTCCTCTTGTCTGTAAAGTGGGGTGGCCACTCCCGCACTGGGTGGGTCAGGGCAAGTCAGTGTGTGGCAGGCACCAGCTCCACCAGAGATGCCTGCTCCTTTGTCACACCTGCCTCCTAGCCACTGTCCCACCCCATGGTGACTCTGACAGCAGATCCTGAGCACCCGAGGGCTGCCAACTGCCACAGGTGGCCATCGCTGCACGGCCCAGGCCTCTGGGGCTCTGGATGCGGTGCCTGCCCAGCGCTGGCAGCTGTGGCATGAGCCTGGGGAGGGGTGAGCAGGTGTCCGCCCGTCATACCCACCCCTGCCCTACCTCTCAGGCCCGAATGTCAGGGCCCCACAGGCTATTTCCACTGGTCTGCCAGGTCTCGGCTCAGGTGGCCCTTCCTCCAGGAAGCCCTCGGGGACTCCCACCCAGGCTGGTATGATCTTGTCCCCACCTCCCAGTTCCTTCCCTGGTCCTCAGTCCTCAGCCCCCGTCACATACTCCACCATCTGTGCCTCAGGGTCCCTTGTCTCCCCACCCTGCCATGAGCCCCAAGAGGCGGAGGCCAAGCAGATCTGCCCAGGGCCTGGCACACAGTCAGCCACGTCCAGAGGGGCCGGGGCATTTGCTGGTCCAGTGTCTGACCAGTTCTGTCTGGTACCACTTTCCCCGAAGACCCTGAATCCACGGTCTGGGACACCACATACCCCCCTGGAGGTGGCCTGGGGGACTCTCCTCATCCAGGAGGTCCAGGCAGGTGGGTAAGGTCAGGTGGCAGGAATGGGGTACTTAAGAAATCCCAGCTCTGCCAGGGGCTGTCCTCATGCCCTCCGGGCGGGCCTTTCTCCCTGGGAGGGGCCTCAGTTTCTCCAGCTGTTAAACCAGGAGGGTGACAGTCATGTTGGTGGCCACGGAAGGGCATAACCTGTACCCTGAGGCTGGAGGCTGTGCCAAGGGGTGGCTGGTGGTAGGAGGAGGTCGGGAAGCTCTCTCTGTGGCAGACCCCTCCCCATTTCATTTCTTAGGTCCCCCCCACTCATATAGAAAGTGCTTTGCAGATGAACTTGGAGGCCACCGCTGCCTGCCCTCCATGGAGCCCCCAAGTCCCCTCCTGGGTGGAAAGTCTGGCTCCCCTGCCCTGCCATGAGCAGCCCTGAGCTTGGCTGCCAGCTCTACCCTCCAGACCTTTAATGGGAACCCGAGAACCCGAGGGGCATCACCGTCCCCGAGCGCCCCTGCGGGCTGGGGCGGCCCACCCCTCACCAGGCGCGCCTCCCAGTCCCTCCCCTCCCCAGCTGGATCCCGCGCTCCGGCCCCTCCTCCACTCTCCGCAGGGACATGACATTCACCAGCATCGCTCGGTCCCATCTGCAGCGCCCCACCCCCGGCAGCTAATCCCCACAAAGCCCGCGCAGGGCGCAGCATGACAAGCAGCGCGGCGCGGCGGAGCGTGCTCGCCGGGGCCGAGGCGGGATTCGGCGCGGCTGTCACTCTCGCCGTCCGCGCCTCTAATTGGATTCCCAACACGCAGAGGTCAGCAGAAACGCCGGGGAGAGGAGAATCAAAGGGAAGGGGCGTCTGCGAGATAAAGAGAGGCATTCTTCCCGGGCCACAAAGACGGCAGCGCGAGGGGCGGGGGGGGGGGGGCACCCCCGCAAGGGGCTGCCCATGTGGAGGGGGAAGGGAAGGAGAGGGACGCGGTGGCGGAGGCTGGGGCTCCTCTCCTCTAGGCGGGTGCCACCTATCTCGGCACCAAGTCTTGGGCCTGGACGCCACCTGCCTGTGGGCCCTGGGCATCCTCAAGGCCTGGCCCCTCACTCCTGCCTGCTCTGGGGTTCTTGGATAAGGCTCAGGGGTCCGTGGAGCTGAGCCCCGACCCTGCCTGCCACCTGCTCCCTGGAGGCTCAGCAAGTCTTTGCAGTTCTCTGAGTCTCAGTTTGCTCCTCTGTGGAATGGGGACAACACCAACCACCACCTGGGGCGGTGGCCAGCGTGAAATGAAGGGACCCTAGCAGAGAGCTTGGAACAGAGGGTCCCGAGTGCAGGCAGCATGTGTGTGCCCCCTCCCAAAGCTCCTCCTCTGGCCTGTCCAGCAGACACCAGCCTCTGACCTCCGAAGGCAAAAGCACTTCATAAACATCACGGCCAGGACAGAGGGTGGACAAGAGGTAAATGACAGCCCCCAGCCGTGGTGGGGGCTTCACCCCTTTGTGCTCACGTCTCCTGGACACCCTACGTGGCAGATGAGGAAACTGAGATTGGGCCGCGACACCAGAAACTAGCAGAACCTGGACGGGGAGCCTGACCCCTAGTCTGTGCCCCATGGCACCCCTCTGGAGCCCCCTGTTCTCCTGTGCACGATGAGCAGCTTCTGTGTGTAGGTGCCGGCACACAACCAGCGGGGGTCGGTGGGCCAGGGATGGAGCCCGCTGCAAAATAGGCCCTGTTTGCTTTAAGAACATCGGATCTGCTGACTTTGGTTCATGAAAGAGACAAGAAGAGGACCTCAAAGGGAATTTCTAAGAGACAGAAAATCAATGGCCCTGACATCCTGGCCCCCAGAAAGTATCACACACACAGACACACGTGCGCATGCACACACACACACACACATTCACAAATACCCAATTTCAAGTGCACGTGCATCTGGTCTGATACAATACACACAAGAGCACGGAAACACACCCAGCTGGCCCATCTCCTTGAGGGTGCGTGTGCACCTGTGCAGACCCGTACCATGTGGCCCAGAGAGTGTGCTCGTGTGGTGGCACAAGGACACAGGTGGGCACCCTCATGTACGGATGGACGCACACATTTGTTTGACGCAGTGCACGCGCTGCTGCCCAGGCTGGCTGATTGGCTTGTGCTCCCCCTGCACACCGATGTGTGAAGAAGGCACACAGCAAAGGGTAGTCATGACCGACGGCGGCTTCAGGGTGACCCGCGTGGTCAAGCACGTGTGCAAAGCCCACTCCTGAGAAGGAAGAACATGCTCACTGGCCCAGAGATGTTCCCCTGGGCAGATGCTGGAGTGGTCGGCGTGTGTGAGCACACGCAAGCCCATGGACACACCCCAGCAGCCCTGCACATGCACTTACTTAAGAGGGACACTGGCGCTGACCCAGCACATGCGGTGCATCCCCCCGGGGTCTCCAGGGAGCTCCCACAGATCGACAGCTCTGACAGCTGGGTATGGGGGAGGGCAGCCAGGGCGGGGGTTGCCAGGGATACAGACGTGGGGCTCCCAAAGCTACACAGTCCGCCCAGGAGCACAGAAAGGCCAGCGACCACTCTGGGGTCTCTACGTGTCGCTAATCAGATGGCGATGGCTGTAGAGAGGGAGGCTGGGAACTCAGTCGGGCTTCCCAGGAGCCAGTGTGACCCTGCCGGGTGCCAGGTGAGTTCTGCAGAGTCCCCAGGAAGAATCTCTTCTTCTAATACTAATGTGAGGCCTTAAGCCCAGAATTTGCTGAGGACACAGGGACAGAAATAGCTCTGTCTGGTGCCCAAGCCTCTGCCCAGGCCAAACCTCCTGTTCCATCCAACATAGTGAGTTCAGCAATAGCCCTTTATTTGCTGTGTGGCCTAGAGCAAGTCACTTGCTCTCTCTGAACCCCAGTATCTTCATATACAAAAGGGGATGGTGACCACTCTGAACATTTTGAGAGCAAGTTCTAGGCTATGGTCAGCAGGGTGCAGTTGGCTGACCATGAGCCTCATGCCGGGTGCTGTGCTAGACACATTCCTGCCATTATTTCCTGAGTCCTCATGCCTTGCCTGTAACAGACATTTGTTTATTATGCCCATTTTATAGATGAGGCGATCAAGGATTTGGGAGGTGGATCGCCAGCCCAGGGCCACCCAGGTGGATCCGATATTTGAACTAAGAGGCTGGTTCTTTGCTAAGCCTTCCTGCCCCCAGGAGCCTGGAGGTGGGGCAGGCAACATGGACCCTTATCCTTAGATGGTCACAGCTGCCCTGGTGGCCTCTTGAGGGGCCACAAGGACCAGGTAGGATAGAATCAGATGGAGCCACTGAGGTCCAGGGGAGGGAGGCCAGGGGGCAACGCTCTGCCAGGCCTCAGGCAAGGTGGGTGGAGAGACCAAATTCGGACCAAGTTACCTGACTCTGTGGGCTGTGCCTGGGCTGCTCGATGTGAGCACCTTGGCCGGCTAAAGCCATGTCATTGCCCAAGCACAAATCAGGCACCTACTGCGTGCCCAGGCTTGCCTGTAACTGAGGGGTCGTCCATCCCCACTTGCCTCCCTCCCTGTGACATGCGCACACGGCCCTGCTCTCTAACAACACTGCCGGGTCTCCCTGGGCTGCCCCGGAGCAGAAACCTGCCCCCACCCTTCTCCTGTCTTCTGAGCTCCCTCCATACCTCAGAGCCTCCCCCGAACCCTGGGAAGCTGGGGCGACTGCCCCCCTTTATCAGCAGGGAAACCGAGGCTCAGGAAAACCTGGCCAGGTAGGTCTCAAGGGTGATCAGGGGGGGAGAAGGAAGCCCCTGTCCCCAGCTCTGTCTGCGCAGCTCCTGATGGGAGAAAGGGACGGATTCTGGTCTCGGGCCACCTGCAGGCCACCGTCAGGCCAGGGGAGGAGGACGGCAAGGGCTGAAACCACATTTACTAATGACAAAGTCCGCACTAAAGACACTTCCTGACGCCTCTGGTCCAAGAGGATCTGAGATCTTAGGGGACCCCTGAGAATGGAGGATAGGGAGCTTCCTCGCAGACCTAGGAACACCGTCCTAGCAGACAGGTGGGCAGTCCATGCCAGGGCCTGGGGAGACCCGGCCTCTGCCAGGGCCCTCACTGGCAGGGCCACTCCTCAGGGTTGGCGGTTTCAGTCTGAGGTTTCCTCATCGAGAACCTTCCGCGAGTCAGCAGCTACAGCAGGGACCAGGGAGGCGGCAACGTCAGACCCGTGGAGCCCTGTGCCCGCCGGAGAGACGGGCGGCGGGAGGAACGGGCAGCAGACACGCCGGCATGTGGGCTGGCGATGGGTGATACAGAGAAACGGGGGACGGACGCCCACCTGCATAAGATAAGGCGACCACAGGGGAACCTCAGAGACAGAGACAGAGAGAGATTCTGGGCAGAAGGGCCAGGGGTCGGTGTGTGGAGAGGGTGGGAGGGGTGG
>NW_026000082.1:38082289-38085163 GCF_001458135.2 Marmota marmota marmota
AGGGGTGGGGTGGGGGCAGGAGAGGGCACCCGGCAACCTGGGGAAGGGGGTCTGCCCTTCACATTGGCCCAGAGAAGGCCTCGGGGCCTGCGGGACTGATGGGGCCACCCAGGGAGAGGGAGAGGGACGGGGACGTGGTGCAGAGGTGGGAGATGGGCAGGAACAAGCCTTGAGGCCCCCCGAGAGGCGGGAAGGGCCCAGAGTGAGGTCCCAGAGTGTGGCTGCTTTCAGGGACGCGCCCCTGGACTGGCCACGTGGAAGGTCACCGGTGGCATTGACCGAGCCGTTTCGTGGAGTGGGATGAAATGCCGGATGAAGGTGGGTTGGCTCAGGAGAGGTGGGGGGCGGGCTCAGCAGCCAGGGGGCCCCCAGGGCAGAGCCCCCCAGTGGCCTCATCCGGGTCCCAGCTCTGACCCCTCCCAGCCCAGGAGGCCCGGTGCCCAGGGAGGCTCCATGTAGCCTGCTGGCTCCTCCCAGACCCTCTGCTATCAGGATGGAGCCAGAGGAGGGCAGGGGGCGGAGAGGAGGGCCCTGGGCCCTCTGCAGTCACCTCCCTGGGCTCACTGCCATCGGCTGGGGCCGTTCCTCAGCCCCTTCCTTAGGGGGGCGGTGGGAAGACAGGACAAGGGGTGCAAGTGAGAGGGGGCGGTGGCGTCGCCCTGTTGGCTGGATGGACAGGCATGTGACCGTGGCCAGAAGACAATTCCCTGCGACACCACCTCCCTCGATGGCTCTGTGGAGAGTCCCAGGAAGCCCGAGAGGAGCAAAGGGCCTGTGGCAGCAGCCAGGGCGGGAGTCCCAAGGCCAGGCCACCCCTCAGGGGCCTGTTCACAAGCTGCCCAGCCTGACCGCTGTCCTCCCCCAGGACCTCCTGGGGCCCCAGGGGAGCCGCCAGCCTGACATTTTAGAGACAGCAAGTGGCTCCAGAGAGCCCAGGCCCAGGAGGCTGCAGCATGGGGCTCCGGTCCCAGCTCTGTCCCCTGAATGTTCAGTGACCCCGGAACGTCCTGTCTCTCTGGACTTAGTTTTCCTGTGTCAAAAATGTCCCCTCCCTCTCAGGTGGGTGACATTCAGGTCACTGTATCTCCTGAGGGGAGACCAAGGGCCACACGGGGCGTGAGGAATGAGTGCTGCACATGCGCAGGACGTCACAGTCACCAATGGCACTTCTGCCCCAAGCTGCAGTTCTCACCCAGCCCCAGCCCACGGGTGAACAACCTGGCGAGGCCCCCTCCCTGCCGCCAAACCTTGCTGGGGTCGAGTTGGCTTCAGGGGGGGTGTGAGCTCTGCCACCGAGGAATTAGCACTGTACTGTCCCCTCCTTTCCAGGGCAGAGGTCTCTGTGCAAGCCTTCTGCGGGCTGTGTGACCTTGGCCAACTCTCTTTCCCTCTCTGAGCCTTGGTTCCTCCTGGGAGGCCAGAGTTCACACCTGGGGGTGGGAGGACCGGCAGGGGCAGCAGGGAGGGGGCTGAAGACAAAGGGACGGGTGTGGGGGGGTGCCCCACGGGGGGGGCAGAGGCCAGAGCAGGCCAGTGGGACCTCGGCCAGCTGCTGCAGCGCCATGAAAATCTCTTAACCACACAGAATTGTTAACGGCTCCCAAATCCTGTTGTACCACAGGCTTAGGAGGCTTAAACTGTTAAATGCATAAACTTCCTCAATAAACCGGCCTCTCCTGCGAGATCCAGAGGCCCAGCCAGATGAAAAGGCAGCGGGGGAGGGAGGGGCGCTTCCCTAGCTGTTTATGGCCCCACGGGCGTGCTCTGCAGGCCGTGTGCATCAAACCTGTCACCCTGGTGTCATCGGGGTCAGGAGAGCCAGTCTGGGGCCAAGAGAGGACGGCACAGGGGCTCCGGGGTCAGGTGGCCCAGGTTCACGTCCTACCCCTTCCTAGCCATTCACCTCGGGCAGCTTATGGAACCTCTCTGAACCTCAGTTTCCTTTTCTGTTTAATGGGCATGACCTCTACCAGCCCCACCGGATGGCCAAGGGTCAGTTGGACACCACTTGTGAAGCAGAAATCAGAAGTGGGAGGCACAGGAGCACAGACCTGCCTCTGCCACCTGAGAGGGACGTGACACAGCTTCAAGAGGTGGTGGGCAGGAAGCACTGGGTGGGACAGATGGGGAGATTTGCTTTCTGGGTCGAGGTTAGTCAGGTGGGGGACCCTCAGGGCTTCCCCACCCTGGGCCTGTCCTGGGGTCACGCTGCACACTGCCCCCCATCTCTGAACAGGAAAGCAGCTCACCCCTCAAGGCCCAGCCGGAGAAGCCCCCTGGGTGGCCCCTGTTGGGCGAGCCCCTCCCACAGTCCTAAACACAGGTCCCCGGGCTGCCTAGCTGTCACATTCTTTGCAGCCCACCACGTGGGGCTCCTCCATAACCTAGAGGTGGGCAGGAAAGGGTGTACTGTCCCCATTTCTCAAATAAGGCCACCGAGGCTTTTCCCAGCACACCCTGCTGCTCACTCTTAGGTTCTTCAAGATGGCAGCTCCGTGCCAGGTGGATGGGATGCGGACCTCAGCACATTCTGGCATCCGTCTGCTTGGTTCTTGGTTAGTAAGTCGCCCCAGCCTTGAGTCGGAGAAAGCCAGGTTCAAATCCTGGCTCTGCAACTTAGCGCTGAGTGGCCTTGGGCAACTTGCTGACCCTCTCTGGACTTGAGTCTCATCATACAAGGGAAATAGTAAGATCATTGGCAGGTTCCATAAGACCAGGGCAGCAGGGCACTTAGCGCGGTGCTGGACCCCAGGTGGTCCTGTCGTGGGCCTTGCCAGGCCTCTCGGCCCTCGGCCTTTGACAGCAGAGGCCCTGAAGTCCTGGGGGCCCCTTTCTTCCTCTCTTTGCCAAGAGCCCCCTGCTCTGCTCCCCGGG
>NW_026000082.1:38086867-38110544 GCF_001458135.2 Marmota marmota marmota
GGGCACGGGGGTGAAGGAGGGCAGGGCCCCCTGAGGTGGCTGGGGGGGCTCCCGCTGAGCAGGGGAAGCAGGGCTGCCAGGAAACAGGGATGGAGCGACAGACAGCCCGGGGACAGGCAGCGGCCCTTCCTGATCCAGCCAGTAGTGACCAGAGAAAGTCAGGAACAGGCGGTGGGTGGGGGCTGCAGGGGGGAACTCCAGGAACCCCCCCCCCAACACAGCTGGCGGGAGGCCCTGGGGTGTGATCCCAAGGAGGCTAGGGACTGTCACAGGGGAAGCGGAGGGGACTGAGGTCTTTCGAAGGGAGTCCTGGTGTCCTCACCTGGCAGGTGTAACGGCCATCCCAGGCTCAGATCCCCCGGTCGATACAATGGGACCAGACGCAGGAAGAGGGGACAGTTATAAAGGGTGGGGACAAAGCACGGGCCTCCGTCAGAGTGCCCGGCACCGTCACAGGGCAGGGCCTCATTCCCCAACAACCTGCCCCTCCGCCCCCCAACTCCACTCACTCTTCCCAGCTTTCGTGCCACCCCCCCACCCCCACGCCTGAGACCCCCAGGCAAGGACACCTTCTTCCTCATCCTCTCAAAGTGCTCTGGCAGGACCATGCCCAGCCCTGTCCCCCCTGTCTGAGTGCCCAGCTCACCCAGGAGCCACTGACCCTGAGTCTCGGGTTTCTCAGGGACCCTCTGCTGGGGACGGTCCTCCTGGGTCCCACAGAGCAGCCCCACCAGCTCGAAGCCCACCTTTCTTTCCTACAGCAGGTCCTCCTGTCACACAGGGTCTCCAGGCACTCAGGACCGGCTGGGACTGGTTTATTGATTGTTCGTTAACATTTCCCCTTGGAGTCCCCCATCCAGACTAAGAACTCCAGGGGGAGTGAGCGTGTCTATTTTGGTCATTTCTGTTGTCCCAGCATGTGTCTGCTACACAGTAGGTCCTCAACACACATTGGTCAGAGGGCTAAATGGCAAACAGTAGGTACTTAATACATGCTTGTTGAATGGCTGGCTTCTCTCACTGTGCTCTGCACACAGTGGGCACCACAGACAGTGGGTGGGAGTGAACCAGCTTAGCTTTGTAAACTCACTGTGCTGGGAAGTAGGACCCTTTGTTAGCCACTGCTGCCTGCCCCCGGGGTGGTGGCCACTTGCTAGGGGGCCTCCCCGACTCATCCCCCCAGGACTCCGTCCAGTCTTATGTTCTGTACTAATAAACGAGCAAAGCAATGGAACTTTTCTGATCAGATGATGTCGGAATATTAAATGGATCTTTCTGGAGTACACCCTCCAGATTCTGACCCCCTACCCTCAGGGTGGATGCTCCCTGGGGCAGGGTGGGGCTGGGCTTGGGGTCGTCCCCTGGGCCTTGAGCCCCAGCTTGGTCTGGCCAAGATCTGTCATCTCCGAGCCCATCTGAGCTCAAGGTCCTGGTTCAGAATCATGGGGGCTGCTCGGTTGCAAAAGCCCAAGCCCGGGTGCCTGGGAGCCCTGTGACCAGTCCTGGGGAAGAGGTCCGAGCCAGACCCGGGAACCCGCGATTCTGCCAACTTTCCAAATGATGCCAGTCCACAGTAAGAGCAGAGGATCCCGGAGCAGGGGCGTGAGAATGTACTGGGTGGCCCTCCGACGAGGGCTGTTGCTGCCCCTCCTCCCGATCCTGATCGCCAGGCCAGCGTCTGCGGATGTGGGCTGGAGCAGCCCTACATCTGGGTGGCTGCCCACAGGCCACATCAGCAGCTGGATCACACCCTGACTGGCCCCCACGCATGCCCAGCAGCTGGGCCTTAGGTGAGCTGGTGAGTCCAGGGGAATAAGGAGCAGAAGGGAGCCAGGGCTGGGCCCAGCCTGCCGGGCATCCTCCAGAACCCTCCCCACTGGCCAGGAGGGCACCTCTAAGGTGGCCCTGTGACCGACCTTTGGGAGCAGGGGAGCAGACCCTTCCCATGAAGCCTGCAAATGACACCACAGTCCCCAGTCAACAGAGAGGTACAGTCCAAGCCCCCCCTGGATGGCTGATCCGGGAAACGGTGAGACGGATGCTGGGTTGGTTTGCTCAGCCGAGTCCTGGGGTGATTACCTCAGCAGCAGTCGAGGACGCGCCCGCCGCCCCGTCTGAGCCCCGCTCTGGACGCAGCTCTTTCTATATCTCCAGCTTTTGGCTCTGGCTGTACCCAAGCAGGCCCCCTCTCGGGCCAAGCTGCTTCACATCGGAAGACGCATTCATGCCGCTCCGCCCTCCAGAAGTCCTGGGCCACCTACCAACAGAGCTCCCCCCGAGACGGCGCCAATGGCACCTCCGCTGTGCAGCCTTCTGTCACTTTCTGTGCCCATTGCAGCCTAAACGGTTCCTATTAAAACAAGTCTAATGCCTCAAACCGTGTCCATTTACAGGTCCGTGTCCCCCAGGGACTGAGCGCTCCAGGGGACGGCCGCAGCTGGGTTCTTCTCTGCATTACCTGATGCGCAGGACAAGGTCCAACACAGAGCAGGCCCGTGAAGGTTTGATGACTGAATAAACCAACACTGACTGGTTTCTGGTGTGCACCTCCCACCCTGTTATCTCCCAAGGTTTGTTCTTTCCAAGGATATAAAGCCAAATCCATGGATCTGCTCAGTGGAAAAGCGTGGCCTAGCCCGCCAACGGGAGGCCATGCCCCTCCACCTCCGCGACCTATGACCGCCATGTCGAGCTGATGACAGACGTCACCAACCCTTGGCACCAACTGATCACCACCTGTGCTGCTGCTACTCACCGTGTTTCCTTAACTAGGAGCCTGGTTAAGAGGGCTGGCTTTGGAGCACTCCCTGGTGCGAATCCCAGATCCCCCACTGACCCTCTGCATGACCCCTCTAAGGTTTCTTCAGAGAACAGAGAACCTTCCAGTGCGTCATACAAAGTGGTCACAAGGCCCAGTTCACAGTGAGAGTGGAAATCGTGAGTGATCACAGGGCCTGCTTTGGCCACTGGGATGAGCAGAGAAGTGAGGCTCGGCCACTCTAGGTGGCAGCCTCCGAGTCGGATGTAATGTGTTACACGGGCCCTCCTTTGGTACTAATGATGGTGACATTCCTCACAGTGGCTTCAGAGGGAGGAGTCTCAAGCTGATCCATGATGCATGTGCAGCACTGAGTGAGAAACACACTTTCTGTTTTGTCGCGTCACCTTCGCCCGGACTATACTGACTGATAGAGCAAAAGCTCAATAGCCGACCCCTCCTTAACTTCTAGATGGCATCTAGCATGACATTCATTTTCTTAAACGAGAAACTGTGTCACTTTTGCAGTGAAGAAAAAGAAACACCATTGACCACCATAAATCATCACATAGTAATTAAAACGAAAGGCCCCCATCTTCCCACCAGCCCACGTCGCAGGGCATCCTCCTGTGATCTGCGCCTGGACCGTGGTTCTGGAAGTGCTGTCTGGGCAAAGCCGGGGGGTTTGGAAACCCACCATAGAGAGCCCGAGGCTCAGCTCCAGGCCTTTGCCCTGGCCAGCCTGGGCCCCGACTGCCCAACTCCAACTCCCTGCCTCGCAGGGCCCCCCTGCCGCGGCTCTTACCTCGGCAGACGGTGCCGTTCTCCACGGCCTCGAAGCCCGCTTTGCACATGCAGCGGCCGATGGGCACCAGCCACTCGCCGTCCCCGTTGCAGTAGAGCTTGATGGGCACGTCCACCTCCTCCGCGTTGGCAATGCAGCTGCCCCGGGCAGCCACCAGCGATGTGCTCTCGGCCCCTGACAGGGTCTCCTGGAAGATGGCGCCGTTCTGGATGACGCGGGGGCACTTGCGGTAGAAGACGCGCACAGCAATGAGGGACATGCAGCCGCCGTAGTCCTGGAAGGCCAGGTAGAAGCCATTGCGGGACACGGGCCCGAAGCTGCGCACCTCGGTGTTGATCTTCATGACCCGGCCACCCAGGTCCACCTGGGAGAAGCTCTCATCGGCGGCAATGGTATCCACCTTCACCCAGGGATTCTCCATCCAGTTGGGGAAGGTCTTGGTGGCTGAGTCAAAGTCAGCCTCGTAGTAGTAGAGGTTGAAGGTCTCCTTGCAGGAGCCGGGCACGCTGGGGATGCTGCTGCAGTCGCGCACGGAGAACTTCATCTCCACGTGGATGCGGTGGGCGCCGCGGCGCCGGATGAACTTGGTCCGCAGCCAGTTGTTCTGGCTCGACTCAAAGACGTTGCACACCTGGTACGTCCGGATGGTGTTCATGTTCTCGTCGTAGCCGCTCACCTCTTCCCACTGCGGGGGAGATGCCAGTCAGGAGGGGGAAGGAGGGCTCAGCCCCTGCGAACACCCACGTGGGGACCCAGACTCTGCCTTTGGGCTCCTCCAGTCTGAGATGGAGGAAATTCCCAATCGGAGGGGAGCAACAGAGCCCGGACTCTAAGGAACCCCCCGCTGGTCAGAGCCACACACAATTCAGTGGGAAGGGCGTGCGGCGTGGCACTCCCCCAGGTGACATGGGTGGTGTGGCTCACTATCTGATAAAGAAGACCTGAACCCTGATCTCAGGAAGTGGCCACTTGGAAGGGAAAATTGGGAGGTCCCTGTCCTTCGGGGTCCCTGCGAGAGCAAGCTTCCTGATGGGAGCTTCCAGTGTGATGGGGAGGCGGACCTTCTGCCCTCTGGGAGCTCCCTGCCTGACCAGGGAGATAAGTCCTTGCCTCTGGGGACTCCTAGTCTGATGGGAAAGACGGCCCCCCTGGCTGCCTCGGGGACCCGGAAGTCAGAGTCCTTCCTAGGAGAGCAGCTCCCCTCTGGGCTCTCAGCTGCTAGGTCTCCTGGGAGCTCAGGCTGCTGTCAGGTGCCTTTCGGGGCTCTCCCGCCCTCCCTGCCTGGGACCCCGCCTGAACGACACAGGGCTGGCCTCTGTGACCCAGGGTGGGTCATCTCCATGCACTCTCAGGCTGAGCTGGACCGCGGCTGAGCCTCCTTGGTTTTGTTTGGACTTGGGTACTGGGAGGCAGTCGGCCCAGGGCCTCAGGCTTAGCTGTCACTGGGCCACACCCCGGCCTGAGCACCTTTCCTTGACCTCTCTGCCGCAGACTGTCCCCTGGTGCCTGGGTTTGAGTTCATCTACTCTCCCTTGGGCTTTTGGGGACATGGGGGCAGGGCCTCTGCAGCGGGTGGGAGCTTACTAGGGGCAGCCGCCTCTGCTCTCTTCTCCTGTGCCCTTGGCTTCACCTGGGACCCTACGGCAGAGTCCTCCTGGCTTCCTGGCCAGACCCAGCACCTGTGTCCTCACAGTCTTATTTCTTGGCCATGATTTGCACATGTACAGGGCCAGCAACCTCACTTGACCCAGGTCACATAGACCAGATATGCTAGCTTAGGCTGCCCGGGACACAGCCTGCGGGCCTGATGCAGGCCCTGGGCAATCCCTTCCTCTCCCTGGGCCTCGATTTCCCCAACTGCCAAATGTGACTGTGGGAATGGCAGGTGACAGGGACGTCACCCTCCAGTGGGTATTCTTTGTCTTTTTGCTGCACAGATTCTCTGGCCAAGTCCTTGCAGGGCAGAGTGAAGGCTGTGGCCTGGGGAGAGCAAGACATGCGGGCCTAGGGAGGCTTGCTGGCCTGGCCTCTACTCCAATGGCGACCCTGACGCTCCCTACATTGCATTTAATTTTTTTTTTTTTTTTTGGTGGCACCATGTGACAAAGTCAGCCCCTTGTTACAACTGCTGCTCTTCTTCAGAACTTAATTAGAGCACTTAATTAGAGCACTCTGCCTTTCTCCCCTCTCTCTAATTAACATGCGGAGGCCCTGCAGCCCAAACACCCCAAATAATTGCGTCCGGGGGCCCTGCAGCCCAGCCTGGCCTCATTACTGGCAGGGTGGGGCCGCTGGGCCCAGCGGCCTTCGCAGATGGAAAATTGGTGACAAGAAAGAGCCACAGAAAGAGGCCTGACCCTGGGGCCCTGCCTATTGAGAGCGCAGGCCTGGGGGTAGAGGGGGGACAGTTCCCTGGGGCCGCAGCTGAGTCCCTGGAGGGTGGGGGGAGGGCAGGGCTGGGCTGTGGCGTCTAGGGTCCTCCCCCAGAAACCAGGGGAGGGGAAATGAACATTAAAATGGATGAGATGACAATGACGACAGTGATAATTAGTACAGCCACTCTCTCTCGGGGACCAACCTAGGCCAAGCTCTGTGTTAGACACTTTGCAGGAAAATCTCACAACAGCATCATTAGGACCACTTCATAGATGAGGAAACCAAAGCTCAGACCTGGCAGGTGGCATTGGGACAGCGTCTTGGGAGTGTCTGACCCCATAGCTTCTCCCTCTGCGCAGGTGCTGGGGAGAAAGAACTGGAGATCTTGCCCTCGGGAACCTCACGGCAGAGGCACAGTCTCCACCCAAGGAAATACGATGCCCAGACCCAGAGAGTCCTGGTGTGATGGGGACCCAGGAAGGGGCCAGAGAGAGACAGGTCACAGCCCTGGATACAAACCTGAGCCCTGGGGTGCAGCTCAGCGTGGAGTGTGTGCCCAGCAAGCACAGGCCCTGGGTTCCATCCCCAGCACCAAATAAAACAAACCTGAGCCCCTGCACTTGTTAGCCGCAGGGTCCTGGGCAGGTGGCTCTGAGCTCAGCTAAAAGGGACTGGAGGCGACGTGTGCACAGGTGCCCCACACCTCGCGACACAGAGCGTCCTTGGGCAGTGAGAGCTCACTTTTCTCATCTGAAATGGGGGTTGTGTGAGTATCTACTTCTCAGCCTCGCCTGGAGGATTCCGTGGGATAAAGGCTGAACGCATCCAGCCGGTTGTCATGGTAACGGGCGCTCCATCAATGGTAGGGGATTGGGAGGGTGGGACATGAGCAGCCTGGCTCTGGGCCCTGAAGAGGGGAGAGGGGCTGGAATGTGAAGGGGCACTCAGGTCCTGCAACCGAGCCCGAGACAGCATGGGGGAACCCAGTAGGGTTGGGGGACCACGGACTCACCCCTGATGGGGGATGCACCATCCAGCCCAGCTCTGCCGTCGCCGTAGTGGAGTCCATCAGCGTTTCTGTGGGGAGAGCAAGGAGTCATGGCCCCGCCCCGCCCACCAGCAAAGTCACTCACTCTATGGGGGGGTCTAAGACTCCTCCCCTCGAGGTCCTTCCTACAGAGCCCCGCCCACTTCCACTGCCCCAGTCAGTGGACAGCCCTCCCTTGGGACCCATCTCCTCCCCCGTGGCCCCACCTCCTCCCACACCTGGCCAATCATCCCCTCTAGGGTTCCGCGCCTCTAGGCGCAACTTAATGGTTAGCCTCCTCCCCATCCCCACGGCCCATCTCCTCTAACGAGGTCTGTCCTTCCCTCATTTCGGTTGACCCGGGCAGGCAAGAGCCGGGACGGGGTCTCCTGGATGGGTTCCAGGAAATCCATCACCGAAGCCTTTCACTTTGACGCCAGATTTGGGTATCTGTGCACTTTTCGGCTTGCATCTTCAAATTCTCAAAAATGCACTGGCCCCTCCTGCCGCCCCTCCTCACTCTCTGGCCCACACACCCTCACAGGGACGCCCGCTGCTGCTCCAGGACCTGGGATGCTACCTCCTCAGGCCTCGGGAACCCAGGGCCTCGTGTGCTAGGCAGCGCTCTGCCCCTGAGCTCACCCGCAGCCCTCAGAACACTTTGTGAATTGAATCGAACGGATTTAAATCGACCCCTTTCAAGCATTGACTCAACAACTAGATCCCAAAAGCCCATGTGCCAGGCACCGTGCGGGGCACCCCCCAGAGGGAAACCAGCTAAAGGCCAACCCTACGAAGGAGGGGTTCACAGCCTGGTAGTGGCGATGAGGCCTGAATGAAAAGGCTCCCAGACAGTAAGCAGAGAGACTGAGAAGGTCACAGTGGGACCTTCCATGTCACCCAGCTCACTGACCATAGCTAGGAGGCACACGCTCTGCCGCGCTCCAGTGCCAGGCACGATCCTGCCCTCTGCGGCCACACAGTGCTGCTCACCGCGGTGCCCCAGGAGACGAACCCTGACCATCTGAGAGGCTAGCCCTGTCCAGCCCTGGGCAGCTGAGGCACAGGGTGGGAGGGACTTCCCAAAGATCACATAGGAGTTGGTGGCAGGGTGGGAAGTGACGTCCTGCCTGCACCCTGTACATTTCTAGGCACCTAAGACAATGAGTCTGATGGTCTGGAGGCACTGGGGCCTGGAGTTTCGGGCACGGTGTCCAGGTTCAGGTCACTGAGAAGGTCTCAGTGGGAGGTCACGAGGGTGTGAACTTTGTCACCGATGGGAACCGAGGATGGGGAGGGAGGAGGCATCAGGCTAGAGGTGACCCCAGTCAGACCCCTAAGCTGACAAGACAGGATGCAGAGGCGTCCCCAGGACCACCTGTGGTTCTGTTTGTGGCCACTGCGTCCCTTTGCACGGGGGGGCCACCGTGGGGAGGGGTTGGCAGGGCGGGAGGTGCCAGGGACTGTGGAGCCGGTGCCAAGGGCATCTTTTTGATGACAAATTGGAGGGAAGTTCTATTATGCAGCTTTGGAACCGAAAAAAAGGGTTTCTTTTCACACTCCAAATGCTACAGATTTTTCTTCCTGGAGAGAACAAGGGCTGAACTTTTAACCTGTTTTCTCTCATCGGCCTCAGCCAGAGCCTCAGCCAGAGACGCGCCAAGCCGGGCTCTTGGCCTGGGCCCGAGGAACAGCTGCTGGGAGCCGTGCGGAGCAGGGAGAGGAGACTCCGCCTGGGACAGAAAGGGGCCGTGGGGGGGTGGAGGCGAGCCCCCGAGCAGGTGGCCCACACCCCTTGGCGGGATTCCTGGGCTGACCCAGAGCAGGAGCGCTGGAAGTTTCCGTGGCCCAGAGAAGGAGGGCTGGGAACTGACGGCCTCATTCTGAGGGTGGAAACTCAGGCCCAGGGGGAGCAAATGACCGGCCAGAGACACCCACTAAAAGTCACGCCCAAACCTGGGCTCCCCAGAATCCCTGGGGAGGGACACGGGAGATGCTCAGAGGGACAGACCCCTGGGTCACCAGCAGGAAGGGCCTGGGAGGGCCTGTGAAGTTTGTGGAACTAGAACCTGGCTCTGTGTCACCACCACTGGGCTGGGGCAGTGTCCCCTTGGCCCCGCACACTTCAGTCTTGATGGCTCCCTCTGTCTGCGCCAAAGGCAGGGAGGCCGGGCTCATGGACCGGGCCTGGAGGTCAGGGGGAGCTGACGTCTGCGCCGTCTCCCACTTCCTTGCCTTGGCACCTTGGGGCCTCCTCAGCCTCAGCGTCCCTGCCTGCAAAATGGCGGACACGCGTGCCCAGCGCGGGTGTGCAGGCTGATCACAGGCAGAGAGCGGCAGCTCGGAGCCCGCACAGCTCCGTCCTCACTCCGTGGGTTGTTATTTTTAGGTGGGGCGCAGTGCTTTCTGGTCCACCCAGTGTCTGCCCACACGCCACTTCCTTTGGGCTCATTAAGTGGGCCCTGAAATCGAAGGCAGGTCCCAGAGCCCCTGGCTCAGCCTGCCTGGCCTCCCGTCCCCAGGCCATGGCCAACATCTGACAAACATCAGCCTCCGCACGGCGGCCACAGGCTGTGAGGAGGGGCCGTCCCGGCCTCTGAGCTGCTCGCCGGAGACGCCCCAAGTTTCTTCTTTGTTCTCCTCAAACCAGGCTCAAGCCAAACTCCATCCCGTGGGGAATCTGGAGTCGATCTTGCCCAGGAACCTAGGTGGGTTCAGGAAGCCGAGCCGCCCCGGTCCCCAGCATTTCCTCCTCCCATAACACCCAGACATCTCCCTCCAGTTCCAAAAATCTGCAGAGGGAGGGACCTCACAGCCACTGACACCCCATTAAGAGCCAGAAACTCGCCAACATCTGCACAGCAAAGCTGAGAGCTGCTTGCTACGGTCCCATTTCACAGATGGACAAACAGTCCTGCCAAAGCTGAGGAACTGCCCAAGGGCACCACCCATTCCGTCTGCAGCCGCCCTCCAGGTGCATGCGCTGTGTGGGGCCTCTGGCCCCAACCCCGCGGGTGCTGTTCCTCTGACCCCCTCCCCTCCACGCCTTCTTTGCCTGCCCTGACGCTCCTCATCTGTGAAGTGCCAACTCAGGTCACTTCCACCTAGAAGTCCTCTGGGATCCACCCCAGCCCAAAGCCCTGCAGCCACTGGTGCTTCAGGGGGTCCTCAAAACTGCAGGTGTCCTGGGTGGCAACTGTCCACAGCTACTATTCTCTTCCAATGGTGTCTGTGACCCTGAAGGGCAGGTGCTGGGGTCCCCGAGCAGCTCAGGGCTTGGCACATAGTAGGTCCCTGCTCCTATCCACGGGGCTTGGACTCCCAGCCTCTAGCCTCCCGTAGACGACAGGACCAGGGCCCTCTCACCTACATCCTGGACCATGGTCCACTTACTATTTTTCTTCCAATTATTTTTTCCTCTTTCTTTTTAAGTACATTTTAAAAAGGAAAAAAGTAATCGTCCATGGTAAATGGAAAGCCAGTGTCACTAGCCAAAGAAAGAAGGGAAGTAAAACCAGGACTGTTACAACGAAACTCGCCCAGAGACGACACGGCATCTCCTCGCGGCCTGGGCTCGGGGGTGGCCGGGTTCATCAAGCTGCCTCTGAAGTGGTGGAGATGTCCCCATCCCCATCCCCACGGTGACAGTGACAATCCCTCATGCAGGGAAGCCACTGTTAACTGTACTCAGATAAATAATCACCACTCGGACGTGACAAAGACCACCGTGGGGACGCGCAGGGTGTGCTGGGGGTTGTGGAAACCGAGCAGAGGGAAGGAGGAGCAGCCGGGGCCCGGAGGACTTCCTGGAGGAGGGGACGCCCCTGCCTCCTCCCTGCCGGCCACTAGCCCTAACCCGGCCCACCCTTCCAGCAGCTCTTTCCCTTGCCCCTGCGCCCGCCCCCCCCGCCAGTCCTACTGACATCCAGCTCCCAGGTCCTAGCTGCTGTAAGTCCCTCTTATGAACACCACCCAATGCCCAGCAGGGGACGGTGAGGCACCCAGACGTCAGCATCCAGCAGAAGCCGGGCCGGGCCTCCGTTCCTCAGGGAGAACCCAGGCTGTGGGCCACGCGCACGGTCTTGGCCCTGGCCCTGCTGTGCGGCACCCCCTCTCCTTCCTGGAGACCGCACAGAAGAAAGTAATCAGGAGGCCCTGACTGCCCGGCTGGGGAGGCCCCGGCCCTCCGGCTACGTGTGAATGAGCAGTGTGCATTTCAGAAATATTTGAGCTAAAAGGGGAGACACACTGAAGTCGTTAGCGCTAGGCCGACGAGGTGGCTGCGTGGGGGCCCCCTGCTCTCCGTCTGGGGCAGATGGCTGCCCCCAGCTCCTTAGCCTGCCCCAGTCGGCTCTGTCTGACGCCCTCTCGAGCCATCATGTGCCAGGGCCACAGACACTATTTGTCTGGGCTAATAAATATGTGATCGTGTGGGGAGGGGGTGAGAAGGGGACTTTCACGAGGCACCTAGGTGTGGCAAGCCTTGGCCACGACACTCTCAATGCTACTCCGGGCCCAGGTGAGCCTGCGGTCTGTGCTGTTAAGAACCCCATTTTACAGATGAGGAAACTGAGGTCAGAGAGTGAAGGCGACCCTCACAAGGGCACAGGGCAGAGCCAGGCGGTGAACCTCCCTCTGCCTCCTCCCACCTGAGTGAGTTTTTAGTCGCTGCAGCCACGGACTGAAACATAGACCAGACAAAACCAGGACGTGGGGCCTCTGGGTGCGTGTGTGTTCTCTCCTCCGGGAGGCTGTGAGGGCGGGAGGTCCCGGGGCAGATGGCCTGGGCCCTGTCCCTGGCTCTGGCACTTTCTGGTGGGTAAGCAAGCCGGTGTCATCTGCTAAACGGGTCCTTGTGAGAACTAAGTGACATCCTGTGGGTGAGCACTGCAGACCTGCTGTCTCCGGGGCCTCATTCTGGGTGACGTTGTGCTGCCTGCTCACCACCGTGTCCTCAGCTCTGGGCCTGGCGCACAGTAGGCGCCTCGGCCCTGCACATGGAGCTGGGTGATGTTCCCGAGGCCCGCGTCTGGTCATATCGCCACTGAGCCTAACACCCAAGTCTGCAGGACAGAGTCCTGGCTCCCAGTGTCCAAGGCCCCTGCCAACTGGACCAGCACTAACCTCCTGGCCCCTCTCTTCCACGCCCCGAGGGTCCAGCCATCCTGATTTCCCTTCTGCCTGCAGAAGGCACTGTACTTCCTGAGCCTTAGGGACGTGACACTTCCAGAATGTTCTCCCTGGAATGCGCGGCCCTTCCTGCGTCTCTTCCAAAGTGGAGCTCAGAGCCTCCTCCCTTCTCCCTGGTGGCTGTCCTTGACTTCTCCCCATCTGGCAAAGTCACAGTCATCCAGTGGACACCTACTCCACCCAGGGTGCGCCAGGCACAAGATGCAGACGGATACCAGGGTCCCTGCCTCCAGGAGCTCCCAGACGGTGCCTGGTGCATGAACTCACGACAGGGAGAGGGGGCGAGATGGCTGGTCCAGGTGGGGCGCCAGGGCACAGAGCTCTGACCAGGGAAGTAGGAGAGGCATCCCAGAGAGGGGAAGGGCAGGCCACAGAGAGGGCACCGCAGGGTCAAAGGCATAGGGGGGGAGGGCACCTGGGTCACAGCAAAACCAATGACCAGCCCTCAGTGGGGGGCTCTGGGCAAAGTGTCCCAGGCTGTGGGACCAAAGCCCTTGGTGGGAAGCTGTGGTGGCCCAGGATCAGCAAGAACGTGGACAGCCTCAAACATGGGGCTGAGGGGCTGGCATCTTGCTCGATAGGCAGTGGGGAGCTATGGAGGATTCCAGGGGAGGGTAGTGACATGGTGTGTCCTAAGAACCTTTGAGACACAGAGAAAATGACGTTCAAGGTGGGGGCCAGCTGGGGCAGGAGGGTTGGACACTGAAAATACATGGACACTCGGCAGCTCACTCAGGGGTCTTTTCCTGCAGACAGGACAGCAGCCCACGACCCAGATAGCAAACAGCCAGGCATGTGGCCCAAGTGGCAGAGGCTGTGCAGGGCCTGCTGGGGAGGCCTGCCCTGTCTGGGCTGGGGCTGAGCTGCCTGGAACCCAGGCCTGGCGGTCAGATGCCAGCCACAGCCTGGAGCCTAACCCAGACTCTCTGCGACGGGCCCAGAGCATGATTTTCATGGTCCAAATCAGAAATTCCAAGAAAAGGCAACAGTTGGCCTCCAGGAGGTGAAGTTCAAGGTCACGGAGCAGCTTGGGGAAAAGTCCCTTCCTCTCTGAGCCTCAACTTCCGTATCTGTAAGATGGGGGTGCAAACCCTGCTCCAGTAGCTCCCGGCATGGCTTTGAGGACTCAGGGAGACACTGGGGGAACTTGACAAGCAAAGCCCCTCGGGAGTGGCTAGCCCTGGCAGAAGCCACCCATGGGGAGGTCCTCCATCAGTGTCATCCCCTCGACGCCCCACAGCAAACTTAGGGGGAAACTGAGGCAGGTTCCCACAAGGCCCTGGGGCCAGTAAGGAGCAAGGCCACATTTGACCCTTTTTTTTTGGCTGATCCCAGAAGCCACCCGCTGCACTGGCTCAAGAAAGGGATGGGAACCCCTGCTCTCACCCCTGACCGCCCTGGGTGTCAGGTTCTGAGCTAGAAGCTCTGCCTGCCCTGCAAGACTGAACCGGTGAGGAGACTCGCCCAGAGAGGCTTGCAGATCTGCCCAATGCCACACAGCCCTAAAAAGCAGAGCTGGGATTTGAACCCAGGCCAGCTGGACCGGGTTTCCCGAGGCCTGTCCTCTGAACACGTGATGGGAGTCTGAGAGGGCCTGGGGCTCCCTGGCCCACCACAAGGCGGGTCTGGGGCTGGCAAAGCCCGAGGAGCCAGGGAGGGCCAGGTCCTGGAAGGCCGCGGATGTTCTAGTGAAACCCACCCTCAGGCAGCAGCTGTCCGGCCCTGGGGCTGGAGGAGCGGGGACCCTGCTAATGTAAAATCCTGCTGCCCAGGACTCTCAGAGCAACGTCCCTCCTGTCCTCCTGCAGGCCCTACGCTGCCTGCCTGGAGGCCCCGCGCTTTCTCACGCCTGGGCGACCCTGTGACGCCGGCTCCTCCGCTCTGTCCCCTGCCTGCTGCCGGCCGCTGCTCTGGGCATCCGCCAGTGCCGGCCGCCGGCGGAAACCCAATCCTTGGGCCGGCCGGGCGCTGGCTAACAGCGGGCAGCATTGTGCAGCAGGGGCCTCGAGAGCTTGGATTCGCTGCTTGGGGACCCACTTAACCTCTGCGAAGGACAGGATGATGGATGGGGGTCTGAGACGGGGTTGCTGGGGGGGTGGGTGGGCGGTAAATGAACACCAGGGCCTGCTGGGGAGGGGAAGGAAGGCGGGCGGGGGCGGAAGGGCCCTGGACACATGAAGAGCTCCTTCAGCTCTCACAGCCACCCGGGGGACGCCTTCGCCCTTCTCACTGTATTCTTATGGAAGCTGAAGCTCAGAGGGGTTGGGCAACTTGACCAGGGTCACACAGCAAGTCAGAAATCGAACCCAAGCCTACGGCCCTCCAGTCTCCCCCGCACACCAGGTGGCCTCTGGCGGCCAGCACTCGCCCACTGGTTTCAATTTTTAAGTCTCCTTTACTTAAATGAACGCACACGCCCTTCCTATCTAACAGGAGGCGACTGATCACGGCAGCTGGCATTACTGAGACCTACTGTGTGTGGGTATGACACTGAGTCCTGTTGCTTTATCCTGCCTGCTGAGGGAGGACTGGCTGTTGTGGTCTTTTTATGCAGAAAAGAAAGTTCAGACTTTACGAAGCAAGACACGGCAGAGCCGGGCCCCGGTGTTTATGGGGTGCGTTGCTACATACTCCACGCTCCCCTCGGCCACCAGGCTGTGGGCACCCAAGGTGCTGTTCCCGCTCCCTGAGATGTTCCTCACCCTTCTGACCTGCCTGGGACACTCACACCCGACCTTCAAGACCCATCTCAAATGTCACCTCCTCGGAGAAGCCCTCCCCGGTGACCTGGGAAGCGGGGTTCCTGTGGCCACGGTGGGGCTCAGTCATCGCCTTGGTTACCTGCCTGCAGTGTCTTCGACTCGGAGGCCCCTCCAGGGGACTGGGCGATGGGTCAGGCTGCCGATGACCACCCAGCAGACCTGAAGGCCAAGGCCACTCCTCCCGCCTCCACGAGTCTAGGTGTCTGGACTTTTGCTCCAGGAAACGTGGTCACTGTATCAAGATGACGTGGGCATGATAGCTGTCCCTGGGTGTCCAAGGGGGCTGGGTTCCAGGACCCCACAGATCCAAGTCCCTTACAGAATTCGACACAGGATTTGCATAAAACCTTTGAAATTCTCCTGTGTACTTTAGACCCCGCCTGGATTCCATGTAACAGCCAACCCCACGTAAACGCTATATAAATATTATCATGCTGCATTGTTCAGGGAACACTGACGAGAAAAAAAACAGGCCCGGGCATGTTCAGCTCGGATGTAATTTTTAAAAATTATTTTTGATCCCTGGTTGGCCGAATCCACGGAGGTGAGACCTGTGGAGACGGAGGGCTGGCTATAATTCAAAGCGCTTACTTTGTGCCAACCGCTGTGCCGAGCTGTCACATACATTACTTCTTTTGATGCTCACATCTCCTATGAGATAAGTTATTCTGGTCCCGGTTTGCCCATCCACCCACCCCACTTACACACTCACCATCTGTCTATCATTCCTCTCAGCCAATCACCTCCACCCCTTCTCCTTCCCGCCCACCCATTTGCTCAGCATCCCACTTCAGTATCTATCTATCTATCATCTGCACACCTTCTGGCCCAACCTCTCTGCCTTCCTTCCTCCCTGTGGATGAGGGGAAATAAAGCTTCAGAGAGGTTAAGCACCCTGCCCCAGATCACACAGCCAGGAAGCGCAACACTAGGAGGTGAACCAGGTACTTTTAACCACTCTGCTCTGTGGCCTCTTCACGGTCTCACTTAATTTCTAAATGTCCTATTTCATGTGGGTTTAATCATATAAGTCACCTCAAATCCTTTTGGATGTGAGTGGAGTGTAAATTACAAATCAATAAGACACAGGCCACGGTAAGTCCAAGCCGGGGCTGTCAGGTCGGAGTCAATTAGCGAGCCTGCCGCAGGACCTGCTGGGACTGGGTCTATTTGCCTAATTGGCACTGGTTTCCCCAGCAAAGGACAATTAACTCAAATCCCAGAACCCAGACCACCCTCTGCTTCTGGGCAAGGTGACAGGCATTTAGCCACGTGGAGGTTTTCTGTTCACTCACTCACCCGTTGACCCCCACACCCACCCACCCATCCATCTTCCCAACCATCTTGTCCTCGTGATCATCCGTAAATTATCATGACATTCTCTCGCCCGCCCACCCGATTGCCCACCCATACACACATCTATTCACATATCGGTCGTCTACACATCTTCCCACTCATCCACTCATGCACAACAAGGCACCACCTATTCTCATATCCATCCATTCATCGAACCAACCAACCAACCAATCCAAGCAACCATTTACAAAATCATTCTGCCATCTTGCCATCCTCCCATCATCCACCTACTCCTCTCAAACCTTTTACCCACCTATCATGCCTAGCACCCCACTTAGGTATCCATCTATCCACCCATCTTTTATCCATCCATCCATCTATCACCATCCATCCATCCACCTACCTAACCCCTACCCATCCATCCATCCACCTACCTACCCATCCATCCATCTATCCACCCACCCATCCATCCACCTATCCATCCATCCACCCATCCATCCTCCATCCACCCACCCATCCGCCCATCCATCCATCCATCACCACCTATCATCAACCCATCCATCCTCCATCTACACACCCATTCATCCGTCTACCTATTCCCTATCCATCAATCCATCCACCTACCTGCCCACCCATCCATCTATCCATCCATCCACCCATCAGCCCATCCATCCATCCA
Source organism: Marmota marmota marmota (assembly GCF_001458135.2). Lineage (NCBI taxonomy): Eukaryota > Metazoa > Chordata > Mammalia > Rodentia > Sciuridae > Marmota > Marmota marmota. The sequence goes on from NW_026000082.1 coordinate 38,103,761, forward strand.
TCATCACCCATCCATCTATCACTATCCATCCACCCATCCATCCATCCACCCATCCATCCATCCATCAGCCCATCCATCAACCCATCCATCCTCCATCTACCCACTCATTCATCCATCTACCTATTCCCTACTCATCGATCCATCCACCTACCTGCCCATCCATCCACCCACCCATCCATCCTCCCATCAGCCCATCCATCCATCATCACCCATCCATCCATCACCACCCACCCATCCATCCACCATCAGCCCATCCATCCACCCACATCCACCCACCCACCCATCCATTCAGCCACTGAGCCAACCTCCCTCTCCCTTCCTTCCACTCACTCCCCTGCCCATTCGCTGACAACCTCCATTCGTGTCTCTTACAGCTCTATACGTCTGCTTTCCACGTCTCTCATCCAGCCAGATTACATTTGTTGCACACCTACTATGTGCCAAGCCATGCCAATTCCTAGAGAATCACCATAGACACTGTCACTCAGGATGCTGGCGGCTGCTCTGGAGCAGAGTCAGACCCTTTGTGGCTCCCCCCCTGCAAGTCCAAGGGCTTTCCAGGCGCCGCAGCCCACACTTGGAGTCGGCCTCTTGCTCAGCCTGGTGCCCTGGGTCCTGTCCTGCGGCCTCTGAAGCTGGCTTCCCTGCCTCCAGGTGGCCAGGTTCACGGGGCCCCACTGGGCCAGCAGACCTATTTCCCAGATCACATTAGGTCCGGACATGGCCGAGGCCCACCCCTGCCCACAGAGGGGTCAGCGAGTAAGAACTGGAACCCAGGTTCAGCCCCCCTCCCTGATCACTCCATAGGGGACCCAGACACATCCAGATAGAGCCCACCGCAGAGGAGGGACCTAGCCTGCCCGGCACCAGAGGAGTGACACCTGGCCTGAACCCCAGAAACCGTGCAGGAGACAGCCAGGCCAAAGGAAGGAGAGAGGGGGAGAACCAGGACAGAGGATGGGTGCCCGGGGCCGAGGGGTCGGCTGCACAAGGGCTGGAGGGACGGTGAGCCAGGCCCCTTCCGGAAGTGAGGAGGAAGAGCGCTCCAGACTCCAGAATCGTGACGCCTGTTGAAGAGCTGAGGGTCCATCCTGAGGGCCGAGGGGATCTTTCGAGGTGGGTGGCCTGATCTAGCTGTCCACACGTTCTCTTGTGTAACATATTCATTTTACAGAAGAGGAAATTGCAACCAAGGGATCAGAGAGGTACAGAAAGCTACCCTAAGCCACACAGCTGCTCAAAGCAGAGCAGAGGGCTCTAAATCTCCCTTTTTCTGGGAGCGGCTGCTACCTCAGAGGAGTCCTTTCTAGATGCCTGAATAGCTCCCTCCAAACCTGGTTGGCCTCAGAGATGCAGTGACAGACACCCTGGGGCGCCATCCCTGCTCGGGGTGACTCCCAAGCTCTCTGGCCAACCACACTGGCCTCTCAGGCAGTGAAGCAGGACGGCCCGCCCCGCCGGGGTCTTCTCTCGCAGGCTGTTTCTTAGCACAGGAAACTCCCCGTCCCCCTCACAAGAGGCTCCGGGTCCCCATCAGTTACTGTTCCTTGTCTGTCAGCCGGGCACCCAAGAGGCCCTGCTGGCACAGAAGGTCTAATGGCAGCAGGAAGGGCCTGAAATGAAGGAGGCCCTGGGCGGAGAGGGCACAGGGACGGGCACCCCTTGCCAGCCAGGAAGTGAGGGCAAACCTCTGCCCCAGGATCTCCTCAGCCACGGCCGCCCGTGACCAGCACCTGCTCCCCGCCCGGCACTGTGCCAGGCAGGTGACATCCAGGATCGCACTGAGTTCACCTGAGTCTCCCTAAACCCTTCAAAGGACAGGACTGTCCCCATTTTACAGATAAACAAACTGAGGTTCGGTGAAGATGAGTTAGTTGTAAATGCCTGCAAGCGGTAGCAGGTTGGCGAGGAAGGCTGTCTTCATTCTGGGCTGGGTGGCGGAACCTCTTTCACCATCCCAAGGGAACTTTGGGGTACCTGGTGGCTCAGGTAAGGGCTAAAGCAGATGGTGAAGTTGGGAAGTGGAAGCTGCCAGGCCTGAACGTGGCAGCAGAAGCAGGCAGCAGGTACGGTCTGATCTAGTGGCAGGAGGCTGTTGCCAGGCCTCCAGGGTGGGCAGGGATGAGGTCTCCAGGTAGCCAGCCTGTGCTCTTCCCACCCCCCGGTAGCAGCTTTGCCGTCTGCAGACCGTCAGGAGGAGGCCTGGGAGGTGCCTGGACAGCGGCCACCTGCCCTGGCCTTTCTAGCCGCTGGGGGAGGAGCTCCGCAGCGCAGGCTTCTCACCTGCACTAGAGCCTCATTCTGTGAGGCCAGGCAAGTCCTCCAGGGGAGGCCAGGCCATCGGGAGAGGCCCCTCTGCCATCACTGCCTGTGATGGTCCAGGCTCCAGGCCAGTGCTGCCCTGGGACCGACCGGTCTCAAAGGGGCAGGGGCTGGTGGCCTCGCAGCTCTGAGGGGGCCACCAGGACCAGTGTGCTAGGCAAGGCCCTCCGCGCCCTGAGGCCAGTCTGCTCACCCGGAGCCACCCCTGCCTGGAGGGACAGGCCGTCGGGAGGCCAGCGTGAGGGGCCGCCGGAGGAAGGGGAAGCTCCTTGCACCTGCCCCACCCAGAGTGTCCACCGTGTCCAGCTGGGAACTCCTGCCCACCTTTAAGGACAGTGAAGGCACCTCCCCAGGAAGCCGTCCCCACGCCCCTCCCTTGCGCCCAGCTGTCCCTGCAGCACGCGGCCTGGTGTCCTCCAACGCCGGCTGCCAAGTGGGATGTGAAGGCCACTGGTGCCCAGAGTGACCAGCAGCCAGTCTCTCCCAGGCACACGGAAGGGCCACCTCCGATGGCAAGCAGGTGGCCTCGTGGCACGCCTTCCCACGCCACTGGCCGCACCACTATGTAGGTCCCCTGGGAACGGAGGCCACAGCGTCTGAGACCCCAGCCCCCGCCTGCGCAGCCCACTCGGGCTCCTCCTGGCCAGGAGCTCTGCGCTGGTGGCTGGTGGCGGTGGCAGCCTGGGGTGGCTCCTTCAATGCTGAGCATCTCAGGATTTCCTGCCGTAACTGGGGGGTTGGATCCGGAGCCTCAAGCGCCTCGTGCGCTGGTGGCCGTTCGTCAGGACGGTGCTTCTCGGAAGGGGTTGCCGTGGGTGGTGGGTGGCCCCTCAGGCTGATGGCACGCCTGACCCCTCCCCTCCCCACACAGCTCTGGAGCCTTGGTGACCTCATCTGGGAAGTGGGGACCGTGAACGACACCTACTCCTGGTCTGATGCAAAGCTCTCGGCCGAGGCCTGCGGGTTTGGCTGCTGCCACGGTCGCGGTCACCGTCATCACCGCAGGCCAGCAGGGCCGAGGACAGCAAGCGGAGGGAGCTCGGGCGGGCGGGGCGGGCGGCAGCTGCCTTCACAGGGAAAATGATCATCCGGCCCAGCCACCGGGGCCACCAGGTGCCACTGGGTGCACATGACAGGAACCTTCCTAGGTCCCCATTCAATAGATGAGGAAACTGAGGCTCAGAGAGGACAGGAGACTTGCCTGGGTCCCCAGGAAGAGCCCGGCAACGCTGGGATGCTGAGCGCCATCTGGGGCCCCCTTCCTACCACCCCCTCTGAAGCCCAGAGTCCCCCGTGATGGGCCTGGCAGGGAGCGCTCACGAGGCCTTATTTAAAGTTGCAATTATCTGTCCCATTTCCTGCTGGCTGCGGCTGAGCTCTCCGGGGAGGCAGGAGACCCTGGCGGAGGATGCCAGGGACGGGGAGTTTCCAAGGCTCCTGGCCGAGCCCCCGACGGACGAGCCTGCAGGAGGCCCTGCTCCGGGACCTGGCCTCCCCCACATCTGCCCCTGCTCCAGGCCACTGGGGGGCTCCTCATCTGCCCTGCGGGGGGCAAAGGGGTCACCCCACAGGCAGAGGCCATAGGGATCACTAGGGTGGGGCAGAAGGTGACATCCAACGTAGAGACGGGAAGACGGAGCAGCCTGGGAACCGGACTAAGGTCACGTCTCAATTCAGAGTAGCGCAGACCCACCCCCCGAAACCTCCAAGAGAGGTGGAAAGAGGGAGGTGGGAAGGGCCTGGGGCTGGAGCAGAGATGGCGGCGCTCACAGGGGGCCTCTGAGGGTCGAATGCACCGGAGTCTCCTGACCGAGCCCCGGAAGAGGGTCCCTGAGCCCAGCACCCAGCGCCAAGGCCAGAATGTCGGGCCCCGCACCCCTCCCCCACCCACCTGGACCGTCAGCCTCGACCCACCTGCCCACGCCACCACGGTCAACAGCTTGGTCCAGTTGCTACCCGCGCCAGGCACCTGGGCCCACTCTCAGCACCCCTGCCTGTCCTCCAAGCTCCCTCCCACCTCCACCCACACCCTCGCTGGGCACCTGTGCCCACAGCCAAGGAACCTACAGCTGCTAAGGACGGCACCCCAGCAAGCAGTGCTAGCACCCCCCGTCAGGGTGATGGGCAGGGGCCTGGCGGTGCAGCCCAGGCGTGGTTCCAAGCTCCAGGGAGGTCGCCATCCTGGGGCAGCTCCTGACGGGTGGAGGGTGCAGCTGGCAGCCATCTAGACTGGAACCTGCTTCCTACACCACAGGCCCAGAACTGTCAACACTTTCCATTTCTGGGCTGTGGAACGGGAATGGCATTAGTACCTGCCTGCCCTGCAGGTGACTGTGACAATTAACGAGACCATGCACAAGAAAAGCACTGAGCCGGTGCCCAGATATAGTAAGTGCTCAGTAAAATGCAGACTGTCATTATTATGACTCAAATCCCCACATGACGGGGCACAAAGCAGTCACTCAATAAAAAGACGTTATGATATTGTCCTTATCATCAACATCAGCCAGGGCCCCCGAGAAAGGCTGAGGCCCACTCCAGCTTTCTTGTCTGTGGAATACAGAACACTGGTTCCCCAGGCTGTCTGCGCGTCCTGATCCCCAGGACCTGTGAGCATCACCTTATGTGGCAGGTATGTAAGGACTTTGCAGATTGGACCAAGTGAAGGATCGAGCCCCAGGAATCATACCAGATTACCCAAGTGAGCCCAATGTCATCAGGAGGGTCCTCACGAGAGGGCGGCAGGGCGGCAGTCGGGGGGCTGCTGTGAACACAGGAGCAGAGGTGGGAGGGAGGCATTCTGAAGAGGGAGGAAGGAGCCACAAGCCCAGGAAGTTGGAAAATGCCAGAAAATGGGTTCTCCCCTTCAACCTCAGAGGGCGTGTGGCTGCCAATACCACGTCAGCCCCTCAAGCCCATTCCAGATCCCTACCCCCCAGAGCTGTAGGATAATAAATCCGTGTTGCTTTAAGCCGTCACATTTGAGGTGATCTGTTACAGCAGCAACAGGACACTCATACAGCCTCCTTCATGGAGAGGTGGCCACCTCTCACACTCCGGCCCGGGCTCCATCCCAGGAGCCCCACACATTCACTCCCCACAACTGAGAGGCCTCTCCAGGAGGCTGCTGCCCCAGATGCTGGCCCTGTGTCACAGTCTCTGTTCTGGATGATGGGGATGGCAGGGTGGGGGTGGACTCCTCTCATGGACTTAGTGCCTTCTCAGGACCTCATCTTCCCCAAGAGGCAGGAACTACAAGTCATTCCCATTTTACAGATGAAGAAACCGAGGCTCAGAGAAGTGAAGAGACTTGCCCAAGGCTGTCCAGCAGGATGAGGTCTGGCTTCTGCTTGTACAGACTGAGGTCCAGGTAGGTCCATGGACTCTGTCCACTCCCAGGCCACTCATATCCTGGCAGAGGACCTCTGCTGCAGGCTGGCTGTGTGGATCTGGGGCCCTCCCTGCCCAGCATTCTCGGGGCCTCGAGGCAGGTACGGTGCCCTCGTGCCTGCCTCACGGAGGGTCTGTGTGGGAGCTGACCAGAGGTGCAGGACACTGCTACAGAGAGCCAGCCTGAGGGGAGGAAGACACCTGGGCAGGGAGGGTACCCAGGCTGCTGGACGCACACCCCCATCCTCATGGTGAGCAGCTGCAATAGGTACAAAGCCCTCACCACCAGGTCGACCTGGGCTCCCTGCAGCTCAGCCACCAGTTCCCCATTCCACAGAAAACCATGAACACGAGGCAGATCACAGTCATGGCCAAGGTTAAGTCCCCGTCCATGCCAGGCCCTGAGCTAAGTGATGTCCCATGCTGTCCTCTGACAAGCCCCAGGGGAACTCCTATGCAATCCTGAAGTAAGGACCCTGGGGTTCAGTGAGGGAGGGGGACTTCCCTAGGTCACACAGCGGGGAAGGGTCCTCCCTGGGGACCGGGGAGGAGGACAGTCACACCCCTCCCTCAGGCTCTGTTTGTAACCTGGGGTGCAGAGGAAGAGAGGGGCCCAGGCCCTTCGACTCTGCCATGGCGGGTCCTGTGACCTCAGAAGGGGGCTCCAGCTGGGGCCCTGGGCACCTGGGGGTCCTCGTGGGGAGCTGCCTACAGACCCAGGACTCTGAGCCCAGCTTCTCCTGTCTCCCAGGGACCCCAGGAGCCTGACTCCGTCAGCGGGAGGCTGGCCCGGGGGTCGTGGCAGCCCGGTGCTCTCAGGGACAGCACTGCACCCCGTCCCCTGCGGCTCGCCTCAGATGACTCCCAGCGGCGCGGGTGGGAGGCGGGAGGCGGGAGGCGGGCTGGGTGTCTGCCACGGGAGCCTCGCACCCGCCCGGAATCCCAATTGAGCTATTTTTAATGTGCTTCAATTTTCATTTTCTTTTATTGGAAAACACAGATGGTGACACGGTGCCCCTCAGACGCTAAGCGGGGCGCCGCCGCGCGGGGGTGGGGGCGCCCCGCTTAGCGT
>NW_026000082.1:38110565-38120171 GCF_001458135.2 Marmota marmota marmota
CCAGGAGGGGGAGGGAGGGAGGGGAGTGGGCTGTGGGGAGTTATCCCCGGGCCACACCCCATTCCCTGTCCCCAGTCCACAGATTGGCGCAGGGGACGGGGTGCCCTGCCCAAGAGCCATGGCGGTGCAGGTCTGCGGGAGCCCAGGCCCGGCTCTCACTCGCCCCCTCTGCATGGTCCCTGTCCAGGGCCCCCGCGATTCGCTTTCCCATGATAAAAGCTACAAACTCTTTAAGGACAATTTGGAAACTACAGAAGTCAGGTGGCAGCTAAAGCTCAGAGTGACAGTCCACGCCCGCGCCCAATGCCCCTCCGCCACCGCTGCCAATGCTGCACGGAGTCCTTTCTATTCTTTGTGGCTCCCTTCCCACAGCTGGTCACAGCATGACACCTCCTTCTCACAACAAGTGTGTCACAGATCACCCCTGGGTGGGTGGACGGCAGCCCTGGGCACAGTCTGCAGAGCTCATCCATCAGACCTTCACCGGGTCAGCCTCGACCCCAGGGCGAGGGGTCCAGCCCTCCAGGGAGGTGGACGCTGCAGCAGGCAGGAAGGTGACACCTGGGCAGGTGACACCACCAAGTGCAGCGAGGGCTGCGCAGGTACCACACCCAAGAGGGGCGCAGCGTCCCCCTTCACAGATGCGGTCCCTGTGGGTCTGTGACGGGGCTCACGGTCATTAGAGCTGCGCTGACCTGAGCCCAGGGCTTTCTCAGGATGCTTTGGGGCGGGGGGGAGAAGGCCCCAGCAGAGCTAACAGCAAGAGCAAAGACCCCAGAGGTCGTGTCCTGGTGAGCTCATTAGTTAACCAGCCAACTCACCCCCCGACCCAAACCGGCCGCATGCGTGCACCAGGCTCTGGGTGGGGGTGAGGGCACCAGTCGGTGCAGGAACCAGTGCCACTCCACAGACTGGGAGAATGGCTCAGCTTCCCCCGTCCCACCACGTCACAGAGGGGAAACCGAGGCCAGGGAGCATGAATGAGAGGTGGCTCTGGGCTGCGAGTCCCATCCCTCTCGGCCCCAGGTGGCAGACGCAGAGCCCAGGCCTGGCACTAGGGCAGCAGGGGTGGAGTCCTGGGAGCCCCTAAGGGGACAGTGCCCATATGAAGACAGCTGGCTCTGGCTGGGGGCCCAGGCAGGGTGGTCTTGACACTGGGCTGCCTGCTGCCCTCGCCAGGGGCCACCAGCCTCCCGAGCTCATCTGTCTGCCAGGGAAGTCCCCTCCTGGTGTCTTCCTGCTGGGCCCTCCTCCTGATGCCTCAAGCCCCAGCTTTGGGGGCGACCACACCTAAAAACAGAGCTTGCCCAGAGTGAGACCACCTGGCGCTGAATGCCACACACAGACGAGGACACTGAGGCTCAGAGACCAGGATCTGCTCGGGGTCCCACCTGCCTGAGCCCAGGCCCTCTGCTCGATATCTAGCTGCTCGGACCTCATGCCACTGCCTTCGGAGACCCCCAGAGCCCCCAAGCCACCTCCCTGCTCCCAGGATGTACCTGCGTCATCCCGGGGGTTCATCTGTGTGGGCCGTTGGGGGCTCCCCACACGAAGAACATGGCCCGAGAATGAGCAGAGCCCTGAGCCCCTCGGGCCCCCGCAGCTGCCTGCCCATCACCCCCAGCAGGCCCCGCCTCCTCTTGCTGACATCACCCAACCTCACCCTGAATTTTCTAAAAGGTCTTAAGTGGAAAAGAGATGTTTATTAAAAGGCATCGAGACAATAGAGGAGGCCTGAAGTAGGAAGTCACACTGTCCCCAGAGGTGCCCAATTAGGTGTCACTGAGACATCTCCCTGCGCGTGAAGTGCATCTGTGGAGGCATAAGTGCAATTTACTCCTCTGAACGTCACAAATGGAACCGCCCGCCACCCTGAGAATCTGCCTTCAGATCATGTACATCTCCCGACCCTGGGGCAGAGTTTCCAGAACACTCCACGGCCCCCTCACGTCTCAGGCGCCCGCGGCCCTTCTCCGCCCACTCCAGGGGAATCCGAGAGAAACCGAGGCAGCGGGGGTGGCCTCTTCAGGGGCTGAGGGAACTGGCCCAAAGCTGGCTGCACAGGGGGTGGGGTGGACACAGGGTCAGCGCGTCCGCCCGTCCGTGGGCTGGAGGACATCCTCGCTCTCCCTCCCCGACAGGCCTGTCTCCCACCCCACACGGCCACTTCCCCACACCTCATCAATCTGCAGCCGTCCACTTTGCTCGGCTCCTGGACACCCTCCAGAGACTCCCAGACGAGGCTGCCCACGGAAAGGGGAGGCCGGGTCTCGGGCCGTGCAGCCCCTCGGCCGGGCCCTGACTCGTGATGCTGACCGGGGTCGGGGTCGTTCTGACCCAAGGCGCCCGGGGCGTCTCCTGGGGGCCATCCCAGGCCGCAGCCCAGCAGGCTTCCTCCTCCCCTCCAGCCCGTCCCGAAACCACAGCCGCACAGAGCGTCCCCAACACCCCTTTTATCATGTCACTCCCTGCTCATGGCCTGCCGGTGGCTCCCCAGCGCCTGCAGGAGGGGGGGGGAAGCACAAACTCCTTCCCCCTGGAATTCCTCAGCCGCCCCCGACCCCCTCCCCCAGAGCCCCTCCCTCATTTCCTCCTCCTCCCCCCTGTGGCTGCACCAGGGCCACAGGAAGCAGAGACAGATGTCACTCCCCCTGTTTCCCTGGGCCTCGTCATAGGAAGCCCGGCGCGGAGTGACCATGCCAGGCTGAGCTGGAAGCCTGTGTTCGCTTATCTCATCTTCTGGACGTTCATGGAGGGGAGCCCTGCGCCGTCCCCATCACCGACGGGGAAACTGAGGCACAGAACTGCGAAGTCATTGTCCCAGGTCATGTGGTCATCTGGGGACACAGGGAGGATTCGAACCCGCGCACCCAGCTCCCCCAGGAAGCCCCCCCTCCAAGAGGCCATCTCCAGGCTTCCTGAGGCCGTCCCCTCTCAGCCACCTCCTGGGTTACTCTCTGCTGCTGAGAACTCGGAGGTCGAGCTGGGGCCAGGCCCGAGGCGCACGGACGGGCCTTGCTGAGACGGGGGCTTCTCTCTCCAGACCGCGGCCTGAAGGAGGGTGGCGCCCTGCCATTTGACTCTGGGATCCCCTCCCTGTGGCCATCTAAAGATGTTTTCTGGTCTTTTTTTTTTGCAGGCGGGGGGTGGATACTGGGGATTGAACCCAGGGGCACTTGACCCTGAGCCACCCCCCAGCCCTAGTTTGTATTTTATTAGAGACGGGTCCCACTGAGCTGCTTAGGGCCTCACTGTTGCTGAGGCTGGCTTTGAACTGGGGATCCTCCTGCCTCAGCCTCCTGATCTGCTGGGATTACAGCCTCCTGATCTGCTGGGATCTGCTGGGATTACACGGGGCCCGGCTGGTCTGAAGGTGAAGGTGGCCATAAGTGATGGGGGAGGCGGGTCAGTGCAGGGCAAGAAGCGACATTTCTAGCTTGGCCACGTGCGCTGGACAAGCTCTTCCCCACCCCGGACTCTTGTCTTCTCTTGGGGACAGTCTGTGGGGGACTCGGCGGTGCCCGATGCTGCGTTCCAGGTGCTACAGAGTGAGGACGTCTCCCCCCCACAGTTCCCTTTGCTGCCCGGATCTCACAGGGACCGTCTCCGGGGGCCGCTGGGACTTGGGCGCCTCAGACATGCGGGTCTCCTCACAGGGACAGCGGGCAGTGGGCTGGAGCTGGCAGGCAGGACCCGCCCTGCTCTGCTGCGCTCGCTCGCAGTCACCGCGTCCTTCTGTTTCTGTCTGATGCGGGTCTGATCTGCGGGGGGACTTCCCTTCTTACTGCGCCGGCTTTTACTGCAGTAAAGACAGGAGCGTGTCATTGCCAGCGCGGCAGCCAGAGATGGCTCCGGATGGTGGAACCTGAGAGTGGCCACCAGGAACCACAGCGCTCTGGGGTCCTGGGTGGAGAGAGCTTGTCGCCCCATCTCTCTCCTCGGGTGGCGCAGCGGGTCCAATACCCCTGGGCCGTCTTAACTAAGGAGCCGGGATGCCCAGGCCTGGCATGCCCAGCAGCCAGCGCCGATCCAAGGTGTCCTGGGCCCGTGTGGGGGGCAGCGCTGGGGAGCGGCTCTGGCCCTCCTCAGCCCCCCCCCCGGCCCCCTCCGGGTTCGGGAAGGCCCCTCACACATCTGGAGCTCATTACGGGGAGAAGCTGAGAGGCCGGGATATGAATGGGTCCAGCACGGGTTTAGATAAATACCGGGATGATGGATCCAGCCCAGGCTCTTGAGGGAAGGGAAAGGGGGTTCCAGGAAGATCCTTGACCCTGTCAGGCCCCCCGACAAACGGTCCCCGGGGCCGTCTACTCAGCAGCCTGTCTCCTGACTCCCCCCCATGCAGCCGGAGCGCAGCCAGAGGCAGAGGAGGCCCGGGAAGCTGCCCTGACCGCCGGCCGGGTAAGCAGCCCGGCCTCCTCCATCTGGGAATGGAAGTGACGCGCTGGCACAGCCAAGGCCACCTGACTGGGTCAGGGGAGGCCAGTGGAGGCCCGTGCCTAGTAAGGACATGACAATGGGAATGGCCGTCAATACCAAATGTCCACCGCGGGCCAGGACATGCGCCGGGCTGCACATACATTGACTTATTCAATCCATAGGACAACCTCAGAAGGCGTCCCCATTTTACAGATGAGGAGCCTGAAGGTCAGAGAGGGTCACAAGCCAGGCAGTGGGGGAGTCGGGATATAAATCCAAGGTGGCCCAACGTGGGGGCTCACGCTCTTTCCTCGCCTGGAGGCAGCGATGGCTGGAGGCGGATGGCCAGGAGAATGAGTGGGAAAGAAAACAGCCCGATCCAACTCTGGTCGGGCCCTTCTCAGAGGCCTGTTGGAAAGCGGGTTTACCTCCTTCCTAGGTGCCGCCTGCACCTGATTGTCAAGAGCGTCGTGCGGGGACTTTCCCATCTACAGGAGGCATCGACGATCATAAAGGACACCCGTCGAGCATCAGACGTCCAAAGAACACGCACCACATCTGTCACGGCGGGTTTGACAGGTGAGGAGACCACATCTGACAGAGCAGGGCCTGGGAGGCCCCGCGGAGCCGACGGGCACCAGGTCCGGCCTGCACCTGGGTGGCCGTGCACAGGGACCCCACCCTCTACTCGGGCCTCGGTCTCCCCGTCTGTGTTGGGGCTGGGGCTCCTTCCCAGGACCCTCGGGGGGAGAAGGGCAGGCTGTTGGCCTCTGAGACAGAGGTGGCCCTGCCCAAAGCAGGGGCATGCCCCTGACCCTCCACCCTCACTGGGCCTCCGCTGCCCCCTCCATGGAGGTCGCAGAGCCAGGATCCAGGCCAGGTGGGTCCCAGTCTCCAAGGCAGAGGCCTGGGAACTTCTGCCGGGGCACGGGGTGGCGCAGCGGGTCGGGGCTCCGGCTGCAGCTGGGCAGGACCAGGGACGGGGAAGAGACCCAGGGAGTCGGCTGGGCACGGCCACCACACTGACTGGCCCAGGCCTGTTCGGGCCCAGCTGAGGTGACGGGCTCCTGTGACAGCGGGCGCTCCCTCCTTCTGCCAGGCTCTGGCCTCTGTGCAGGAAGCAGACGGGCGTGGGCGGTAGGTGCCAGCACCCGTCTGTCCCGGCTTTGTGACTTTGTCACGTCCCCTCCCCTCTCTGGGCTTCAACGTCCCCCTTGGACTGATCCAGGTGTTCCTCAAGCTTCAGCTGAACTATCGCTAGGAGTTTGTTGCCAGTTGAGCTACACTTTATTTTTAAATTGACTCACTCCCAAAATCCATTAGTACAGGGAAAATCAGGTTCCTGCCATCACCAGAAGAACTCTAGCACCGATCTCTATCTCCGGAGGCAGTTTGGGGAGGTGGTAAAGAGCATGGGTTCTGGAGCGGAGCTGGCTGCCTGGGTTTACAACCCTTGCTCTGACACTTATTAGCTGTGTGGCCTTTGACAGGTTACTTGACCTCTCTGGACCTTGGCTTACTCACCTGTAAGATGCAGAAGAATTCCTATCATCTAAAGTTGTAACGAGGATGAAGACGACTCATTTATAAAGCACTCAGAAGGTGCTGCGTGTGGGTTTTGTTAAATAAAAGTACACAGGCTTCGCACAATGAAAAAGAGAAGATGCCCTGGCGTTTTGGCTCCCGGGCAGGGTCTGAGCCTGAGACCTGCTTTCCCTGGTTGAAAAGCGCGATTAGGGGCTGTCACCGAGGCGCTGGAGACATGGCAGGCCACAGACACTCTCCTGAGTAATCGGTGGCGGGAGGAGAGGGAAGGGAATTCTCTGAGCGTGTGATTCAGCGTTATTTGATGCCATTTCCGGGCTCCCCTGGGGCCGCGGGGTCCGACACCTGGTAAACACGGGGATAAGGCACGTCTGAGGCCTGACCTGGGCTCCAGGAAGGGGGAGAGCAGAGCTCTGCGGCCGCCCGGCGGCCGTCCCTCCCTGCCCTGCCCTTGCTGGCCAAGGGCCCCCTCTGCAGCCCCACGTGCCCTGGATCTTCGTGGTCACCCCAACAGAAAGCCTCCCACCGGGTTCCTCCTCGTGGAGAAGAGGCAGCAGGGAGAAGGGAAGGGTCGGGTTCTGGACTGTAGATTCCAATCGGTGCTCCTGGCTGTGTGACCTTGGGCAAGTCATAACCTGCTCTGTTCCACTTCCTCATCTGCTTAATAAAAATACGGCAAGAGGAGAGACGCCGGGGGTTGATGCTGGGCAGGACCAGGGACAGGCTCGGGGCAGCGTCGGCACTCACTGTGTAATGACCGCGACTGTTTTTATAAATAAACTCAAGATTTGAGGAAAAACTCCTTTGTGAAACTAGGTCTTCACCACAGTGATGGCCCCAGAACCTCCAGTCCCCTCCTCCTGCTCGGCTTTCTGAGCGCTCTGCAAGGGGCTCAAGGCCCAGCTGACCCATCTGTCCCTCCCCCGGGGGTGCAGGGCCTGGGGTAGCTGCGAGGCCACAGCTCAGGGAAGGAAGGGCCCAGGTTCACTTCCTTCCCTCAGGAGGGACACCTGTCCTTGGTGGGTGCAGATGTCCCCTGTGACCCTGGAGACCCGGGAAGCTGCTGTCGTCATCCACAGACTGGATCCGTACTCGGTCTGAACCCCTCCACTCCCTTCCAGGTTTCTGCTGGATATTTATGATGTGCCCAGCCCCGGGCCAGGGACGAATGAGACAGACCCTGACAAGGACCCCACAGGCCAGAGGTCCCATGACACGTGTGGCCCACCTCCTGGTTTCCAAAAAATTCTGTTCTCTATCTAGGGTGGATTCAAGGAAACTGTAATTTACATATGTGCTGGGAAATTGGAATCAAATACATATAAAAAGAGCACCAAGTCGGCCCTTCCAGGGAACGGGCAGAGGATTCGTCCACAAACCTAATCAGGAAACAAGGTCTGTTCTGAGCTCCCTGGCAGCCAAAGTAAGAAGGGAAGCAAGTTGAGAGCAGAAGATCAAGGGAAAACAATAGTCAAAACTCAGCAATAGTCAAAACTCACCGCGTGCATGATCTGCGCCACGCATTAAAAGCTCTACATGGAGAGACACTTAAGCAACCCAGGGAAACAGATAGGATTACTTGCCCCGTTTTGCAGAGGCAAACTGAGACAAGAGGATTAAGCGGTTGTTCCAGTGCGAGCCAGGATCTGAACGGCGATCTGACCGAGCATCGCCTGGCTCCTGACCAGGACGCTGGCTGTCTATGTGTACAACCCCAGGTGACCCGGGTGGGTGTTATTGTCTTCGCTGCCAAATGAAGTCACAGAGAGGTGAAGCGACTTGCCCAAGTGTGCACAGCTCCTCAGCGGTGGGTGGGGCCGCCCAGCTCATTGTCCTCTGCCTTGGCAGTTGGGCTCAGTGCCACCACGTCAGGGCCCAGGGCTCACGCCACCCACCCAAGGAGGCAGACGGGTTCATTCCAGGTGACGAGACAGGCCACACCCGAGTCCCAGGTGGCAGAGCCATCCTGACAGCTGGCCTGCCTGTGCTCCCCGCGGGCCGCCCCCGCTGGCACGGGCCCCTGATGACTGGGGGTCTGGCCATGCCAGCTCACAGGCCACACGCCACCCCAAGGGGTCTGCCCCGCTCCCCTGAGTGGGCGAGTCACCTCGAGTCTGTCTGCCCGCTGGGCCGAGGCCCAGGCTGCCGGGGTCTGCAGGTTCTCGAGGCCCTGTGGAGGCCCTGGGAGGAGGAGGAGGGGCTGAGTCAGCCGACATCGACCAGAGACTGACCTTGGGCAAACCAGCTCACACTGGGACAGTGTCAATCGTTACCTCAGGTATTCAGTAAGCGCTCTCGGCATAGTGCTTGGGCACACAGAGAGCGCTTAATCAACGTCGGCCGCGCTTCATACCCGTGGTCCTGGCCTGGACCTGGCTGGTGCCCACTGCTCTGACCTCGATGGGCCCCAGCCAGTGACCAAGGACTGGCGCAGACCCTCCTCCCCATCGGCCTGACTGGCGTGAAGCCGAAACCCGGGTTTCGACCCCAGGGGCCGCCCTGAGACACGCCCGGGCAGGAGGGGCCGAGTGGAGTTGCTTATTAATTAATGGCCACTCGGGGCCTCCAATCCAGGCTCTCGTGGGCAGGGCTCCGGGGACGGTCTAGCCCAGGCCCTGACCTGGGTGCTCCCTTCACCCGGGTCCCCGACACAGGGAGGGGTCCCAGGCACAGGCTCAGCTCCCCGAGAGATGGCCGGGGCTTCCCCAGGTGTGACAGGGCTGATTTCACCCGTGTCCTTGTCCCCGAGTGCTTCTCAGGGGAGTCACGATGCAGGGGGATTTCATTCTTTTGGATGAAGGGGGTTCGTGGGGTCAATAATGGCGCGTGATCGGATTCACTTCAGTGTCACTGAGTGATTCCACTAGAAACAAACTCAGAACAATTAGACCCTCTGCCCCGACACCTGTGTTGTCACATTGGGGTCCAGACCAACTCGGCCCCGTGACCTGCTGCCCTGGATACCAGGTGAGGCCTCCTGCCTCAGAACCCGCCCCACCCCAAGCCTGGACCGCGACGTCACCATGGTGGGCGGCGGAGGGAGCCCAGTGGGCGCCCGGCCCCCTCCTGGGGCTCCCAGGGGCCTGGTGAGCAGTAGCCCGCCCTACAGAGGCCGCTGAGGCTCCGGAGGGGAAGCGCCCGATGGGGGCCCCCAGGAGTGAGTGGTCCCGGGGAGGGGCTGGGTCAGCGCCGGGAGCCCTGGGGCTGCTCGGAGGAGGGAGGCTCATTCCCGGGCGTCATGGTAAGAATGGAACAGGGGACCCTGGCCTGAACTTCTCCATCCAGGACACTTGGACCGGTGGCCAGCAAACCCCAGTCTCCTGCTCTGGACGAGGCTGAGCTGCCCGCCCGGCTGCCCGCCTAAGTTCCCCATGACTCCCCGTGGCGCTGGCCACTGTGAAGGCTGCAGGGTGTTCTGTCCAGCCTCTCTTGTCCCGGGCATTGTCCCCACTGTCAGGGCAGCTCGAGGCCAGCAGCTGTGACCTGACCACCCCAGGAGCCCGGAGCCTGCAGGGCAGCACGGCCCCTGGGCTCACAGGGCCAGGAAGGGGACGCAGGGGCAGGAGCCTGAGCCTGGGCCTGGGCCTGGCGTGGACCTGCCAGGCCACCCCCCTGCACCGGGGGCCCGGGGGGCTCCGCTGG
>NW_026000082.1:38123974-38126523 GCF_001458135.2 Marmota marmota marmota
CCCCCACTCCTCCCACCCCCGGGGAATCCCGCTGGTGCCCACGCAGTGACCAGGGCCGGTCTGCGGGGTGGGGGCCACTACACAGGGCCCCCGCGTGTGGGAAGGGGACCAACAGCCCTTTGTCTGGCCTCCGCAATGACTGGGGAGAGCAGCCGGAGGGAGGCCTTTGTGCCTCTGGGGCCAGCCCCGGGCCTCCCTACGACACAGCCAGGAGACGCCGCCTTGTCCCCACCGCTCCCCAAGACCAGCCTGCCCGCTGCCCCTGGCCCAGTCGCCCTCCAGGTGCCGTCCTGCCTACGCCGACCAGCCTCCCGAGGACACCAGTGCCACACTGTGTGTCCCCATCCCCCCACGGCTGCCAGAACCACGGCGGCTGAGACCATCACCGTCCGTCTCTGTTGTCCGTTTTGCTGCTGGGGACGGAGCCCAGGCCTGCGCATGCCATGCCTACCGCGGGGTCACCCCCAATCCTGCGGCCGCTATCTGTACCACGCCCTTCCTTCGGGCCATGCACGGTGGGTGGTGCCTGCAGCTGAAGTTCAGAGAGGGGCAGCAACCTATAGAAGGTCACAGAGCACTAGGTGGCTGAGCCAGGGTTGGAACCCGCCCCGCGGGGCCCTGGCGCTTATCCACCAAGCGAGACTCGCGAGGCTGCTCTGCTGGCAAATAGGCAGAGGCTCTGCTCCAAGTCCAGGGACCCCTCTGCGACCCCCGACCTCTCCTTGGCGCCTCCTCCCTGGTCAGGCTGGTTTCCAAAGAGCCCTGGGTGCTCTGGCCTGGGGTGAGGGGGTGGTTTCAGGGAAAACCGACGCCCATGATTTAAGCCAGATTCCAGGGCAGACTTTCCATCCTTCAGAGCCCACGGAGGGGCTGAGGTCACACTAGGAAGGGGGAGGGGCTGGGAGTTCCCAGAAGCTCAGACCTGGCCTGAGGCCTGGGTCTGGACAGCAGCCTCGGGAGGACGCTCCCTAGGCCTCCCGGTCGGGCGAGCAGGACTGTCACCTCCCTGCTGTGCAGCGTTGGTGAGGCCACCCTCTCTGAGCCCCAGTCTCCCTGCCTCCCAGGGGGCAGGTGAGGTAGGAAGAGCGCGGATCCCCCTGGCTCTGGCCCAGAGCGGCATGGCTGCGGCGTTCGAAGCCTGTGAGTCCTGAGATCATATCTGCAAGTGTGTGTGGGGCGCCAGTTTCCAGGAGGCGGGGGGTTGGCTTTTGGCAGCGTCTCAAGGTTCTCCGTGATCCAGAAGCGAAGGACCACAGCAAAAGAGCCTTCTCCTGGGGTGAGCACATCCCTGGGCCTTCTCCACCTGGGACTGGGGAGCCCGCCCCGCTGTCTGCTGAGGGTATCAGAGGCTCGGAGGAGACCGGGAGGTGACAGGATGGGGTCAACTGTCCTGGCTGTGTGGGAGGGGAGGCCGCCAGGACCAGCTGCCTGTAGGCTGGGCCCCCCTGCGGCTGCCCCAGAGCCCCCTCCCTGAGAGGCCCGAGAGACAGACACGAGCCCCTTCCCAGGCCGGCCTCTGAGTGGGGGGCCCTGGCCCGGGAGCTCCCGATGGGCGGGGGACGCCTCTTGGCTGTGCTTTTGTTTAGGAGGCCAGGAGGCCAAGAATCTAGAGACCCGAGATCAGCTTCTGGCCACATCCCCGTCAAAGCACACCAGCCTGACGCAGGGGTTGGGAACACAGGCTCTGGGCTGGGTGGCCTTGGGAAAGTCCCCAGACCTGTCACAGATTGAGTTTTCCCACCTCTCCAACACAGATGGCCAACGTCGCGCCTCAGGTGGACGCTACCAGGTAACCGCTGGCACAGGACGAGGCCGGCCGACCATGGAGTCCGTGTCAGCACTAACGTTGTAAGATGAGTACTAAAGCTTCGTAATCTGACACTTCCGGCCGTCCAGGAGACATGCACACATCCCGTCCTCCCTGGGTCCTGGCCCCTCCACCTGAAATCCAAGGGGCTGGACAGAAAGGAGCAGGACACACAGAGCTCTGGACAGTCCTGCGGTCCCTGCTCAGGAAGCGACCCGGGGTGGGGAGGGGCTTCTGCACCTGTGGGACGGCCCCTCCCCACCCATGCCCAACAGGCTCTGAGTCTGGGGGTGACGTGCCGGGCCTGGGCCGCATGCTGCCGGTGAGCAGCTACAGACAACGTGGTCTCACAGTGGGCGGTGGGTCACAGGGACACCCCTCCCCGGGACAGGCGTCCGAGGGCTGCGGAGAGTCCACAGCCGGACACAGGGCCCCCGATGGGCTCCATTTCTAAGTTAGAAAATAAAGTGGGGATCCCCTAAGTATTTACCTGCTAGCACAGAGATAGCTCTAAATCCAATCGTGTGCACGTGTGTGTGCGTGTGCGTGCGTGTGCGTGCGTGTGCGTGCGCGTGCACACACCCTGGGGGGCGTGGAATGAAATGAGGTCATGTGGAAATGGACTGTTTTTATTTCAACGGGGCATTTTTAAAATACTCTTAATTATATGAAGATGGGGGAAAGGTTTTCTCAAAAATTAGAGAGAACTCCGGGAACTGCCCTCGGGCCCACACCCTCCCCA
>NW_026000082.1:38127478-38135242 GCF_001458135.2 Marmota marmota marmota
CCTCCCACCCCCAGGCGGCCGCCCACCACCTTCTCCAGGGCCTCACCTTTCCCAGGCCCCCTCAGCTCTTGGCGCCCACTCCTGGGAGGCCGCTGGCCCACAGAATCTGCGAGCCCCACCCTTGAAGCCCTTTCCAAGAGGTTCCTATCTCACCCTCTGCACCCTGGGAGGCAGGAAGGGCAGGGCCCTGGAGGCTCAGAGAGGGTGCGTCACCAGCTGAGGCCACACAGCCTGTCCGCCGGAGCTCTGGAGCCTGGTCCCTTTCCTTAGAGGGTGCCCTCTTCTGGGGCAGGCTCTGCAAGCCCGTACCCAGAGGGCGGTCCTAGGACCGGGCAAGCTGGCTCTGGTGTGAACTGGACAAAGACTAGGCACAGACCTGAGCTGGCTTCTGTGCCTCTGCCCCCCATGCAATGTCATTTACTGAGCATTTACTATGTGTCACCTCTTACAGACAAGGAAACTGGGGCTCTGAGAGCAGGAGTCACTTGTCCCAGTCACGCTTGCAAGAGCTGGCCCCAGGACTGGAGCCAGCTGATGTGGCTAGCGAACCCCTGGGGGCAGCTGTCCCCGACACAGCCCCTAGCCCGACGGGAGGAAGGAGATCCGTGGAAAGTCACCCACGAGCCCCGCAGGCTCCCCCTGCCCTCTGCCTGCTCCGCCCCGGGAGGCTCGGCACGTGCCAGAGCCGCCAGCGTGGCTACCGGGAGCCTGATCACGGCTCATGTCAGAAACCACGACCAGCACCGCGCACCACGCCGCCATCGGAGCCCTTGGGAAGGTGGGGGTGGGCCGGGCCAGAGGGCATGACACCCCCCGCAGCCAGCCACAGTGGGAGACGCTGATCAGGGAGCAAGGCCTGCCACCACTGACAGGCCCCTCCACTGCCCGCCAGGGCCGCCAGCCCAGGCTCCCACCCGGGCCCTGCAGAAGCTCCTCGCACCCCCACACCCCCCTGTCGTCCCCCAGTCTGTCCCCTCGTGGCAGTCAGAGCAGCACTTCCTGACACAAGCCTGATCTCGGCACCTCCCAGTCCCTCCTCGGCTCCCTGTCAATCGAGCTGGAAGCCCAGGCCTGGCCTCCCACCACCCAGGCACCTGCTTCCTCTGTCCCTCACCCCCAGGTCCAATCTCACTGGAGTCCTTGCACGTTTCTGCCACAGGACCTTTGCCCAGACTGTCCTCTCTGCCTCAAACATCCTCTCTGGGACCCCCGGGGCTCCCTCCCTGCTCCTGCAGACCTCCACTCCCATGTCCCCTCCCCCTGCTTGCAGCCGGCCTCTGACCCCCTCCCCTGCCGCAGCTGTCCCCCCACTAGACACTTGTCATCAGTTTTGCACATGACTGTCCAATGGGGCAGGACAGTCCTGCTGTCCCCTGTAACCTGCCCACAGTCACACGGTGGCTGGCGAGGGGCTTGCCTGTCCAGAGCCTGTCGGTGAGAAGTAAGAGAAAGGCCCAGCCGCCTTCCCTGGCTCCGAATCCATATCTGCCCACTTGCTAGCCGTGTGGGCCCCGAGTCACTTCCCCTCTCTGAGGACCAGAAGCCTCTTCCGTCCATCTGGCAGGAGGACAAGCCCAGCCCCCCAGAGGGCTGCGTGCAGCCAGCGTGAGCCCCAACCCGGGCCCAGGCGGCCGGATTCACCTCGGCTCTGCAGCCCACCCTGGATCTGGCCCTGGGCCAAGCCCCTGCAGATTTCAATACCAGTCTGTTCAATTAGAGGGAGATGACGGATGTCACAGCACCCTGCCAACTGTCACCCAGAAGAACAGACAGAAGCAAACCCTCCTTTCACTTATCTGAAAACCGTGCCTGTTCATTCTCCCAACTGATACATATTAATTGAGCACCTACTACGAGCCAGGCACGCCACTGGGCCTGGAGAATGTGGGGAAGCCGTCCAGTCGCGGCTCCCATCGCTGTGGAGTTTACAGGGTGCTGGGGAGGAGAGAAGCCCATCAGGAAACACACAGATTACTTCACCACCCTGACTTTGTAATACGCTATCACGGATCCGAAAGGCTTCCCTGGGACAGTGGAAGGCAGTGGACCAGCTGCAGGGACAGCATTCGAACTTCAGGGACCAACCAGCACAAGGGCCCTGCGCTCAGAGACTGTAAGGAACGGGAAGGCCAGAGCACTGGACTTGGACCAGTGTGGGCGATGGAGAGGCCAAGTGAGCAGCAGCCGGACCACACAGGGCCCCGGGGCCGGGAAGGGTGGGATTTTATCCCCAAATTAATAGGAAGCCCAGGGCAATGGCTTAGAGAAGCGCACGGCTAGATTCACAGCCCAGCCTGGGCGTGTCCCCTTAGGTAAGTCTGGGTGCTCTGCTGTCAGTGTGGCCTTGGAGCCGGTGTCAGGCCTCCTGACTTAGAGATTTGAAGGCCAAAGGTCGCCTCCCAGAACCTCCTGCCCAGGGGAGAAAGCCTGCTGCCCTCGGACTGGGCATTCTGAAGCTGTCGGGCGCCCGCTGGCTGAGGTCTACCCCGCCGGCCAAGGTCTGCCTGACAGTACAGCTGTCCCGCAGCATCAAAACTGGCCCAGAACTCGGGGAACCTCGGGGCGGCTCCCCCCGAGACCCTAGCTGGGAGGCGTTACCCCGCGGGAGCAGATTACCAGGGCGGGTAATTTCTGGAATAAACACAGCTGTGTTTGTCTCCCTGCACCACGCTGCAGGCGCCACGGCACACACCACGGCCGCCCGCCAGACACGTGCAGCTGGAGCCTCGCACCTCAGGGCCGACGCCGTCGGGGAGCAGAGGAAACGTCCCTCCCGAAGGCCACTGGGTGCTACCACCCAGCAGGATCTGCTGGAGGTCAGTTCAGACCACGGAGTGGGCAGGAGCCTCAGAAGCTTCTCAGGGTGAGGGGGTGGCCTTGGTCATCCGCGGCAGGAAGGTCCCCAGGGCCAGAGTCGGACAGGGAGCCCCTGAGGTCGGTGCGTTCCAGATGGGAAAAGTGAAGTCCAAGGGAGGGAAATGGGAAGATTGGGCCAGGGGTGCCCTCTGTCCAGCCCCGACTTGGCGCCAGGCCCCGTGACAGGCCCCAGAAGCACCCCCGCCTTCACTCAGCTCCCCAGCAGCGGGTGGCCCCTTAGCCTGCAGGTCACAGAGCTCTGCAGATGACAGGTCACAGGAACTCTCTGAGCCTCAGTCTCCTCATCTGCAAAGTGGGGCCACGCACACCACTCCACGGGGCTTTTGCACCTAGAAGTTTTGTGCAGTTCCACGGACACTGTAAGGAGCCCACAAGGGGCGGGTGTTCCTCACTCAGTCACTCACTCATTCCATCAGCCGGCATTTATTGAGCACCTGCTGTGCTCCGGGCCCAGTGCTAGGCACTTATAAAGGAAAGAGACCAAAAACAAAACCAAAAAACCCTCACTCTGTGAAGCCGACATTCTTACAGAGAGAAAACTGGTGACTAAATAACGTCCTGTTTTTGTTGTCATTGTTATGTCACTTCCCAGCGTGGTACACAGGTTCAGAGTGGTCAATGATCTTCTGAACGCCCATTTCTCACGTTCATCCACCCCACTCTCAAAAGGGCCAGAGGCAGATGGTAAGTGACACCTCCAGGTCTCCGCATGCAGAAAAGGGAGCCGCCAACTTTAAAGGTCTTGTGTCCCTCAGAAAGAACCTCAGTGGCTAAGGACGCAGCCCCAAGTTTGACCCTGCCACTGGCTTTGTGGGACCCGGGCAGGCTGCTTCCCTTTCCGGGCCTCAGTTTCCCCCACGTCCAGCTTTGGCATTTGCAGGCTGGGTGGTGCTGGGGGTGCTGCGTGGGCTGCCCGTGACCTTCCCCCAGCACCAAGGAGTGACGTGGGCGGGGAGGGACAGGATCCTGAGGTGCTGCCTGGAGCCACAGGACTTTAGGGAGGGGACGGGGAGCCGGGCAGCGGCCCTGTCCTGACTTGTTTCCTCTGCCACCGTCCCGGCCCGTTGTGGCCTCTCCCATCGGCGGAGCAGCTGGGGGCAGGGGCAGCCTGCACCAGGACTGGGCTGCAGAGGCCCCCTGGACCCCCGGCCACCCTCCCGCTCTGCAGCCTCCCTTGCCGGCCTCCACGGCCGCCGGCCTCACCTCCTTCCTGCTTTGGGTTTCTTCCAGCAGCTTCCTCTGGCTTCTGAGACCGACCCCAGCCTCCCCCAGGCCCCTCAGCGGGCGCAACCCCTCTGCCAACCTGCGCCCACTGCCCCTCAGGTGCCTTCAGTCCCTTTCCAGCCTCTTCACTCAGGCTGTTCCCGACTCAGGATCCCCTCCCTCTAAACACGCTTCTGACGTCACAGGCGGAAGGCGCGTCCCCTCTGCCTGCCACACACTCATCCCACACGCGAGTCGAGGAGCCCTTATTGGAAAGGCTTGGGACCAGAGGGTCTGGGATTTCGGGTTGTTTTTTGTTTTTTTGTTTTTTTTTCAAATTTTGCAACAACTGCACAAACATAACGATCCCTTGGGGACGGGCCGAGTCTCAACATGAAACACGTGTGTCTCTATTCGCCTTGGACACGGAGCCCGGAGGTCGTCTTACACGGAGCTTTGAGTGCACCTGCGTGTTGCCTGTGACCTGTCACAGGAAGCCAGGTGTGGAAGTTTCCACTTGTGACATCCTGTTGGGGCTCCAAACTTTTGGGGGCCCGGGAGCATGTTGGGTTTTGGACCCTCAGATGGAGGATCCGAGCTTGTTGAGGTCCGCGGCCCTGCACCGCGCTCACCGCTCAACCTGCAGTTTCTCTAACCTACAAAAAGACTTAGTGACGGTCATCGGGGACGGTGAGCACCCAGGATGGCCCCCAGCCCCCACAGAGGCTGCCATGACCGTGTCCATGACGGAGGAGGGACAGGAGGAGAAGGGAGAGGAAGCCGGAGGCGGGGAGGGAAGCTTGCCCACCGACGCCCAGGACGCAGCTGTGACCTCAGGCACCTCGGCTTCTCCCCGAGGCTCTAGCACCCGGAGGGTCTCCACAGCGAGTGCTGAACGGGTGAATGGATGAGGGAAGGGGCGGATTAGGGAAGGAAGGAAGGACGTGCAGACAGATGAACAGACAGAGCATCCGGGGAGACGGAAGGAGCCAGCCCAGAGCCCAGCAGCATGGCACCCCACGGGCAGCAGAGGATTCTGGGAGCAGATGCTAGATCTGGCCCCTGCTGCTGCGTCCCCTGGCTCTGAGCTCCGGTGCTGCTGGCCGGCACAGGCTGCGCTCACGGTGCAGTGAGTGGACGCTCAGGGCGGCCCCTCCCCACCTGTCAGCAGCCCCTGCGAGCAGGACCCTGTCTCCAGGAGAGTGAGCCCAGCCTGTGGGGAAACATGATTTACTCCAGCGTCCGGGGCTCCCCAGTGCAGAAACTTTGGCAAAGCCACAGTCACGTCTCAGGAGATTTTCCCAACTGGGGGACGGTGCTGACTGCTAGCTCTTCCCAGGGCCAGGAATGGGATGAGGAAATGCCCAGAGACCAGAGGGAACCCAGGGGAGAAGTCCGCTCTAGGTTTTGGTGTCTGTTCCTTCTTCTGTTCATTTATCCACACAAACATCCCAAACCACACCACCGTCCGGTCATCAGCCATCCACCTGTCCACCCCCCAGCCCCTCAATCTCCACGTAAGCTGCCCCCCCTTCCTGTGTATCGTCCATCTGACCGTCCATCTGCCCGTCATCTGTCCACCGTCCAATCCGTTAGCTCTCCATGTGCTCCCCTGCTCTCCACCCATCACCCAGCCACCTCCCTGCTCAGCGGCTCAGCCGCTCACCCAAGGATTTAACCAGACCCTCCGGCCACTGACACTGAGGCTGTCCGGCGTGCTTGGGAGGAAGCCAGGCGTGCAGGCTGGGCTGCGGGACGGCCAACTGGAACAACATTAAAGAGGTTCACTCAAGACACCACCAAGAACACAGAGGCCACCAAGGACAGACGGAAGGAGAGGGACTCGAGAGAGGTCACAGCTCAAACGGGTACAGATGCTCAAGTCCAATCCATCGTTGGGGTAGGCGGTCCTGGGGGTTGAACCCAGGGTGCTCTACCACCGAGTTACATCCACGGCCCTTTTTGGTTTTTATTCTGAGATGGGGCCTTGCTAAGTTGCTGAGGCTGGGACTTATGATCCTCCTGCCTCAGCCTCCTGAGTCACTGGGATGACAGGCATGTACCACTGGGCCTGGCTCAAGCCTGATTTTTTTTTTTTTTTTTTTGTACTGAGGATTGAACTCAGGGTGCTCGGCCACTGAGCCACATCCCCAGCCCTATTTTGTATTTTATTTAGCGACAGGGTCTCACTGAGTTGCTTAGCACCTTGCTGTTGCTGAGGCTGGCCTTGAACTCGTGATCCTCCTGCCTTAGCCTCCGGAGCTGCTGGGATTATAGGTGTGCACCACTGCACCCGGCCCAAGCCTGATCTTAATAAGCAGCAGGGATAGATGGGAGAGAGGAGGTGAAAGGGCACCAGGCAGGGGGAGGGTGGGCGTAACACGGAGCAGCAGGGAGCACGGTGGACTCTGAGGGTCCCAAGATTAAAAAAAAGAGTAAGCCAGCAGGGCCGAGTGCAGCTCAGGGTGAGGTGCTGGCCTAGCACAGAGACCGGGTTCCTTCCCCAGCACCACACCAGGCAAACAGAGAAAGAGGAAGAGACAGAAATCCAAAGGCCCGAGTCCTCAGTCCACATGGCAAGCTGTGGCCGGGCTAGTCCTCTGCTCCAAGTCCCCCAGATGCTACTATCCCTCCTCACTTCCTGGAGAGAAAGGGCCACGTCCCACTGCGGCTGCCCCCGGCTACAATTCAGGTGAACGTGGAGGAAAGGCAGGTCCCGGCCTCGTGGCCAGGACCCCTGAGGCTTTCCTTGTGATGATGAGGAAACAACAGTAGCTCTCGCCCAGCTTGAGGGAGAGCGGGCAGGTGGAGGACTCGGTGAGCGGCAGGCACTGCCAGCTGTCCTCCCGCTGTGTGCCAGGGACAGTGATCTGAACCAAGAGAAGCCGGGCCTCAGGCTGGGTGCGTGTCGCACACCTGTAACCCCAGTCGCTCAGGAGGCCGAGGCTGGAGGACCCCAAGCTGGAGGCCAGCCTGGGCAACTCAGCAAGACCCTGTCTCAGGATGAACTAAAAAGGACCAGGATGGAGCTCAGGGGTACAGCACCCTGGGTTCAATCCACAGTACGAAAAAAAAGAGAAGAAAAAGGAAGTGGGGCTTAGACACGAGTCAATTTCCAGTAAACGTTAGTTCTTTGCAACTTCAGGACAAATGGTTTAGGAAAAAACACACATTTATAGAGAGAATGTGACAAGAATGTTCACAATGGTTGAATGTCAAATCTGGGTAGACGAGGGTTTTTTTAACTACACTTTGAACTTTTCTGTAGTTTGAAATATTAAAAAGAAACGGCGACATCAGCTCTTTGGGTCTGCCTTGGAGTCGGTGGGCATGGCTCCGGCTCCCCTCTCCCTGGCCCAGTGACCGGGGTGGAGCTGGAGGAACCCTGGTGACCGGACCCGGGCTGCCTGCTCGGTCACAGCTCCTCCCTGGCACCGGCCGCTGCTGTGATCCCTCCTGTTATCACCGAGCAGTGAGGAGCGGAGGCCGGAGGCGGGCGCGGTTCAGAACCCCCATCTCCCCTTCCCTAACGCACACCGGGCAGGGGGCTCACTCATTTTAGGGGTGAAAAACCTCAAGCGGTAGACGGGGAAGTGACTGACCCCCGTGGACACAGCTGTTCAGTGCGGAGGCCAGGATTAGAACGCGGTCCTAGGTCCTATCTCCAAAGCGCGGGCCCCCCCC
>NW_026000082.1:38136312-38146316 GCF_001458135.2 Marmota marmota marmota
GCGGGCCCCCCCCCCCCACCCACCTCCTGCCTCTCTGGGACCTGGGCCAAGGGGCCCAGCCTCATCGCCCTGCAGCTCCGCTAGGGGACGGTCACAAGGGAGTCCCCACCCCAGCCAGCACGGCGTGCTTCTGGGCCAGCTGGGGGCACCCCGAGTCAGGGGCTCCTTGGCGGCTCAGAAGCTCTTCTGACTTTTCCTGAGAGCCACAGGAGCTGCCATCTGAAGCCGCAGGGAGTGACAGCTGACGACGGTGGGGACAAGCCAGAGGACAGACCAGCCAGGGGCCGTGACTCGGGCAGACTCCCTGGGCCACGGCCTTTGGTGGGTTCCATAAAGGCCCCTCGGCCAGAGCCCGAGGCTGTTCCCAGGCCCCGCTCCTGTGAGGCGGGGAGGGGCCCATTGAGGAGGGCCACGTCCCACTGTGCACTAAGCCGCTTGCTCCCCACTTACGCATTTCAGATGCTTTTTGTCCTTCCGGCTTCCCATGGACCCAGGCCAAGTGACAAGTTGGTGCTGTGGACATATGTCGCCGCCATAATGGGAATGTTGACCCCACGCTCTCTCCCTGCTGGGGCCAGGCAGCTTGCACCCCGCCCCGCACTGGGCACATCCCTCTCCCTGTCACACAGGACTCTCCAGCTCCCCAGGCACCACACAGGCACAGGGCTCTGATCCGAATCTTTGCACACGCCATCCCATCGCCTGGAACATGCCACTTCTTCCCCTGGCCGTTCTTTAAGAATCATCTGAGCCAGGTGCGACAGGGGACGTGCCTGCAATCCCAGTAACTCGGGAGTCCTGGGCAGGAGGATCACAAGTTCAAGGCCAGCCTCAGCATCTTAGCAATTGTCTCCAAATTTTGAAAAAGGGTTGGGGATGAGCACAGTGATAAAGTGCCCTGGGTTCAATCCCAGTCCCACAAAGATAAAAAAGAGTCTTAGAGTCGACTCTTCCACGAAGCCTTTCCCAACCTCATGCTATGGTTGAAGAATCTGAGGCTCAACCAGGTAAGTTAAAAGGGCCAGTGTCACGCTGTCCCCAGTGTGAGACCCAGAGGTCCACCTAGCCTGGTTCCTCTCCAAAACAGGTGCTTTCTGTCCCACCAACTGTCCCCACGAAGAGGAAACCAAGGGAAGACGCGTTCTCTGCCTTTGCACCACGTGCCTGCAAGATGGATCTCGTGTTCCTGGATTGTTTGGCGAGTGGGAAACGGGGACCATGCAGGGAGGTCACAGGTTCCCAGTTCAAGGCTAAGAGGCGAGTTCTAAGCCTACTGCCCACGGGCAGTGTGACCTTGGTGAATCCACACAGTCCCGTAGCCGGGATGTCCCTGCCTGCACAGGGGTGATGACAATACCCTGCCACTTCTTCCCCCAAACACCTAAAGGAGAGCTTATCAACTGCCCCTGAGCCAAGTCCACAAGGCAAACCCGGTTTGATCTGATGAGACCGTATTCCAACACCAGCTCCCCACAAACACCAGAACTGCAAATCATTCTGGCGAAACTGCCCCGACCCCGGCCCAGGGACGTGGTCAGGCGTGGTGGCTCCTGGCCTCTTTGGCCTGGCGTGGGCTCTCCCTGGGGCACCACTGTCTGACCAACACCCCCTTGTCCTCACTTAGCCAGAGTCGGGCCAGCTCGTGGGTCTGCGTCTCCGACCAGGACTCTTGTCATTTACCATCTGTGTGACATTGGGCGTAGTTTTCCTTTGGGTCACCACAGAGGCCCGGCTCCTTGCCCGATGGTTGGCATGGCCTACCCGGTGCCTGCACCCCACCTGCTCTGGCCACATGGGTCCGAGCAGGTCTGACGGCCATGGACCCACACACGCCTGGAGTGTGCATGCGGTGGCCTTCTTGGGCATGTGGTGGCCGCTGGCCCAACTGAGAATGACGGCTGCCACCGCACCTCTATGGGCTCTCTGCGCTGAGCGAGGAAAACAGGTGCTCCCCGCACAGCCTCCTGCCACCACGGTCCCGGCTCACCCCCTCACCCAGGGGGGCAAGGCACATCGTGGTCCCAGCTCTCAGATTCCCCCCGCAGCAGCCTGAAGCCTCCTTCCCCGGCCTCCTTCCCTGGCCTCGGCCTCACGCAGGGCCTTGAATACCCGTGTCTTGGGGCCGCCCTTCTCAGTAACCTGCACAGAGACCTATTCTGTGCCCATCATGAACTAGGTTTGGTGCCAGGAATGGGACACAAGCTGCAGCAAGAGTCCCCGCCCCCTTGGGACGGGCAGACAACCCTGGAAGTCAATGGAGATCAGTGCTGGGGAGGGAGGGAGAGAGCTCCCCATTCCAGGCACCCCCACCCCCGCTGGGCCATGAACTCTGAGGACGGAGGACCGAGGACGGTCTCCGAATAGGGCTTCCGCAACCCAACACCAAGCACCATGATGCCCCCCATGAGGGTGGCCCAGACCAAACTCTGGAGCCCAGGGTAGCCCAGAGCTCATGGAGCGGCATGGCGGGAGGAGGGGACAGAGCTCCCAGCGTCCCCTCCAAGACCCGACCAAGGGCGGAACCCGGACAGTGACCCAGGATCGTTATCCAAGTTCAACTTTTCTGTGTTCAGCCACCGGGTGAGACGCAGGGCTTCTCCCCAAGGACTGGGCAGGAAGCCACGCCCGTGAGCCCGAGGAGGAAGCCTGGGGTGACCTGAGCTGGCTCTGTGACTTGCTTTGACTGACAGGACACTAGAGGCGAGGTTTTATGACATTAGCGCGAGGCCCTCAAGAGTCTTGCAGGGTTGGGGTTGTGGCCCAGCGGTCAGGGGTGTGGCCCAGCAGCCTGCGCAGGGCCCTGGGCTTGGTCCTGGGCTCCCTAAGAGACAGTGCTGCTGTTTCCTCCCCACCTGGAGTTCCGTCATCGTGGAAAGCAGCTCAGTCTAGTCTGGTAGCGGCAGTGATCCCCGCCAGGCCACGAAGGTGTACCCAGGGTCATGATGAAACTTCAGTCCCCCTTGCTGGGTGACCCTGGCTGACACCACATGGAGCAGAATCAGTGGCCAGCGGAGCCCAGCCACCCCACTGAGTTGGGAGAACTACTAAATCACTCTCAGAAGCCAGAGGCTTTGGAGTGGCTTAGGACACAGCCGTAGATGACAGACCCACCTTCCAGGCGCCTCCTCCCCTCCTGAGGCCCAGCCCTGGGCACCAAACCCTGGAGCTGGAGGGAGCCCCCAAGACCACTGAGTCCCAGCCCCTTGTTATACAGAAGAGGCAGCTGAGGCCCGGGAGGACCCCAAGCGATTTATCCTAGTTACGGAGAGTCACGGGCAGCCCCGTGGGGCGGCTGGAACCCTCAGGGGCCAGGTGGGTAACACTAGGAGGGCTCAGCGTCCTGTCTGAAGAGGCAGTGGCTCCAGCCCACCGTGGTCACGTGGGAACACGGGCCCCGCGAAGCCAGACTGTCTGACTTTTCAGAGGATCCAGAAACAGGATTTTTTCTGTGGAATTTCTTCGTTTCAAAATGAGGACTAAGAATTCAAACAACCTCTGATCTCTGTTGGCCTCGGCCTTCAAGTTCCGTCCAGGCGCTGGCTTTGGGCAAATCATATTATTCCCAGGCCTCGGTTTCCCCATCTCTGAAATGGGCCCCCTGGCTCCTGTCCACCTCCAGGGCTGCTGTGAGACCCGAGGAGCTCACGCACTTGGCAGTGCAGCTGCCGGTGGCCCCGTGACTGTCCCTGGTCCTCGCTGTCTGTGGAGGCACCCCTTACCGTGTAATGAGCTAACACCCGATTTGTCTAAGTTACAACAACATTATTCTGACCATTATGACAGAGATTGCGTTTTTATGGCAGGTTTGTGAGTTCCAGAACCCTCCCGCCTGCATTATCTCAGGATGTGGATGGAGTCAGAGGCTGGACGGCTGCCCCGGAGACCCTCACAGAGCCAAGCCGCTCCTCAGAGCCGGCAGGCGCGTTCCAGAAGCGGCTGGAGCAGAGAGCGCGGCCTCAGAGTCTGAACCCGGGCCCAGGGTTCAAATCCCTGCTGCGCCATCTCATCTGTCCTTGGGCCAATCACTCTCTGAGCCTCGTTTTCCTCATCCGGAAAATGGGGGTCATCAGGCACCACACGGGGGCTGCCAGGGCAACACAGACTGTGGCCTCGGTGTCACGTTGGGCACGACGCGGCATGGAAGGGGGTGACGGGAGGCACTGGGCCAGAAAGCAGGGGAGAGCTGGAGTGGAGCCTGCTACAGTGGCGGCCACATCCCCTACTTGGGTCCACTCCCAGTGGGCTCAGGCAGCAACCAATAGTCCCATGTGCTCACGCTCCCCGGCCCTGGGCACACACCCTGCTGTCTTCCTCGGTGACACACCCGTTCCTCAGGACCAGCCCGAGATCTGGGAACTACTGTCATCCCCATTTTAGAGACAAGGGGTCCCACGCTCAGAGACCGTAAGTGACACACCAGAGGACGCCCAGAAAGGGACAGTCTGACCCCAGGGTGTACTGCACAGGGAACACGAGGAGAGTGGCCAGGGCCAAACCAAAGGGCTGAGGATTTCAGAGAAAGTGATGGCATGTGGCCGGGGCACAGGGTGCTGAGGTCTCCGAGTC
The DNA here is from genome assembly GCF_001458135.2 of Marmota marmota marmota. Classification (NCBI taxonomy): domain Eukaryota; kingdom Metazoa; phylum Chordata; class Mammalia; order Rodentia; family Sciuridae; genus Marmota; species Marmota marmota. The sequence continues at coordinate 38,140,879 of NW_026000082.1, forward strand.
ACGACAGGGACGGTCTGTCCCCAGGGTCCCCCTGAACTCTCCCTGCGAGCCTTCAATGCCCCAATATCCGGTTTGCAGAGGAAGAAACGGGCTCAGAGAGGTCACAGAGCAGGCCACCTCCCCATCAGAGATGCGGAGCAGCAGATGGCCTCAGGAAAGGTCACCTAGCCAGACTCAGGCTTTTGTGGCCTGGGAGAGCCCCCGGGTGACACAGGGACATCGGGGAGACAGGTATCCCCTCCCCCAGCTCCGGAAGGCAGCTGCTTTAAAAGGCCCTAAAACGCCTGCTTTCAAGCGGCCTTATCAGCCTGATCCCAATCAGGAAGCTCCCAGGTGCTGCCACCAACGGCCACCCAGCCCTGGCCGCCCCACCCTGCTCTGTGCAAACATCCCCTGGCCTCCCCAGCGCCCTGTTTTTATTCCCATATTCCCAGCCTCGGGAGGCGGGCATGGGAGGCGGCAGGGATCTGATTGATTTCACTTCATTTCAGTCTTTCCCAGTTTCCGCCTGAGCCTCCTCCCCCTCCCTGGGGTCCTGGTTTTATCTGAGGCCACTGGGGGGCAAGCGCCTGCCGGGTGGAAAGACCTGGAGGTGTGTTAAGAACAGATCCCCCAGCCTCCTCTCCGGCTGCCAACCTCCAGTGAGCCCGGAGGGCGGGCCAGGCACAGGACCAGACAGGGCCTGGGTGGCAGGTGGGGCCTGGCCCACCCAGGCCAGGAAGCCTGCCCCGTGTGCACCCCACTAGCCCTCCAGGGGACCAAGACCCCCGCCTGGCCCAGCCCAGGCCTCCTGCCACCAGCCAGCCCCCACTGCCCCCTCCTGCTGGGGGCCTTTGTGTCCCGGATCTGGTCTAAGGCCTAAGCTCACAGCAGAGCTGACCAGTCACCACCTGGGCTGGGCGTCCTCAAAGAGCCCGAGAACCCGCCCCCACTTGGCACCACTGTTGCACCTTGAGGAAGGGGCCAAAGACCAGGGACAGCCGACAGGAGGGATGGGGCCCCAGTGGGCGGGGGCGGCATGGGGGCAAGCTCAGGACCCCCGAGGGGGAGAAGCAGCCCCACTCACTGTGCCCAGGGTCACCTGGTATCTTCACACTAAGGCCCTGTCCCCAGAAAGACCCACTTAGCTTCCCACGTTGCATCGTGATCTCAGGGTGATGGCGGAGCCCAGGATTCAGGAGGGCCAGGGGCAGCGGACCTGGTCTGAGAACCTTCACGGTTTCCCCAGGGTGGTCCTGAGGCGGGAGCAGAGGGGGAGCGGGGCCACTCACCCTTGAGGGGTCACTGTCCCTAGGCAGTGGTAGGGGAGGGGAGGTGCTAAGGACTAATGTGTCACCCACAATCCAGATGCTACAGGGGCCAGGTCAGGAACCAGGGGCCAGGCCAAGGAAAGGGACCCGGGACCAGCTCACCATGTACATGGCCATGTGCCTGAGCCCCCCCCACCCCCCGTGTCTGGGAACCTGAGGAGTGGAGCCGAGGGTGGCTGGGCCCCAGCTCCAGGGCACACAGCGTAATGCTGGGATTCGAACCCAGGTCCACGTGGCCCTAAAGCTGCCCTGTTTCCTCCCCACACTGCCCTTGACATCCACTGGCCCCAGCTGCTCTCAGAACCCCTTCTCCCACCGGTGACGCTCGAGATCTTCGACGGATGGAGGACGGGGCCAGCAAACCAACTAGCTCTGGAGCCCGACAGGACAGTGCTTGGCTCTCACCTCGAGGCCGGGCTCCCTGGCTGAGGGCACCCTCCCCTGAAATGAGAAGCAGAGAGGAGCAAACACGCAGGGGACACCGACTCCTAACTGGTCCCACCAAAGATCGCCGGGTCTCGAAGAGGTAATGCCCAAGAGACGGGCCAGTAGGGTGTTTCTGTCCATCATCCCCAAACACCCTCCTGCATCCCTGCTCGAAAGCCCCTCGGCGTCTCCCACCGGGAAGACCTCCCTGATTCTCCTGGCCAGGTGGCTCTTGTCCTCGTCCCTGTCTCATCTCCCCGGTGCTGCGTCCACACAACAGAACACGTGTACTCCTTCGCACCCACCACACGTGCAGGGCTCCCTGGCCACAGCCCAGGCACCAAGCACCCGCGTGGCTGGGCACGGTCCTAGGCCCTGGAGAAGCTACGCAGTGACCATGGCAATCAGAAGGCCTTCTCTCCAGGGTTGAGAGTCCAGCAGCCCAGGTGTCTGACTCCTGGAGGAGGCACCGGGTGGTGCAGAGCCACAGGAAGCTGGTGGGATGGAAAGTATCAAAACTGGGTCTAGATGAGGCAATCACGAGAAGGACTCCGGGAAGGAGGCATTTGAACAGAGCTCTGGGGACCACAACTATGGACACAAGAATGGGTCAGATGGGTCCCTCAAGTGCATCTTATGGGAACGATGCCAGGCCAGACCTGGCTCATCTGAACGGCCCCGTGAGCAGGAAGTCAGTGATCTTTTCAAACACAGATCTGGTCAGGTCCCTCGATGGCTCAAGAACCTTCAATGGCTCCCTGCTGCCCTCAGCACAGAACCAAACATCTCAGCCTTCCACCCTAGCCTTTCCGGACCTGCCCTGCACACCCAGGCTCAGTCTCGAGTCCGCTGCTGCCCTCCATGCCCATCCCCGGGGACACACCCAGGTGAGTGCCTGACCCTCCTGTTCCCTGCCTTCCCATATGCCGTTTCCTTTTTCAGACAAAATTCTCCTCATCCCCATGATCCCAACCTCCACGACTCTTAAGAGCGCAGTCCGTTAGCGCGCCAGGTGGCGAAGGGAGGCGCAGGGCTGAGAACACGGGCAGAGCGCAGCGCCGTAAAGGACGAAGTAACCCTTCTCCAACCCTCCACTGCTGCCCCAGGTGGCCCTCCGCGCCCTCCTGGCAGCACTCTGGGGCACGCTTCGCACCTCCTACTTGCCAACGGTTTTCCCTGTCAGCCCGTCCGTCCCCAGCTCCCTGCCCGCCCCGGGTTCCAGCGCCACCAGCCAGAGAGCAAGCTCCACAAATATTTGGAGAGCAAATGAAATGCGAGGAGACCTGCTCCTCTAGACCTCAACCTTTGGATTCCATCTAGTGGCGGGTCTGCCACCGTCCTCTTGTCCTGTTGAATGTGTCCCCCGGGCTCCTCCATCCCTCTCCAAGCCTCGACTCCAGATGTTCCACACTCTGTTTTTCTTGAAGGGGTCTCGCGGTTTGGGGGAGATATGACACTTAACATCCTAACCCAGGAATCCCCTCCCCGAGACACACACACACACACACACACGCACGCACGCACACGCACGCACGCACACCAACACTCCCACGCCCTCTCCTCCTCACATTCCTCAGGCTGGAGCTGGGGATTTCCTGGGCTGGGGCTCAGGCGTCCTGCTGTGGGCTGGGAGCTACAGAGAGAGGAGGGAAGGGCCGCAGCCAGGGGTCTCTGGGTGCTGGAAGCAGCGCGGCTACCCTCCCAGCCTCAAGCCTCTGTCCCGTCCCCACAGGCCAAGCTGCTTCCAGGGAGGGCAGCAGGTGTCCCCTGGATGTGCCATGGGCGGAACCACCCTCCCTGTCTTCCATTCCACAAAGGCCATGCCCAGGGCTTCAAGGGAGACTTTTCTCTCTCTGTGCCCTGGTTTGATCCTTACAGACATCCGTCAGACAGACAGACAGGCTTGATGATCACCCTTGTTTGACGGATGAGGAAAATGAGGCTCAGACAGGAGAAGGCAGGGTGGACTCCCGAAGACAGGGTGAGACCCTTTCACGGCCCAGGGAAACTGAGGCCCCTGGAAGGAAGGGAGGGGCCCAGGGGCCCACGGTAAATTAGAAGCAGCCCCCCCTGACCGCTACCAGCTCCCCCGAATATGGCCAGCTCTGTGGTCACTCCTAACGGAGTAAATTCCTTAGGGTCCAGGGAACCAGGGAAGCCCCGAAGCAAGGTCTAGGGTGCCCACGGAAGCTCTCCTTCCACTCTGCTGCGGACTCCTTCCACATCCTGCCCCCAAGTGGCAGTCCAAGCAGCCACCCCCTCCCGTGACATGAGCAGCCAACTAGCCCTGGGTCCAGGGCCAGGGCAGTCAGGCCACAGCCCACCAGATTCCAACCACCCCCTGCCAGGGTCAGGGCTGGACAGACACGGCCCTACCATCTACCCACGGTAATTAAAAACACACCCAGGCCTCTTCCAACACGAGAGAGGCCAATTTTCTTCCCTCCAGCACCGCTGACTGCAACCTAAATAGCAATATTTATGCCAAGCTCCCCCAACTCTGTAAACATCCCAACGTATAGCGGGCCAGCACATGAGTCATTTCCCCAAACCAGAGTTAATAAGTGGTACCTCAGCCGTCTTCCAGGGAGCTCCGGCCAGCAGCCGGGCCCCAGAGCTGTCCTCCACACCCAGGGCCGATGGCACCCTGGGTGCCTAGCAGCCCCGCTCTGGGAAACCACAGGCAGCCACCAAACCCTCCAGGAGCTGGAGGACAGCGGACTCTGGGCCAGAAACTGTGGCTGCCATCCAGGGACACCCTCCCACCCCCGGACTGTGGCCACTAAAGTGCTCATTACTGAGAGAGACTAAAGTTATAGCATGGGGTCCCCCATGACGCCATCCCCAGAGGCTGTGACCCGCGTGCCTGTTCTGACCAGGCCATCACTTCGAGAGGGGAAGGGCCTCTCACCTTGGAATGGCCGGGCAGAGGGTGAATATGCCTCACCCCTCAGCCTCTGGGGCAGAACCCTGGAAGGGGTCACCCTGCTTAGGAACAAGAAAGCCCAGCAAAGTGAGTAATGCCTCCGAGACCTCAGATCAGGGTTCTATGTCTATGCCCCAGCAGCCGCAGGGTGGGACTCTGCACTTTCCTGAGCCTCAGTTTCTCCATTTGTTAAAGGGGAGTAAGAAGCATGCCCATCTGGCTCCCTGGAAGGCTTATTTTGAAGGATTCAACACAATTGTGGGTGGGAAAGCACTTTGTAAAGCCTGAAGTACCTTGTCAACAGCGCAGCACGTTGTAAACCACAGAGCGCTCTGTATAGTGCAAAGTACTTCACAAACTGTAAAGCCATTTGAAAACTGGAAAGCCCAGTGCACACGAGAAGCATTATTCGGATCCATTCCTTGCCCTATGAGCTCGGCCATTCCTGGTGGACACACCCAGACCCCACTAACAACTTTCCCTCTAGAACCGGTCAGCCACTCCGGCTCCCCGGGGGTCGGGCGGTACCAACACCAAAGGCCACGGGGAGAGGGCCCAGCGACCCTGGCCAAGGCCAACACATGGCACGGGCATCTGGTCCAGCCCTGATGGCAGCTGGAGAGTTCCCGGGGCTCCTGCCGCCACGCTGAGCTCAGCCACCCCGCGGGGCGGTGGCCGGCGGGGGGTGCCCGGAGACCCCGCGCGGCGGAGAGATGCCCACGGACCCATCCCCCGCGCAGTCCTCCCGGGGAGGGGACCCCATTGTACGCCGCGGG
>NW_026000082.1:38149343-38157846 GCF_001458135.2 Marmota marmota marmota
ATATATATAATTTTTTTTAATTAAAAAAAAAAACAGCAGAGATGAGCATTTGTTGAGGACCCGGTACCAGACCTGAGGCCGAGCTTCACTTGTACGTCAGCCCCCTTAAACTTTTCAACCCTGTAAGGTGGGTGCTGAGCCTTCCAGGTGGTGATACCGAGGACCAGAGGACCATTAAGTCACTTGCCCAAGGTCACATAGGAAGCTGGAGCTCAGATTCAACCCCATCTGCCTGGCCCAGTGCCGATGCCCGCGCCTTTTGTGGGCACACAGCTCAGGGATTCCGCTAGTTAATTGCCCACATCCCGTTTCACAGGCAAGCAAACTGAGGCCTCAGAGGGAAAGTGAACCCCGAAAGTTACAGAATTGGCCACCCATCCTGCACCTTTACCCGGCTGCACATAAACATCGTGATAATAATAAAGCCCCCCGTGTCTTCCAATCCTTTACTCCCTGCTGGGGGTCCTGGGGTTTGCCATCCGGCCAGGCCCTGCCAGCCTGGTCCCTTGGCAGCTGGCTTGGGCTGCCCCTGTGCACCGGCCTTCTCCACTCCTAGGACTCCGTTCCACTTGAGCTTCTACTAAGAACTTTAACTGCCCTTGGCCTCGCCCCTCCTGCCCAACCCATTTGCTTATGATGTTTCCTGAAGGATGATGATCCTGGCACTTGGAAGTCCCTTGCTGGTGTCTCCGTTTGATCTCTACCAATTTATGCAGTATTCCCACCACCCCTGCAGACAGGGCCTGCAGGAGACACTCCAGGGCTGGAGGCCCCGAGGGCGGGCGTGTGACCCAGTCCCCTCGGAGGCACAGAGGAAGCAGCGGCTTGGAGCTTGTGTGTCTAATGACAACAGCTCCCCACATTTGCAATCACGCTTTAACAGTTTACAAAGCAGCCTTCACACCCATCGGCTCCGCTCCTGCTAATTCCACCAGCCTATCCTGCCGCCAGCCCTGCCGCCGGGCGGGGGTGGGGCGCGCCCGGCTTCAGAAGGGGAAAGTGGGACCCAGAGACGGAAGGTACTTGCCCAAGGACATTCAGCAGGCTTTGCTTGGTTTCTGGTGCAGCTGGAGAGAGGCTTCCGTGACCTGACTTGTCTACGTCTCTTTCAATCAAATTTGATTGACAAACATGAGCTGGGCACCTCCTGCATGCAGGCCCTGGGGAGGCGGAGCCACAGCTGTGCCCTGGCCATCAGGCTCTGCTCTCCAGGAGCCAACATTCTGCTGCAGGGAACCTCTATAATGACAAGATAGTGACAATAGTGAGGAGTGCTAGGGAGATCATAAAACTAGGAAGATAATAAAAGGGCCTGATGGGGCGGTGAAGGACCAAGAGCCGGGGTGTCAGGAAGGCCTCTGAGGGGCCGTGACAGCTGAATGCTAGATCTGATGAGCAAACATGGGAAGAGGGTTCCAAGGGTCACATGAACAGCTAGTGCCAGGCCAAGGGGAGTTAATACAGATGTGGCTTCAGATCTAGTTCTGCCACCAGTTTGCTGTGTGACCTCAGACAGGACCCTCTCCCTCTCTGGACCTAAGTTGGGAGAGTCACACATTACCCTCATGAAGCTCATGGGTCAACACTACTGAAAAGACATAAAGTCCATATTCATTTTGAAATTTCTAGTAGCCACGTTGAAAAAGTAACAGGCGGGCCGAGGGCGTAGGCCACTGGTAGAGCACTTGCCGCCAGCTTCGGAGCCTGGGTTCCATCCCTGGCGCCCCTCAAAAGTAAAAGGAAGAGGTGGAGTTAATTTTAACATATTTATTTAACCCAATTATCCCAAATATCATCATTTCAACATGTAATTAGTGACCTCTTTTGTATTTTTTCACACTGAATACTTGGATTCTGATGAACATTTTTTTTTATTTCAGCATCTCTCAGTTTGCATTAGCCACACTTCCGGTGGTTACTGGCCACATGTGACTGGTGGCTGCCATATTGAATAGCATAGGTGGAGCCACTAGAGCAATGATTACCCTATGGGGTGAAAAGTGCTCCTTAGCAGAGGTTGTGCAAACCCTCCCGGGACACAGAAGGAGGAGACACTCCCTCTCCCTGGAGAGAGGGGGAAGACTTCCCGGAAGAGGAGACATTAAAAAAAAAAATTCATCTCCATAGCTAACATCTGTCCTCCCCCTTTTAAGAAAACTTTTGTTCTCCCTTAAAAGTACACATACTCCTTGTTAAAAATGAGGATGATGTAAAAGAATTAAGAAGAAAAATAAAAGCCATCCATTTATCTCCCCAGCCTGAGAAGCACTGGTAATGTTTTGTGGTTCCTTGGGGGCATTTTTCTGGGCACACATTTTGCACATAACTACCACCCTGCGGAACGTGCAGTGCTGTGTCCTAGCTTTTCCCCACCCAGCACTGCGGAATGAGCATTTCCCTGGCTGGTTAAGACCATCATTGCTTAGGGCAGTATAGTACTCCTGGGAAGGGCTGCAACCCTTGGGTACCTTCCAGCTTCACCTGAGGGTCCCAGCAAACCCAGCTCCGCTGTGGATGCTACTTTGAGTGCAGAGACTGTAGGGAGAGTGGAGCAGAGCAACCAGGAGGGGAGGGTTCTCTGCAAGCCACCCTGTGTCTGAAACCAGCCCTGGGTCTTTGGGACTCCAGCTGGAGGCTGGGCTGGGCTGGGGCTGGGCTGGAGCGGGCAGAGCTGCTGGTCTCTTGACTGCCACCTGGTGTCCTAGTCAGGGAATGCATGCTCCAGTAGCACCATCTGAATGGAGGTGGCAGGAGGCAGGTGCTGGGGCCCAGTGTCCCCTTTGCACACCCCTGGCCCACCCCCCACTCCATGGCCAGACTTCTGGGTGGCCTCACTGGGGTCTTCATTCTGGGGCTTCCTCTGCTCTCCTTCTGAAGGGCTGCGGCTCCACTGTGTCCTTGGACCCCCCCCCCTTTCCCTGTGCCTCAGGCTCTCTCACCTGTGACAAGGGCTGATGACGATGTCTGCCTCCTAGAGTTGTGAGGCTGAGCCTTGGGCCTTTTGCTCAATGGTTTAAATTATTTGACGTCAGAAGGAAACTGGCGTAAGGGACCGGGCGGGATCTGAACGGCTCCTCTTCCTCTGGGGCTCTGGTCTTTTCTCCGACCCCTGGAGGGTTTTCGTGAAACCCTGATCCCCGGCTGAGCCCCCCTCCTGTCAACCATTCAGTAGCTGCCTGCCGTCCCCTGCCATGGGTATAACCCCCCCAACTGGGTCTACAAGGCCCCCCGGGACAGGACCCAGCCGTTCCCCATCCTCAGCTCCCTCCTGGTGCCTCTGTTCCAACTGCACCCTGTCACAGTGCTCCGGGCACAGGCTCCATTGACCTTCCTCCAAACTTTACTCAGTCTGGGCCTGGCCCTGCGCCCTGTCCTCCCCGGGGTTCTGCACATGTTCCAAGACCTCTTCCCCAAGCCACTTCCCCAGGGGATCCCGCCGTAGACTAGCGCGTCTCCTCTAAACCTCCCCCAAAGAGAGGATGACACACGTCTCGATTTTCTTCATCTATTTTTCTTGCCAAACAGCCGCGTGGACTGGACAGGGTATGGGCTGTGGAACAGGCAGGCACGTGTTGTAACCCCGTGTGGCCTCTAACAGGGAGGCTGCTTGGCCTCCTTCAGCCTCAGTTTCTTTCTTTCTTTAAAAATTATTATTTTTTTAGTTGTTGACAGACCTTCATTTTATTTATTTATATGCAGTGCTAAGAATCGAACTCAGTGCCTCACACATGCCAGGCAAGTGCGCTACCACTGAGCCCCCGCCATAGCCCCTCAGTTTCTTTATCTGCAAAATGGGCCTGGTCCTTATAGCTTTGTTATGGATGCAGAATGAGATGGCATGCTCAAAGCGCCAGCCACCAGAGAGTCCCCTCAACACGTCACAGGTTTCCCTGCCCTGCTAGTTCAGTCGCCCTGTGGACAGGAAGCGGCCCCAGGGCAGACTGTGTCCTGCTCACCTGTGGACCGCAGAGCCCAGCAAGGGGCCTAGTACTGAGTCATCACTTGCTATAGTAAATCGAAACTTCTCTCCCGCCAGTTGAAAACAACCTGCCTGGCACTGGAAACGGGGTGGGGGTGGGGTAAGTGCTGCCCAGAGCCTGCGAGCCATGGGGTGGGGACGAGCATTTGAAGCCAAGCTCATGGCCCAGGGTCCTGGCAGGAGTGGGTGGTTTCTGGCTTGCAGCGGGCAGCCTGTCTCCGTAGCCCGTTCCCACCTCATCTGCTTAGATCCTCACGACAGTCGCACGGGCCTGGCAGTCCTCCTACTTTACCGCAAAAGAGACTGCGGCCAAGAGAGGAAATGACGTAGCTAAGGCCACTCAACAGACTCAAGAATGCTGGGCCAGGAGCCAGGCCTCCAGATCCCTGCGCTAAGGTCTTTCCAATCTTGTAGCTGTGTCGTGGGCGAAAAGACACTGGACTTAACACTAGGAAACACTGAGTTCAAATCCCACATCAGCCACTTTCTATGTGGCTTTTGCAGTGTGTGACCTCCTGAGCCTCAGTTCCTTGTGGCAGGGGACACTGTCGGGAGATGAAAGGAGCCTGGAGATGAGAAACGCCTCTGTAAACTGTGGGGGCTGTGCCCAGGTAAAAGGTTGTCGCAGTTGCTCTCCGAGCCTGGTGCAGGATGCTTTGATCTTGGCGCCCACAGAAGCGAGGTTTATGGCTCTTCACCTGCTGCCTGTTCCCAGCCTGCCGCTCTCTGGGAGTTGGAGAGGGCTGTTTGGATGGGTGCCTGGCAACAGGTGCAGCAGGGTGGGGAGCGGGGCTACAAGGTGTGGAAGCTCGAAGGCCAGGAAAACTGCCCCCAGCCATAAAAACCCAGACGAAGCTGGCCAGGGGTTGGCAGGACACACAGCAGGGCACAGCCATGGGCTGTGGTGCATGAAGTCACAGAACCAGCTGTGGCAGCCATCTGGAAAGGTTCGAGAGAGAGAGTGGGTCAGGGAGGGAACAAATGGGAGCAAGTCCTCCTACAGGACCTGGCCACAGAAGAGGGGTTCTGGAAGCATCTACCAAGTGGGTGAGTGGGAGGATGGATGGATGGGTGGATGGACAGATGGATGGATGGGTAGATGGATGAAAGGAGAAGGGTAGACGGATGGGTGGATGGGGGATAGATGGACAGATGGATGGGGGATGATAGATGGTTGGGTGGATGTTTGAATGGATGGGTGGGTGGAAGGAAGGATTGATGGATGGATGGAAGGATGGATGGATGGGGGACAATAGATGGTTGGTAAATGAGTGGATGGATGGATGGTAGAATGGATGGTGGATAGAAGGAAGAATGAATGGATGGATGAGGAATGGATGGATAGATAGATGGGTGGATGGACAGATGGAAGGATGGATGGATGGGTGGATGGGGGACAATAGATGGTTGGTAAATGAGTGGATGGATGGATGGTAGAATGAATGGTAGATGGAAGGAAGAATGAATGGATGGATGGATGAGGAATGGATGGATGGACAGATGGAAGGATGGAAATGTATGTATATATGGATGTATGGATGGATGGATAGTTAGATGAGTGGGTGGGTGGGTAGGTGGATAGATGGATGGATGGATCATTGAATGGATGGGTGGGTGGAAAAAATGGTTGGATGGTTGAATGGATGGATGGAGGGATGGATGGACAGATGGATGGATGAGAGGAAGGATGGATGATAGATGGAAGATGGATGGATGGATGGGGAATGGATGGACAGATGGATGGGGGACTGATGGGTAAATGGGTGGATGGCGACAGGCGGACAGGCTTGCGGCAGGTGGTGATGCACGACCTGAGATGATCCTCTGGATTTTGAGGAAAGGAAAGCTTTCCCAGGAATGCCTCCCACAGTCAAACCCAGGAAGCCCTGCTCCATGCTCAGGACCAAGGGCACCCAGAAAAACTCTCCCGAGGCCTGAGCAGGAGGGTGATTACGGAGAAAATCAAAGGCGTCCCTGGTCGCTGCCATAATGACAACGTAGCCGCCGCCGTGTCCTCGTCATTCCCCACGATTCTCAAAAGATGGCTGCTCTAGGCCTCTGTGCCCCTTTTCTTGCTGCAGGCCATTCCCTGGGTGTCCACCTTGACCGCTGGTGCTGGCCATGCCTCTCGGGGGAGACGAGGACTGGCCAGGCTTTCATGCCACGCCACGGGTCCCTGTCCCGTGCTGCTGACTTTGGGTCCTGAGAGAGGGAGAAGCCCTGCCGAGGGTCTCGTGGTGGGTGGGGCAGGGCGGCACGAGGACTCAGATCTCCTGCTGCTTTCCCCCTCTGCGCCCTGATGGGAACAGGGATCTGGGGTCCAGAAGAGCTTCCAAGATGGGAGGAGACGGAGCTTTCAGGGTGGTGGGCCCGCGTGCCTCAGCCGTCCCCTCCGTCCCGTGGACCGGCTCTGTCCGGGGAAGCAGATCTTGAGTCTGATCATGAGACAGAAGCTCAGGATCTCTAGGTTCAGAGGAGCCTGGCATCGGCGACACCCCTCTCATTTTACGAATGAAGAAAGTCTCAGGGAGGGAAAGTGGCTTTCTCAAGGTCACACAGCAAGCCGGTGGCCTGGCACTTCCAGCTAGGAGTCTGGAACAAGGAGCCCAAGGGGAGTCCAAGGAGACGGGGTGGTGCTCGTTTTTCTGGGGCCTTCTCGCAGGCTGGCAGAGCCCAGCCGGGTGGCCCTCTGGGGTGGACCTGGAAAGCAGCCAGCTTCTCGGTCGCACCTATTAACTAATAGTCTGTTATTTTCCTCTAGGATTAATTTGAAAATGCAAATGACATGTTTTATCACACATTCGAAGGGTTAGCGCTCACTGCTCCCTGGTTTCTGAGCAGGGGAAGGTCTTCCTCCAGGACCTCGAGGGGCCCTGGGCAGCCCTGGAGGGACATAAGGATGGGGAGACACTCAGGGTAGAGGTTCCAGGCTCTTGCTCCTGAATTCTGGTTCTGCACCAGTCCCATGATCTGTTTGGGAGGCACGAAGCAATAGAGGTGACAGGAGGGGACGATGGTGGAAGAACAGGAACCTGATCATGCCCAGGACAGTCTCTTTCACTGAATGAGTATCGCAAAGGGAAGCTGGGCCTGCACTGGATTGTGGGGATTATGCAAATGAGGCCCCGATGGAGATTTCTGGTTCCTGGTTGATCTGTCTGCCACGGAGCCCTGTCCAGAAACCCCACAAGACACAGCTGGAATGGCCTGCTTCTAGGGTGTGGCAGGCACTTGGGGGGGGAGGGTGGCGGGGGGACACTCTCGCTTCACAGTGTCCAGTCTGCAGCTAGAACTTCTAAAGGGAGCCTGGTTTTCCCAGCAGAGGGGATTCAGAGAGGTCAGCAAAAGTGGGCTAGCCACAGGGTGTGGAGCGTAGTTCTCCTCCAAGACAGTGGGACACAGAAGAAAGGGTGTCACTTTGGGAGTCAGAGCTGTGTCACAATCCCTGGTCTGCTGCCCACCGCTGTGTGACCTTGGGTGAGTGGCTCCGCCCCTCGGTCTCCTCATCTGTGAAGTGAGGGGAGGCAACCATTGCTTTCCCGCAGAGTCGATGTGAACACTGACCAGGTAAAGTCCCCGGAATGCCCGCAACCCTGCTCACCAGCGGAGGCCAGTGCTGCCTCTTCTGGTGGCCTCACTGAATGCGACAATAATTCATGTCAGATTATAACAGTAGCATTCGTGGAAATAATATAATAGCACCCCAGCAAATTGTATATCCGGTCATGCCTTGGTGTCCATGGGGGCCGGTCTCCAGGACCCCTGAGAAGAGCAAGACCCGAGTCCGCCAGGTGGAAAGGCCTGGTCTTTACCCGTGGTCCACACGCACCCTCCTGTGGACACTAAACCATCTCGATGGCTTACAGCACCTCAGACAGTGCACGTGCCAGGCATGTGACTGTCACACTGTTCAGGGAAAAACGCAAGAAAAAGTCTATACCTGTTCAGTAGAGATGCATTTTCAATCCAAGGTTGGTTGAATCTGCAGGGGCTGAACCAATGGAGAGGGGCCAACCGTGTGTCCTAACAAAATAATGACAATAATACCGGCAAACCAAGAGCCGGGAGCTGCGCTGAGCTCTGAGTGCGGGAGCTGGTGACGGCTCTGCACCTGGAACCCAGGTCGGCAGGCAAGTGTCCATTTTACGGATGAATATTCATGGCTTGAGGCTGAATCCACTGTGCTCCTGGCTCCGGCGCCACCGAAGGGCCCTGGCGATCACTGGGTTTGGCTCATCCATTTTCCTGGTGAGGCCCAGAGAAGGAACGTAACCCACCTAAGGCAGCAGAGTGATTAGCAGGTCAACCATCTCCCAGCCCCAAACCTTCTTCCCTACCCGCCCACCGCCCACCAGAGGGGAACTGAGCTTTCAACCATTAACTGTCTTCTGTCTGAAAAGTGTTTGTGGGGAGCCCTGCGCTCAGCGAGGCCCTGGGGGGGTGCACAGCGAGCAACTGCCCACTGTCTGGCCACAGCAGGGAGCCAGACTGGACAGAGGGCAGCTCTGGGTCAGTGCAGGGGCA
>NW_026000082.1:38158798-38165305 GCF_001458135.2 Marmota marmota marmota
TTTTTTTTTTTTTTTTTTTTTGGTACTGGGGATTGAACCCAGGGGCACTCAACCACTGAGCCACATCCCCAGCCCTTTTTTAGAGACAAAGTCTCACTGAGTTGCTTAGGGCTTGCTAAGTAGCTGAGGCTGGCTTTGAACTCACGATCCTCCTGCCTCAGCCTCCAGAGCCACTGGGATTACAGGCGCGGGCCACCGCACACGGCTTTGTTGAATTCTCTTAGCATAATGGTGTAGGCGACGGAATTTTATCCCCATTTTACAGATGAATAAAACCAAAGCTGAAAGAGGAAAGTCACCTGTCCAAGGCCACCAGTAGAGACGAGGTAAACCCGAGATCCCGGGCCTGGACCATTTGGATTCAAAATGGACACGTGTGGAATCACCCGGGGCCTCGGGAGGGATCTGAGAGATGAATACGGGTCCACCCGGCTGCGCACTCCTAATGATGAGGGAGGTGAACCACGTCTTGACATAACTCCCCATGCTTAGCAACCAGTAGGTGCTCATTAAATGCATGTTTGAATGAGAAGCCAGGCATTTGGATCCTGTGTGGTCCCGGGCACTCTCCTTGGCCAACCCAGGGAGCACCTGTGAAGTCCAGGGCATGATACCAATGCAGCTCCATGTGCCCTATACCGTAATATTCCAAAGTCAGAGCTCAAACTAATGATCACTGACATAACATATGGCCAATATACCTTGATTGTAAAAAAATATACAATATGTATAAAGCTATGGTTTTATATGTTTGAAGGTTAACAAAGTATCAAAGATTAGTAATTATTCATGTACGAATCTGACTGGTCTCTTCATGGGCTGATGATATTTGAAAGAGTAATAAAATAAAAACATACATGATTCATAATTTTTACTCTTTTGCTGTGCCGGGTAAAAATCCCACGGCCTTGCACATGCTAGGCAAGCGCTGAGCCCCACCCGCCCCCCCGTAAATTATTATATATTTATTCTGTGAATTTTGTTTTTCTTGCCCTTTTTTTCACCAAAACCAGAATTGTGTTTTGATCATCAATATTCTCCCATCATTTCTGTTCTGTTGACAGTAATGTGAAATCAGACCACATTTCTCAAGGCATTGTATGTCTTCGATAGTTTTTAATTAATTTCAACTTGGAAATACTTGCTCTGTGGAGGATGTGGGAACAAATTGTCAATAAAATTCTTAAAGCAATATTTAGATTGGGAAATGAGCCGTGGATGGCACAGGGCGAGCTGAAGCGTTGTAATGGGGTCACATGTGAGAAATTATGATCATGGTGGAAAATATCACCAACCATCAAACGCTGTTCGCATAACTCGTCTCATGTACATCTTGATCTCTGCGGTCTCTCTTAGCAGCATCTAGGCCCAGCAGCCGTGTAAGAAAATGACATCATGCTTTGAGCATGCTCCATCTGGGCCCACAAATATAATACACGAATTCAAGAAAAACACAGATTATTTAATATTGCACAATATTCCTCAGCTGTCCAGGGTAAGCCATGTGGAAAGCTTGACCCTGTTCTTTCTTTTTTTTTTCTTTTTCTTTTTTTTTTTTTTGTGGTGCTGGGGATTGAACCCAGGGCCTTGTGCATGCAAAGCAAGCACTCTACCAACTGAGTTCTATCCCCAGCCCCTATTTTTATTTTTTTAACTTTTTGGTACTGGGGATTGAACCCAGGGGTGCTTAACCACGGAGCCACACCCCCAACCCTTTTTATTTTTTATTTTGAGACAGGGTCTCCCTAAGTTGCTGAGGGCCTCACTAAATTGCAGAGGCTGGCCTTGAACTTGTGAGCCTCCTGCCTCGGCCTCCTGAGTAGCTGGGACTGCAGGTGTGCACCACTGCACCAGCTCTCTTGCCCTCTTGATGAGAACCTCTGGAACCAGGAATTGGAAAGTGAAGAGAAGGAAAGCCATGATTGCTTGGGACCACTGGGGATTTCCTGCCTTCGTGCCCTGGAAGAGGGAGGATTTAACAAGTTAATTAGCCTCTTCTCTTACTAAGAGCAAAGGCGCTTCTCACGGGGCTCTGGGCTGTCCTGTGCCCCAGCCCAGCGTCCACCTGCTGTGTCAGCCCCAGGCCTCCTGGCCTCTGCACACACCTTCCTCTGAGTGGAGGACAAGGGCCAAGAACCAGCAGAGCATTGCCCTTCCCCCTCCTGGGGACTGGGCAGCGTCAGTCACCAGAGTGGACGTCAGGGTGACGTGATGCCCAGCCAGGAGGCCAGGCTCCCCGTGCTCTTTAATCAACGGCGTGAGTTTGTCCCATGCATGTCCCTGTGCACGTCGTGTGTGGCCCGTGCCTGGGGCTGACGCCCCGGCTGCCCAGACACCAAGAGTGAAGTGCTCAAGCAGCTTCCTTGAGCGGGGCCGGGGGCCACCGAGCACCTGCCCCCCTCCCTGTGTTCGTCTTCTCCATAATTATTTCATGAACGTCCTAAGTCGGATGTGGTGTCGCTCCTGCTCCCCGCAGTTTTAGCAGCTCTGCTTCATGAAGCCGTGGCTGCCATCTCACCACCGCCTGCTGGACGCTGGCATCTGTATCATCGCAAGTCATGGGACTTTTTCTTTCACTGTGGTTTAAAAACACACGACACAACACACACACACACATACATTGACACACACACATACATTGACACACACACACACATACACTCACACACACACTCACACATACACATACACTCACACACACACTCACACACACACTCACACACACTCACACATACACATACACTCACACATACACTCACACATACACATACACTCACACACACACTCACATACACTCACATGCACACATTCACATACACTCACACATACACTCACACACACATACACTTACACACACACACTCACACACACAGTTACACACACACTCACACACACTCTCTCACACAACACACACAACAGACACACACAGACACACAACACACATGCACACTCACACACACACTCTCACACACACAACACACACAACACACATACACTCACACACTCACACACATACACTCACACACTCACTCACATACACTCACACATACACTCACACGCACACACTCACACACATACACACACACACTCACACATACACTCACACACACACTCACACACACACTCTCACACACTCACACACACTCACACACACACTCTCTCACACACAACACACATACACACTCACACACACACTCACACACACACAGTCACACACTCACACACACTCACACACACGACGTTCCTTTGGGAATCTTCCCTAGCTTTAAGTGCAGCGCTGGGCAGGATCGAGCGCACGCACAGGGTGGCCAGCCAGATCACCAGGACGCTGGCGCCTCACCAAATGGAAATGCCGTCCCCTTCAAACAATTGGCTGGTCCCTTCTCCCAGGAAGGACCTGTAACCACGGTTGTCCTCTGATCTCCTTATGTCCCTCACCATGTGCTGTAGTTTGGGAAAGAGTCCCCCAGAGGCCCTGTGGGGCCCGAGGGAAGAAGGTTAGCCATGGGCGGTGTGGGGGGTGCCTGTGAGGGGATATTGGGACCCCCCTCTCTCTGTTTCCCTTCCTGGCATCTCGTCCTCCATGGGCCCTCACCGTGACGTACTACCCTGCCACAGGCCCAAAGCAACGGGGGTACATGGACCATGAATCGGAACCTCTGAAACCATGAGTCACAATAGACCTTCCCTCTTTGTAAGTTACTTGTCTTGGGCATTCTGTCATAGCAACAGAAAGCTGACCGACACACCAAAAGCAGTCTATTGTCTCTTAGGAAGGCATCGGTCTGCCACAGACTGGAAATTTAAAAGGTGAAAGATCCTTTGTGATACAGAGTTTGGAAAACGTTGCTCCCAAGAGAGGGACGAGGACGGAGCCTTCCCACCCGGGGAGGTCTAAGGGCATTTCTGATTTGCTTCCTGGGCCCCAGTTTCTCCCAGTATAAAGAAGGGTGTTTGGACAGTGACGCCCTGAAGATCTCACAGCCATGTCCTCCCGGGAAGCCTGGGGAACTGGAATTCCCCAAGGGAGACCTGGCTGTCTGGCAGCCACCCTCCGTCCCCTCCCTGCGGGCCCTGCTCCAGCCCCATTTCATGCATTGGAGACTCCTTTGTCTCACTGACCCCTGGCTCCCTGCCCTGCAGTCACAGGGGGACCTCCTTGTGGTCATCACACGAGGGCTACTTCCCCAGCCCCTGTCCTGGCCGGAAGGTCACAGTTTAACCCTCAAGCCCACCCTCGGTGGGTGACCGTCACCCTGTTTTCCACGATTCACGTGGGGCCTCAGGGGCAATGGGACAAGGAGAGACCCCTATTCTAGAATGTCAGAGCCGGCAAGAATGCAGTTCCATTTCTTCTCTTGTTCCACAACAAGACATTTATTGCAAAATAACCTGAAAATGTTGTTAAAATCACCCGCCCGCCCAGCACCCAATGATGAGTGCCTTCACGTTTTAGAGACAGTCTCTCCTGTTTTGGGTCATTCATTTTTTTTATTTAAACATTAGCAGGAACGAGCTGCCTTGATAGCCTGCCATTTCCACTTGACGACCCATTACCAACGTTTTCCGCATCTCTACGGGCACTGCCACGTCCTCAGTGGGAGTGGCTTCGGAGCGTTCTGCCGGGGATCCTTTTGGCAGTGGGCGGGCCGGCATCCTTGGATTGCACATTTATCTCTTGCTCATGCATGCTATTATGAACCATAAACAACATTCCTGCAGTTGACTTTTTCATTATTTCCTTAAAATAAAATCCTAGAGGTGGAATTCCCAGGCCAAAGGCTCTACAGACCATATTGAAAAGACTTTGCCTCCTGGGTTTCAGAATTTGTTAGTATTTGGCGAACACCACTATCAAAGGCATCAGGAGAGGGCTGGGGATGTGGCTCAGTGGTGGAGTGCTTTCCTAACCTGCACAAGGCCCTGGGTTCAATCCACAGTGCTGCAAATCAATCAATCAATCAAGAGTGCCCATCTCAGCTCATGACTGTCAGCACTGGGTATTACTGCTTTCTATGTCATCGTTGTTTTAATTTGCATTTCTTTGTGGGGGCGTTGGACATGCTTTCCTGAAGCTTATTGGCCAATTATCTTGAAACAGATCATGGAACTTATCCATTCAGCTCTTTATGTTGACAGATAAGGCAAGTGGCACAGACACGAAGAGTGTCTTCTCCAAGCAGAGTGGAATACAGGTCTTCCCATGCCCGGATGGGGTGGCTGTCTCCCCATGTCATGAAAACACCCCTCCTGTGCTCCATGTCATCGTGTGACGTTAAACAGGCACATTCGGCTCCCGCCCCAGCCTCATTCTGTCCTGCCCGCTGTCTGCCCACCTGGCCCGGCTGTCCATTGGGCTCACAGTCACTGAGCGCCTTCTCTGTTGGGCTCTGTGCCAGGAAGATGCAGAGCCGAGAGGGGGGGGGCCGTGGCTGGGAGACCCGTCCACACAGAGCGTCAACAGAGGGGACAGGAGCTTGGCGGTGCTTTGACAGGATGCAGCTCATGGGTGGCAGGAGGGCAGGGACATCCAGGCCAGAGGAGAGGCACCAGGCGGGCTCCTGGAGGAAGCCGTGCCACCTCTGCTGAGCGAAGGGTAGGTGACCAGGCGAAGGAGGACCAGGGGGCGTTGGGCCGAGGGGCCGTGTGGACGGAGACAAGAGGGAAGAGGACTGGCAGGAGTTTGAAAAGGCTGTAGGGAGGGTGCCCAGCCTGGCTGGCAGCGAGGGCCCATGAGGGTTTGGGGCAGGTCAGGGGACATCACTAAATCATGGCGCAGGGGCTTGGAATCCCAGCAGCTCAGAAGGCTGAGGCAGGAGGATTGCAAGTTCTAGGCCAGCCTCAGCAACTCAGTGAGACCCTGTCTCTAAATAAAAACTAAAAAGGGCTGGGGATGTGGCTCAGGGGTTGAGGGTCCCTGGCACGCGAGCCTTGTCCTCGAGGCTAGCATAATTCTAGAACAGCCGTCCTCAAACTTCTCTGGCCCTTTACAGTCTTCAAGTTATCATTATCTTTCTGGTGCAGAGGTCCCACCAGGACGCCAGGCAGGAGCTCCACCAGTGAGCTGCCCCCTCTCCTGGGCTCCGAGTTATTGTGAGGAAAGATCCCAAGCACTTTCATTTATATGGATTATTGATACAAACCATTAATACAGCAGTCACCTGTATCACAAATCACAACTGAGACACATGCACACATTTATTTATTTTGAAATAATAAACCCATTACCCGTTAAGTAAGTCACACCTCTTGGTGAAAAATAACTGTATTTTCTAAAGTCGAGGTATTCAGCAGGCAGAGCGACGGGGTTTACAGTTTTGCCGACCTCTTTCCTGTCTGCCTTAATATTACGAAAAAAATCCTGTTTTGCAAACTCCCTGGGAGGGTCTGGGGGACCCCGGGGCGCACTGAGACAGGGTGCATGTGGCGGGCCGCGGGGGTGCGGCTGGGACTGTGGGGCTCCAGCTGGGGCGGCTGGTGGCGGCTGCCGGGCCGCGTGGGAAGGAC
>NW_026000082.1:38166396-38173224 GCF_001458135.2 Marmota marmota marmota
TGCCGGGCCGCGTGGGAAGGACGTGGCAAGTCGTGTTGGAGCTCTCTGGGTTGGAAGAGGCTGGGGACTGCCACGTGCTGTGCCCCGAGAGGTTCCACCTGCGCCAAGGAGGAGACCTGGTGGGGGGAGGGTGTCGCCCAGGCCCCAGCGGACAGGACCGGGAGGGGGTGGGGGGACGCGGGACCTGGGCCGCCTGGCAGGCAGGACCCCAGGGTGCGGGGGCCCCTCCTGCCTCCTCCTGCTGCTGCTGAGCTCACGCCCGGGATCCCAGCCAGTTCCCAGGAGGGCTGCCAGGGAGGGCCTGGCCCGCACCCAGCCCGAGGGGAGCTGGGGACAGGGAAGGAGGGAGGCTGGAGGCCCCAGGGCGGGTGGGGCTCAGGGACCCCGGGCCCCGGCTGGCATAGGGGACTCCGGGAGGGCACTGTCCAGGCACAGGGAGAAAGGCAGCAGATGGGCTTCCCCCTGGTCTTGAGTCTCTGCCTGTTTGGAGAACCTGGATGCGGGGCCAGTGGAGGCAGGTGCTGGGCCAGGTGACCCCGAGGTGGGCCCTCGCAGCTGGCCCCTGGCCCTGCCCTGAGCGCTGACGCCCCTGGGGGGCCGGTGGGGGTGGGGCTCTCATGGTTGATTCGTAAGAAAGCAAATCCTCAGGCAGCTGGGCTCTGCCCACGTGCCAGCCCCACACCCTCCACTGGGGAGGAATCAGCAGGAACCTGCCCACGAAGACCTCCAGCACTCCTGAGAAACGGACAGGAGGCCATTGTGAGAGCCAACCTTGGACATTTACGTGTGCCAGGCAAACTGAGCCTTCACCACAAATCCTGACATAAGAACTAGTGTCATGCCCCTGTCGAGGGTGAGTAACTGAGGAACAGAGAGGTTGAGTAACTCTCTCAGGGCCACACAGCTGGGAATGGGAGCTGGGGCTGAACCCAGGCCGTGGGTCTCCCAGAGCTCGATGCTCTACCTTGGTGCTCTGGGGCGGTGCCTGGACAGCACCACTCAGAGCGGTGGTGGCAGCCACAGAAAGGGCTCTGAGGAAGCCTGCGATCCCCTGGGACCCCCCTGCCTCCCCCTCCCCCTGTGGTCCAAGCCGCTGCTCTGCCTTTTTCCTGGGTCCCTCTACAGGCTCCAGTGGGCCTCTGCTGCAGGCGTGGCCTCTCCCCTCCAGGGTGGAACTAAGCTGATCTCCAGCACAGCCAGTGCCGGGTGACAGCCACGCTCCTTGGCTACCTTGCCCTGCCCGCCTGCCTCGCCTCCCTCTAGGATCCAGGCCACGGCATTTCTCTTACTTTCTTGGTAGTTCCATGTACCTCTGGGCCTTTGCACGCTCTGCCTGCAAGCCCAGCCTCTGGTAATACGTGACAGCCTCACCCTTTGGCTGCTGCAGTTCCATGGCTGCGCCCCGCGACATCACGCCCCACACGTGACTTTGTCTTTTCTCACTGGTTTCTCTAGATAGATGGGAAGCTGCCCAGGGGACAGCCCAGCCCTGTTCTCAGCACACAGCATGGGCACCCGGGAGTGTTAGTTGAGTGAATGAATGAGGGACAGCCTGCTCCAGAGGAGCTCAGAGGCTCAAGACAGATGTTCCAGGGCACAATGCTGGGACCTCTGCTGCAGGGGAATAACATGATTGGGTGGCTATGAGAGGCAGAGGAGAGAGCAACAGATTCTCAGGGAATCTCTATGAAGAGACATCATCGGCAGGACCTTGGAGGGTGAATAGGTGTTTGCAGGCAACGCGTAGCAGGAACACAGCACCTACTTACATGTTCCTACCTGCATCACTGGCCTAAGGATGCCCGGGACTGGGACGAGGATTATTGGTCCGAGGGAAAGGTGGGGAAACACGAAGACACACGCTCATCAACTGACAGGGGACATACCTTCCCCTCGCCAGTGTCCTCAGGGAAGAAAAGTAATCTGAGTCAGGACACCAAAGTGGCTTGCGTCGATGAAAGGAGCTTAGGGGTGCACATCACTGAGGAGATCAGGCCTTCAGGCCTGGTTGGATCCAGCCCTCAAGTGGTGTCCCAGGTGATCGTGACTTGTCTCCCTTGCAGGTCGGCCCAAGCCTTCCCTCCCTGTGGGTTGAAAGGAAGGTCCCCTGCATAGAAAGCCCAGGGAAAAGTGGACTCCCGGGAGACACCGAGGCGCACACCTGCAATCCCAGCTACTGGGGAGGCGGAGGCAGGAAAATCGCAAGTTAAAGGTCAGCCTGGGCCATTCAGCAAGGCCCTCAACAATGAAGCAAGCCCCGTCTTAAAATGAGAAATAAAAAGGGCTGGGATGTCGCTCCGTGGTAAAGTGACCCTGGGCTCAAGCCCAAGATGGGGGAAAAAGCGGACTCCATCTTCCTGATATTGTCCCATAAAATCCCCGGGGTGGACGCCTTCACCTGAGGGCGGTCACACACACCTTCTGAACCAGTCACAGTGGCCAGGGGAGAATGGGGGGTGTCAGCTGGCTGACCTATGGCACGCATCCACTCTTGGGGTGGGTGGGGCGTCGAGGCCCCTCTCCGGCTGCACAGCTAGTGAGTGGGGACAGACAGATGGTCCCCAAAGGAAACCAGGAGGCTTCTTCCAGGAGAAGGGGCTGAGCCTTAGCAAGTGAGGGACCCCCCAGGGCTGGTGCGCCCAGGGCCAGCCCCTTCTTGGCCTCACACAGCACAGAGCCCTGGGGACTCCGGGGGCCACTCAGGCTGGACTTCCTGTTTGGTTGCCCACCCCTCAGCTGGGTGACGTAGATGAGATATTTCTCCTCTCTGAGCCTCGGTTTCCTCTTCTGTGAGATGGGGTGAGTCTTTCTAAGAAAAGGAGAGGACACAGAGAGGAGGCCCCGTGGAGAAGGAGGCCGAGAGGAGTTGGTTATGGGCACGAGCCAGGGAGTGCAGGGACCCCCCCAGCAGCGGGCAGGGGCAGGGGAGGGGGCTTCTGTGGGGCCTTCGAGGAAGCGGGGCCCAGCCCCTTCCACCATAGACTCCAGCCGCCAGAGCCGTGACGCTGCTGCTCTGGGCCGGCTGGTCTGTGGTTCTGGCTGGAGCCGCTCTGGCCGTCTGTCACCTGCACTGAGAAAGGATCTTATTCACTTAGGTACCCATCCTCCAGAGGCCTCGGGTCAGGGCCCTCGGACCCCCTGCCTCCTCCCACACGTCTGCGGGTGACACACACTCGCCAGGCCATTCCCACGGGGCAGGGTGGTCCAGTGGTGACAACTGGGGGACATGCTTTGACACACTGTCTGCCCGGCTCTGATTTACCCTGTGGCTGTGTTGAGGCGGTGCCTGACCTCTCAGCTTCCTCTGCTGGAGAATGGGGACAGGATCCCCAGCCTCTCAGAATGACTCGCAGTGCCTGGAACACAGTAGGTGCTCAATAAACGGTGGCTGGGGCGGCTGTGCCTGCTGTGCCTGCTGTCCAGTGTCCCTGTAAGCCTGGCCACCCAGTCCCCTGGATCCCAGTCCCATCTGCATAGTCTGTTGGGGACAGGAATTCCCATGGTTGTACCCAAAGTCACCAACCCATGCATTCAGCCACAGGTCACCTGAGCCCTAGGGGTGCTTTTGCTTTAAGTTCTCAAAGTTGAGGGGCAAACCTCCAACCCCTGGATGAGGAACTCGAGGCTAAGACAGGTGAGGTGAGTCGTCTACACCCAGCCAGGTGTGCGGCAGAGCAGGGTTGGAACCCTGGCCGAGCCCTCGTCCCTCTATTCCTGTGACCCTGAGGCCCGTTTTGGGGATCTGTGGTCACCTGGTGGCCTGGTGGGAGATCAGTCGGGACCCCCAGGCCTGCCTACTCTAGGCAGGGGACGGCCTGGGAGCTTGGGCAGGTCAGGGGCCAGGATTCGGACAGGGGATATTTTCTAAGGTGAATAAAGTCTTTAGGCAGCTCCTGGAACCACCCAGGGCCAGGTTCTGGGGTGGGAGCCGTCATGGAGGCTGTGTCTGTGTCCCCACAGCTGCGGGGGGGGGGGCGTGGAGAAGAGAGGAAGGGAGCCTGGGGCTGACACCAGGATGGAACCAGCTCCAAGCCTTGTGACCTGACTGCCCATCCACCATGCACCACCTGGCCCAGGAGCGACACGGGGTCGGTGGGAAGCTCCCAGAGCATCCCTGGCGTGTGGAGGGGACAGGGACAGGCTCCGAGTCACACAGCCAGGAGCATAAGGACACCACCTCGTCCCTGCGCTGGTCTCCGCGTGGCTCCTGATGGACAGGGCATCGCGAGAGGCTGGTGGAGTTCAGGAGAAGAGAGGGTGGCGGGGCCCGGGCTGTGCTCAGAGCTGGGGGTCCCCAGTGAGCCCCAGATCCTTTCCTGAGCCTCAGCGTCGGGATCTGCACGGGGGTCAGAGTTGGGGCCCTGTGTGCGCGAGCGTGCGTGCGGGTGCATGTGTGTGCGTGCGGGTGCCTGTGCGTGCTCGTGCGTGCGCTCGGGTGCATGCACACGCAGAGCGGAGGCCGGCCCTGGGCTCCACAGTCTAGATCGCGCTGCTCCTGGGCTCTGGGCCTCCGGGGTGCAGTAGGGGCCGCTGGCCCAGGGTCCCGGCTGCGGCCTTTTGGCTGGTCCCAGCTCCAGCCTCCCCTCACCCAGGCCCCTTCCCCCTCTGCCAGGCCAGTCCCAACCCAGAAAAAGTGAGCGGGCCCAGCCACTAACAGCGGGAAACCATTGTCCAGTCTCTCTTCCTGATCTGGGATCTGTCCCTGCTCCAGCCATCGGCGGCCAGCAGGCTGTCATCCTGGGCACCTTCTCTGCGCCAGGCCTCAGGTCCTCACAGACCGTCTCATCAAACCCCCAGGACGGTGCTCTCCCAGGTTCCCTCCTGGGGAGGAGAGCGAGGCTCCTGGGGTGAGGGGCTGAGTTACAGGGCTGGGCCCAGATTGCAGGGGCCGCAGAACCGAGACGGTGTCGGGTCTAGAGCCTGGGACACGTCGTCTTCTCCCCCCTGGCCCCAGTTCCCCACTGAAGGTCTCCAGGGAGGGACGAAGCGGTGGTCCTGGCTTGGACAGGCCTGCAAACCGCAGCTGTGTGCAGAAGGAATTGGGGTCCACCCCTGAGCTGCGATCCCAACGCTGCCACCCAGCAGCTGGGTGACCCTGGGCAAGTGACTTAGCTTGGCTGAGCCGGTTGATGAATGTGCTGTGAGGAAAAGATTGGGGTGTGTGCAGACGGACCTTTGATCCCAGAACCCTCCTCGCCCCCTGCCCCTTGTGGGGGTGTGGGAAGGGAAGGCCCAGGGCAGGCGGGGATTAGCCCCTGGTCCCTCTCCTCCCAGGCGGCACTTTTAACCACCTTCTCCCTGGGGTCAGCGCTGCCCCCTCCCAGGCCCCGGGCCAGGCCTGTGTTTGCCGTGGGGATCTGGCCGCTGCTTTCATTCCCGGGCAGTTTTGCTTGCTGTAGGTGGCGGGGCCAGCACGCTGCCCGGCTCCCCGGGAGCAGATGGGCCGCAGTGAGAAAGGTGGCGGCTGGCCCTAAGAGGATTGGCGGCCTTTCTTCCCACACTTTGTGCTGCTCCCCGAGGGCCACCAGCGCCCAGACCACAAAGGCCATTTGTTTGTCCGCCTCTGGGGGCGCAGGGGTCACCAAGGACAGTGGCGCCCCTGGAGAGGGCAGCACCCTCTGCGGGGGAACACCCAGAACCCTGGAGCATCAGGCCAGGAAGAGGCGGGGAGTCCTGGGTCCCCCGCCCCTGCAGGTCACCGGAGCACTCTCACAAGTGGCCGCTGGATGTTGGGAGTTGGAGGGACCCGGGGAGCCTGGGCGTGTTCCCTATCACCCCTCAGAGAGCCTGAAGCCCAGAGAGGGCTCCGACTTGGCCAAATCACACAGCAAATTAGCAGGTGACCAGACTCTCTCCCAGGGACCCCCACGCCCAGCAGAGCTCCCTGCTCTCCAGGAGACATGGTTCTCCTCTGCCTAGTCCTTGTGCCATCGGAGGCTCTGAGTAAGGGGATGTTTGGGGACAGCGGAGGCCGGAGGGGCTCAGCAAAATTCCCAGAGGAGGCGTCCAACCAGAGCCTGAGGCCAAGCTCCCCTCTTGGATGCCGGGGTGGGGGCAGGACGGGGAGGAGCGCACCTGTGCGTGTGTTTTAAGAATGGCTGACAGTGGGCCTGCCTTCCGCTGGGTGCTGAGCAAACTGGGAAAGACCATCTCGTCTGCCCGGGGCCTCGGTGGCTGGGACACTGGTTTGTGTGCCCCAGCTTTCGTCCAGAGCTTCCCAGCGTCCACACTGTGGTCCCTGGGGGCCACATAACTCTTGTTCCGGGTGGCTGTCCTGCGCAGCGCAGTGTCCTTGATCTCAGTAGCATCCCCAAGAGACGTGACCAAAAAGTCTCCAGGCATTGCCAACTGTCCCCTGGACGAGGGGTGGGGAGGGGTCAGCCCGATTGAGAACCGCTGGCCTTGACCCTATCCGGACCTTCCGTCCATGCATCGAACACGTTCCTTGAGTTCCGAGGGTGTCCGTCCCTGTTCTAGGGCCTGGGACACAGCCACAGAGTCACATGTGTCGGGTACCTGCCATGGCATGGCCTCCTTGAGGAGAGGGTGACATCGTCCCTGCAGGGATGGAATGGGGACCTGGGTTGCCAAGGAGCTCCTGGAGGAGGTGACATTTGAGCCAGGCCTAGGAGGCTGGGTGCGAGGTGCTGGGACAGAGAAGATGGGAGAGAGAACGTTCCGGAGAACAGGGAGAGGGAGAAGGGTCTCCAGGGCCCGAGGCGTATGCAGCATCTCCAGGGATACGGACGGACGGACAGATGGACGAGGCAGGCCTCTTTCAGTGTGTGGAGGGCCCAGGGCATGCAGAGAGGTCTGCACCCTGTGCGG
>NW_026000082.1:38173697-38186353 GCF_001458135.2 Marmota marmota marmota
GCGGGCGTCCTGGCAGCGGAGGGGGGAGAGGAGGCCAGAGCGGGCCCGGGCAGAGGCGCCCAGCTGAGGGGTGGCGGGGCGATGGGGAGCTGCAGAGAGCCTCTGAGCAGGGGAGTGTTTTTATTTTGGAAACATCGTCGGAGCTGTGGTGAGGATACTGATTCGGACAAGTGGCAGGGAGCTGTTCAGGAGTGAGATCAGGGTGACAGTGTCCATGACTGCAGGGGACAGGTCCCACAGACACGTAGGCGGTGAAGGCGTTAGGACAGGAGCTCGGATGTGGGGCAGGCAAGGGGGGGAGGCATCTGGGCAGATTGCGGGTGTCTGGCAGTGCAGCCCCGAAACGGATCACCAGATTAGAAACACCAGATAAAAGACCGCGTAGAGACAAAGATGTCTGCGGAGCTGAGAATACGGATTATTTTTGGAAATTTGCTCTCATGCATCTTCTTTAAATATTGATAACCAACATTTTTAAGGAGCTTAATGCGGTGTGCCAGGCTCTGTTCTAAGCACTTCGTGTTCAATAACGCATTAAGTCCTCAAGACAACCCTCTGGAGGACAGATTTTCTATCATCTCCAACATGAAGAGACAGGCACAGAGAGAGTAAGTAACTTGTCCAAGGTCACACAGCTAGTGAGTGGCTGAGGTAGGACTTCAACTCAGGACTTCAGCTTCAACTCTGCATCAGCTGGAGGCAGCGTCTGTTTCAGGCCTGCTTCACTTTGGCTATTACAGTCCTGGGCCGTAGCTACAGTCCTCCTTATCTATGGAGGGTACGTTTGGAGACCCCCGGTGACATCCGAAACTGTGAAGCAAACTGAACCCTCTTTAGACGGTGTTTGCCCCCTGTACATTCATATGTTAAGTTTAATTTATAAATTAGGCAAAGCGAGAGATCAACAAGAACGGAGAGAATAAGTATAACCAGACTGAGACTGTGGTGAAGGCCGGTGGGTGAGGTTGCTCTCTTGAAAGAGTCAGGGCAAATATTAATGGAGTGGCACCGCGGTGGGCCGTGGGTAGCTGCAAAGCTGAAAGGAACAGGTGAGGGGAGCTTGTGTCACATGAAGGTAAGCATTTAAACGCCTCAGTGTGCCAAAGGTTGGGGCAGAGGGGATGTGAGCTGGATGACCATCTTCTGGAATCTCAGGGAAACCTGCCCCTGGGCAGTGACTACTGCCACCTGGTGGCAGGGTACCCTGAGCCGAGACCTAACAAAGGCCAAACCCTGGCGGCCCGGGCCAGGGTGATCAGGGCCCACTAAGGTAAGCGCCACTGTCGGGAAAGCGTGTCCTCCCTCGGGCAGGAAGGAGGCTCCGACTCAGGCTGTGGGTGTATGCTCCGAGGGACGGTGGCGGTGGGCACTCGGGATGGGGGTGCCCTGCCCTGTCCCGGCGCCCAGCGGTTCCCTAGACGACCAGGATCAGGCATTTCTGAAGCAGCTGGTGGGAGCTCGGGGTGGGGTGGGGGTTACTCGGCAAACATAGGCTGTGCCCGTGACCCCGACCTTCTAATCCCAGGGCTTAACTGACTTCATTAACTCCAGGGGGGTCAAGAGGGACCCCCCAATCATTCTGTCACGTCACACTCATAAAAGTCCCATTCCTGGGAGCTGTGCAGGGAAAACTCCCGCACGAAGGCAGGGGACTGGGCGGGTTGACCCTTGGACCTGAACCCTCGGCTGACTGGTAAAAGGGCAGGATCCGCCCCATCCCCCTGCCAGCCCAGGGGCAGCCAGGGAGAAAACTGGGTGAAAGCAGAGCATGCTGGGTAGCCTGGCCCAGAGCTGAGCGGTCCAGCCTCCCACCCCCCACTGTGGTTGCCATGGCAACCGAGTGGGGGAGGGAGGAGGAGAGGAGAGACCACTCGCCCCTCAGACAATGGGAACCTATTCCAGGTCACACTTGGACTTATCCTGAGGGGCTCGGGGGCAAGGCGTAGTTCTGGGCTCCTCAGAGCCGGTGGCACTGGGGTTTGGGGGAGCAGCGCTCAGCTCAGGCCAGGCTGGAGGGCCCAAGTGGGGGTCACAGACAGGATCCTCTCCCCTGGATACCCCAGCCTTCTTGCCAGGCTCCCAGATCCCCCAAGATGAAGTTTGGTTCATTTTCTGAGGCCCCCTCTCCACCGAGGAGCTTGACCTTCCGCGGGGAGGTGAACGGCGCGCGCAGGGAGGAGGCGGCCGTCGCTTTGGGAACAGGCCGAATATTTTATGAGTAATTTAATATCTGGAGCAAGAATCACCGAGCGGAGAACCCGTCAGCAGCCCCGAGCCAGGAGCCGGTCTGGTCCTCATAATGCACGGGCGAGGATGGGGACTGACAGGACACATCAGGGGACCCGGGGAGTTAACCCTTTGAGGATCCTGGGTGGGTGCCTTGGAGGGCCAGGCCACACGCCCGCTGGGCGGAGAGCGCTGTGCGGTGTAGATGGCGTGGGCACTCTGAACCTGGGGGCGAAAGGGCAGCCGCTGGGCATAGGCCTGGCTTTGAGACTCGGGGACCTGAGTTTGGTTCCTGTAAGTGTGTGACCCGAGACTGCCCAAGCCTCAGTTTCCTCATCTGTCACCTGGGGATGACAATCACGGTACATCACAGGTCAGAGTGCTGCGGGGTGCCCGGGACACAGCAGGCACTCAATAAACGCCTGCCCCTAGGACACGACTCTGATGCCGTGTGAACCTCACAGCCACCCTTTGAAGTCCCCAGACACCCCTGCTGGGTGTCTCCCCAACACCTGGCTCCCTCCTGGACTCCTCTCCCCGTGGGAATAGAGGCCTAAAGGGACCCTCACACCTACGCGGGCCCCAGTCCGGTCCCTCTACTGACACTTGTCCTAGCCCCCACACCGGGTTCCTGGGGAGGGGCGCTGTCTGGCCTGGTGGCCCGGAGGTGGCCGGGCCCCAGGCCTTGGCTTGTCACCTGTGGAAGGCGAGTGACACACACCTGCCTCGCCACAAGGCCTCCCACGACGGGGGTGGACTGTTCCGGAAAGACGCGAGCACAGATCGCGGTGCTCTTCATCACCCGGACCTCAGGAGAGCAGCCTGATCGGGGAGGCCCCCGCCTGTCCTCCCAGGGACTCCGGAGGCTGAGGCAGGAGGGTCACAGGTTGGCGGGGACTGGCCGTGGCCCACAGCTGCTGGGAGCAGGGTTCACACCCAGCCTGGGAGCCCCGACTTGGGCCAGCTCTGGGCCCTGTCCACCAGCCAGGGCCAGCAGGGACGCGGCAGCTCGGTCTTTGGCCTCACCGCCGTGCCCCAGAAGGAAGAGCCCGCCATGCCTGGGAAGGGCCCCCTATTTTACAGATGAGGAGACCGAGTCCCAGAGAGGGCAACTCTCGCCTGGGGTCACTCAGTGGGTCAGGGACTCAGGGACCAGGGCTCCTGCAGCACATTCTGCCCCCAGGGACCTATTTTTAATGTCGTTTCACTGAAGGTCCCAAAGTCTCCACAGTTTGGGTCCCACTGGAGGGACGAGCAATGAGCACCTCTGTGTGCAAAGTGGCAGCTCGGTGGCCGGTCCCCGTTCGCCTTCTGGCTGCTGCGAGCAGCTCTGGAAGCAGCTGGGGCTGGGCCCGCGAGGCTGCCCTAATCACATCAGTGGACGTGTTCCCAACAAGGCCGGCGACACCGCTAACAAGGGCCCAGCTGTCCTTCCCGTGGGTACCTGCGCTCGCGGGGACAGCTGGCCTGGAGAGGCGGAAGTCGGGGCCCAGCAGCAGGCCGGCCTGCTTGGTGATGCAGCCCTCAGGCCCCCTGCAAACCCAGCAGGTGCCCGGCGCTGCCCAACCCCGGGCTGGAGGGAGGAGGGAACAGTGCCCCCGGGCTGGGGCGGGGCGGTCAGCGGCCTACGGGGGGTAGGTCATCTGAACCACACGGTGCCCACTGTGTGCCAGGCAGGCGCTCTGCACGCACCACCCGTCAGCCCACCCGAGCCAACGCTCCAGTCCACAGCCGGGACCCAGAAGCTCAGAGCTGAGGCCACTGACTTGCCGGTCACTCAGCTAGAACGTGGCAAAGCTGAAATGAACTTGGGCTTGCTACAGCTTGGACCCGGCATGTCCCACAAAGGCCAGGAGTTGAAGGCTCAGTCCCTGGGGTGGTGCCATGGGGACGTGGTGAGACCTTTATGAGGTCTTGAGGAAGGTCCATAGGTCACTGAGGTTATGGGACCTCAGAGTCTCTTCCTCTCCTTTTTTTCCTCCCTAGTTTGTGATGTTTGTAGTTTCCATCTACCGTGTGCTCCCAGCCTTTGCCACCCGACACCCCCACCAGAGGCCCAACACAATGGGTTCACGGGATCAAGGACTGGAACCTCTAAAACTGTCAGCCAAGCACACCTTTTTCTCTTATAAGTCAATTATCTCGGGCATTTCATTATAGTGACCGAAAGCTGACTGGGGCTCTTGTGAGATGCCCAATGCTTTTGTTCAGCACCTGGCACACAGTAGGTGCTCAGCACAACTCCTTCTACACCTTCTTTTGTCTCCTTTCTGCCGGTCGCTTGTTTACCTTCTCCCTTCTTCCACAGATGGTGTGGGCGGCTTAGAGGAATAAATATGTGATGAGATCGCGCAGATAAGAATCTGCCAAAGCACCGGGAACTGGAGGGGATCGTGCGGAAAGGAGGAAGGAGGCCACGGGAATCGGGCTCCGTGCAGACCTGCCAGCACCTGGGCCTCGGTCTCCCCTGCATCGTTGGGGCTTCAGCCTCGGTTTCCTCACCTCTGAGTTGGGCAGCGACACCCACATTGGGAAGGAGCTGAGGGGACTAAGTGGGTGGGGGCCGGATGACAGGCACGTTCACATGCTCAGTGGGGTTTCTCCCTGCCCGTCTTGTTTCCCCTTGAAATGCCAAGCCTCCTGTGAGGCTGTCCCAAGGGCCTCGAGCACGGCCGCCTTCCCTTTCTCTCAGGCAGGATGGAGTCTCGACATCCCCAGCTTCCGTCCCCTCCGCGCAGCATATATTATGTGTACGCTCCCGTATCCATGGGGATGGCTTCCAGGAATCCCACAGACTCCAAAATCTGAGATGCTCACGCCCTTTCTATAAAACAGTGCGGTCTTTCCACATAACCCGAGCGCCTTCTCTCACAGGCTGGATTTCTTGGGGTGGTGGGGACCGAGCCCGGCTTCACGCAGGCTAGGAGGCGCTCTGCCACTGAGCTGCACCCACAGCCGCCTTTGAATGTTTCGCGTGGTCTCTAGATTACTCACGACACCTAATACAGCGTCAGTGTTGTGCCAATGGCAACGCTCTATTGCTTAGAGGCTAATAACTAGGGAAAAGTGTCGGTGCATGTTCAGGGCACGCAGTTGTCATGGCCCACAACACAGCACAGGATCCGAGTTGTTTGAACTTGACGATGAAGAACCCACAGAATCTGTTTCTGTTTCTGTCACAAGTTCCCTGAGTGAGCCTAGTGCAGTTGATCGTGTTCAACCCCCTCCTTCTGGGGGGGCAGTGTGAGGCTCAGAGAGGCTTAGAGAAGGAAATTGGCTCCACAGTGGATCACCAGATGAGCCACCGCCCCAGCTCAGTCCTGTGCCATCCCCCGGCAGCTTGTTGGGGAAGCAATTCCCAGGCCCCACCCCAGACCTATGGAATAGGATCTGCATTCGAAAGACCAGGTGGCCCACATTAAAGTGGGAGGAGCCTGTGCCGTGGTGGGACCCCAGTTCCAATGACAACCTACCACCACAGCCACGAAGGTGCTTGTGGAGCGGGGCTTTGCACAGGAATCCCATTTGACCCTCATCAGCTTTCTGGGTGGGTATGATTTTCACTCTTGTAAGGCAGATAAGGAAACTGTAGCCCAGAGAGGTTAGGTGATTAGCCTGAGAACACACAGCTTATAGGGGGCAGTGGTGGGATTTGAGCCCAGTCCCTTGGACCCCATGGTGCTTCTGCTTTCCTCACCCCTGGACTCTCCTCCCTTTCGCTTTTCTCATCTTGTGTGGGTGTCAATGGACAAGAAGGCCTTTCCTGGCCTTCATATGGCCCCTGGACTCCCGAAGGACAGAGGCTGGGTCTACCCTCTTCCTGGGATTCAAGCTCAGCAGTCTGGAGGGTGTGGAGGGACACCCACATTGGAGTCACAGGGTGGGAGGGTGACAGAGAAAAGGGCAGGTCCCCAGGTCAGGTGTATGGAATCCGACCCTCTGGGGTGTGGCTCTGGCACCAGCAAGTGCCCGGGAGATTTTGTTTCCTGCTAAAAGTGGACACCCAGGGTCTCAGATCGCGCAGGGCAGGGGTTGCAGTGCCACAGCCCAACGCACTGAGGCCTGGCCACCCTTCCTGTCCACGTCCCAGGGCTGGAGTGTGGCAGGTGGCCCAGTGGAAGGAGCTCTGGCCTGGGAGTCGGGCAGCTCTGGGTTCCTCTGCTCCAGGCTTGGGACCAGTCCTGGGCCAACAGCAGGACAGACCCCATCCACTGCCGGTGTGCGTGCAGCCTGCTAAGAGCGCGCTCACATCCTTAAATGGGTGAAAAGAAATTCAAAAGGAAACCACTTTGTGGCTCATGAAAATTGTGTAAAATTAAAATGTCAGTGTCCATAAGATGTATTGGAATACAGCTTTGCTCATTTGTGTTTTATTTTTAGTTTTTTCATGCTCATGTATTGATCTAGTCGCCTCTCAGTACCCAAGGGACTATATCCAAGACAACCCTCCCCCATACCAAAGCCCACAGCCTCTCAAGTCCCTTATCTAAAATGGTGTAGTATTTTGCATAAAACCTACACAGACTTTTTTTTTTTTTGGTACTGGGGATGGAACCCAGGGGTGCTTTGCCACTGAGCCTCATCCCCAGCCTTTTTTATTTTTTAATTTTGAGACAGGGTCTTGCTAAGTTGCTCAGGGCCACACCAAGCTGCTGAGGCTAACCTCACACTTGTGGTCCTCCTGCCTCAGCCTCCTGAGCTGCTGGGATTCCGGGTTGGTGCCACGGCATCTGGCTCCTTCTGTATTCTGTGAAACATCACTAGATGACTTACAATCCCTAATGCAATGGAAATGCTACGTGCATCATTGTTAGACTGTCTTGTTTAGGGGGTGGTACATGGAAAGAAGTCACACGTATTCTGTGCAGATGCATTTTTAAAATACATTTCCCATCCCCAGCTGTTTGAATCCAGGGGTGCAGAACCTGTGGATATGGGGTCGGGAAGGGGCTGTGTATTGCTTCTTGCTCTTTTCATGCTATAAAAAAAAAGGGTTGAGTAGTTGCAACCGAGATTCTGTGGTGTGCAAAGCCCCTCACATTTCCTGTTTACCTCTTTACAAATTTGGCCACCCTGGTCTGGAGTCCTGATCAGGTAGTTTCATAGTTGTAGTTATCCTTGTGGTGGCTTTGGCTGTGTTGGGGTGGCACCCAGAGCCTATGCACAGGCGGGGTGAGCCATCTACAGCCGGGCTGCAGGCCAGCCCTGGAGGAGCTGAAATCCTCGGGCGCAGGTCCAACCGGCTGCTGTGCCCGCTGATCGGCTTCAGCCAGCCCGGCCGCCGGACAGAGTCCGCATTTGAAGGACACGGTTTAAGGGACCCGGGTCTTCCAAGCTGACCCTCAGCCCCACCCCGGAAGTTCGTGGCCCACCCACCGAGTGGGAGGGGCTGGGAGGGAGGGAGGAGTCACCGTCCAAACCCACCCTCTTCCCGGGCGGTCCTTGTCCTGGTGCCTACTCCCCCCTGGTGGCAGCAAGCCCGAAGCTGGGCTCCAATGCAGCCTTGACGGCCCGCCGCTCCGCGAGGAAACTCATGTCAAAGACTTTGGCGTTTGCAATTCTTTTATCCAGGGCGTCCACTCTTAGGAATTTTTAAATTATCATTTTATTAGTTAATTTATTTTTGGTACCAGGGATTGAACCCAGAGGTGCTTAGCCACTGAGCCACACCCCCAGCCTGTTTTATGTTTTAGAGACAGGGTCTCACCCAGTTGCTCACTAAATTGATGAGGTTGGCCTTGAACTTGCAATTCTCCTGCCTCAGCCTCCTAAATTGCTGGGATTACAGGCGCCCAGCTTGCTCCTAGGACTTCGATCCAAGGAAAGAATCGAGGGTGGGTGTCACCGCCTCCTTCGTTCCTAAGGAGATGTGGCCACACGGCTGCAAGAAGTCTAGGCAGGATGTGAACCAGCTCTGTCCCACTCGAGAGCCAACACTCCCAAGGGCCCCAAAGAAGCATCAAACTGCCTGGCTTCCATCAGGCTCTATTCCTTACGGGCTGTGTGATGTGGAGCGATTCACTTAACTGCTCTGGACCTCAGTGTTGCCATCTGTAAAAGGGACCGTGACTGCGAGGGTTCTGGGGATGAGCACCAAGCACTCTGGAGCCCTGTGCTGGGTGAGCTGATTAGCACATGACTCTTTAAGCCCCTGATTCCTTAATGTTGCCCTGCCCTGTCCCTTCTCTTATCTGGCTCAAAGCGTGTGGGTCACTGGAGGGAATGTTGTCAGGAGCAACTGGGGGTGACGGTGGAGACACCAGGATTTGGCACTCAAGTCCAGAGGTGGCAGGTGTTCAAGCAGGTCTGCCCACACTGTTCTGAGAACCGCCTGCACCCACAGGCCTGGGCGGGCTGGGTGATAGTGCCCACCACACCTTAACAGAGGCCCTTAGGCCTGGAGCTGAACCCCGGGTTTCCTGTGGGGCAAGGAACACCCCCCAGAGCCCCGGCTGTACCTGCCAACGGGCACGGCCCCAGGAGGCTGTGGTTCCCCGGCAGCGTCACAGGGGACCTCAGGGGAAATGCACTTCTAGCAATTCCTGTGCCCACCCACCCGCTGCGCTGGCCCCTCTCCTCCTAGGCTCCTTGTGACCACAAGGGAGAGAACAGTTCCAGTGCGTGACTGTCACGGCCTGCTCCCCCCGGCCCTGCTGGTTGGGCCCCGAGCATCCTTGTTCCAGCCTACGCCAATCAGATCCCCTCTTCCAGGAGCTGGGATCTAAGACTCTGTGTCCCTCCCACAACAGGGGCTGCCTTGGGGAGTCAAGAGGTCATTTAGGGGCATGGCAGTGCGACGGGTGCCCTGCAGTGCTTGGTACCAGTAGACAGGCTAGCCCTGGGGTAAGGGGTGGCCTCACGTGGATCAACGTGATGGCAGGTGCTGGGGAGACTCCTGAGGCCTAAAGGATTCAGGTAAGGCACCAGGGGAGGGCCAAAGGGTCTGCAGAAGGAATTCCAACAGCTATGGAGGGCAAGGAGGTGGCACGTCTAAAGGTTTAGCAAGAACTTTTTTTTAAATATTTTTTTAGTTGTAAAACGGATCTTTTATTTCATTTATTTATTTATATGTGGCGCTGAGGATCAAACCCAGGGCCTCACACCTGCCAGGCAAATGCTCTACGACTGAGCCACAACTCCAGACCCTAGCAAGAAATGTTTGACAAACAGAAGCCGAGCACCTGTCAGCTGTGTGGTCCAGGGCAAACTGCTTGCCCTCTCTGAGCTTCGATTTTCTTCCCTGCAAAATTGGAATAATACTGTATGTAGATTCTAGGGGTTTTATTGAGGATTAAATGAGGCAATATATCTAAAGCACTAGGCACATGTTAACTGGATCATGGTTATTATTGGTCGTTATTATTGCCATTGTTATTTCTCCACTCAAAGTCCAAGCAGACCGTTTGTATTGAAAGGATTGAGCAGCTAAAAGGTCACCACCAAGCCCAGGCTTTTGGAGACGGGGCAGAAGCTGCACCCAATGAATGGAGTCCTGAAAGATGCGCCAGCCAATCAGAAGGCTGGACTGGTGCTAGAGCCAGAATACCCTAAGTCCCGCCCACCTCCGGTCAGGATTGGTAGAGGGCTTGAGGGGGTGGGGCTAGTAGGAGCGGCTGCCCAGAGCAGCCAGGACTTCTGTTCCTGCAGTTTCCATCACTCGGGTGCGCGTCTCCGTGGGGTGGCGCCGTGTGATCCTGGGCTCCGCGGGGTCCCCAGGGGAGCAGGAGCCCACAGCCTAGCTGGGACACGGGGCGGGAACAGTAAAATCCAGATGCAGGCGGTGCACACTCACGCACTCAGACCCGAATAAGTGACCAGTGGAGTTGGAAGCGGTCAGAGGAGGACCCGCCTTGGGGCAGGAGGCGAGGCCTGGAGGAGGTTTGGGAGCCGGCCAGGCTCTCGGGCTGGGACCAGAGGGCACTGGGGAGCCACGGAAGGTTTTTGAACCGCGGAGTGACTGGTTCTAACGGGGAGATGGAGGGTGAGCTCGGCTGGTGAGCTATTGAGAGGGGGGCATGCAGGGAGAATCCAGGGTCAGTTAGGACGTTGGAGGAGGACCCAGGCATCCCTCCCAGGGGTAAAGGGAGGTTACGGTCCCCTGAGGCCTGGCGGGGACGTGTTACCTTAAGACATCTCGGGTCATCGAGGGCAAAGCTGCCCTTGAAGCCTAGCTTTGCTGCCAGGCTGCA
Source organism: Marmota marmota marmota (assembly GCF_001458135.2). NCBI lineage: Eukaryota > Metazoa > Chordata > Mammalia > Rodentia > Sciuridae > Marmota > Marmota marmota. The sequence goes on from NW_026000082.1 coordinate 38,184,113, forward strand.
GACCGTCCCTTCAGCCCTCTGGTCCCCAGTCTCGACCTCTAAACAGAGTGTGGCACCATCTCTCTCCAAGGAGGAGCCCAAGGACTCATGAGGAGGAAGTGTCCCATCCCTGTGTGGCCTTCCAGTCACCCCCACATAGAAGTTTCTGCTACTAAGGGCCCCCCATCCCTCCCTCCAGCCATCTACCATCCAGCCATTGTTCATCCATCCATTCAGCCAGCATGGCTGAGCACCTACTGTGTGCCAGGGGCTAGGACCCAGAGTTGGACTAGACTGCGTCCCTTGATCCTGAAGAGTTTATTTACTCATTCATTCAGTAAAAGAGCGGGGGCCGGGTAGGAGGCGGTGTTGGGGGTGGGGTGAGTGTTGCTGGGGGAGGGGGGTGGCCCTGAGCAGGTGGGATTCAGCCCCATGGGTCACGCCTGCGGATCAGGGAAGAGCAGGAACCCGGAGAAGATGCTGTTGGCGCCCTCGATGCCCAGCAGCGAGTTCTTGTCGGTGGCCTGCAGGAAGACCATCTCCCCCTGCTCCAGCTTGAGGACCACGCCGCCCGTGGTGACCTGGAAGGTGTTGAGGGCGTAGTCGCAGAAGGTCACCACCTTCTTCATGCTGTCCCGGCCCCGGACGAGGTTGACGCACAGGCTCCCTCGAGAGCTGGCGTGGTAGGTGAAGTAGTAGAGGCCGGGCACCCTGCAGGTGAACTTGCCGCTGCGCGGCTCGTAGTTGTTGTTCACGTTGGTGATGACGCTGTCGAAGCGGATGACCTGGTCCCGCCTCAGGACGTTGTTGACGGTCCTCATGGCAGAGAAGGCGATCTTCTGTGTGGCCTTGTAGTCTCCTGACTCACCTTTGGGACCCGGCAATCCAGGGGACCCCGGGGCACCCTTCGGGCCGACTGGACCCTTGGGGCCAACTTTTCCCGGGTTGCCAGGAATCCCCGGGTCTCCCTTCTCTCCAAACTCACCATGGTCCCCTGCCAGCCCGGGAAGCCCTGGAAGGACAGAGACAGAGACAGAGACACGAGTGCGCCCCAGGAAGGAGCTTGCACTGGGACCTCGTGACCGGGGCATCACAGGGAGAGTGGTACCCGCCGAGGACAGGGCTGGCCCTGCCTCTGCCCCAGCTCCCAGGTCCCTTGTCAGCCTCAAGCCTAGAGCAGGGCGACTGAGCTCCTGGCCCAGGTGCTCCTGTCCCCCACCCAGCCATGGCAGACATCCTTAATCCATCACAGCTGCCCTCGCGCTGCCCCGATCGGGAACTCTGGGATCATCACTCCACACTCTGGCAGCCACCACCCCTTGCTCCTCGAGACACACGATAAAGGCCATTTTCCAGCAGAGCAGCAGAGGACGGTGCCTGTGAAGGTGGGGTCAGCGGACAGACAGCTGTGCTTCTCGTGTGACACGAGCCAGTGTTGGTTGTGTCACCTGGACACAGCGAGTCCCGTTCTTTGGAACTCAGCTTCCCCATCTGTAGAAGGGGGACGGGGCTGTTTGGTGGATCTGTGAGGTGACGTGGGGTGGCGGGAGGGTGAGCTGCACGGAGGCTGCGGCAGACCCCAGGGGAGGTGAGGAAGGAGCCGCGGCACACAGGGGCTTCATGGGGGCAGTCCCATTGGAGCCCCGTGTCACTGTCCCTGCTTCACAGGTGAGGAACTAGCAAGGCACAGGGGTGGAGCCCTGCTCTGGGGGAGAAGGGGAGCCAGGACTGCGTGGCTGTCTGCGTGGCGGGGCGGGAAGAGCCGTGGCCCTGGCTGAGCCTCGGCACCTCGGGGCACCTCTCTGGAGATGAGTTTTCCTGTCTGTAAAATGGGGCCCAGGATTCCCTCCTGGCCAAGGTCCTGGGTTTGTGCTTTTGCATTTTCTAAGGCAGGTGACGGTGACTTGGGAGGCAGGAGATGGGGCCTCGGCCCGTGACACCAGTGTGCCCCAGAGCCCGCAGTACCTTTCTCGCCCTTTGTCCCCAGGGTCCCAGGCTGGCCGTCATTGCCAGGGATGCCAGGGATGCCAGGGGTGCCAGGGATGGCCGGGGGCCCAGTGCAGCTCTGGGCCCAGCAGACGCGGAGCAGCAGTGGCAGCAGCACCAAGGCACGGCCCCCCGGGAACGTCATCCCTGTCTCAGCCCCCTGCGGAGAGAAGACGGGGTCACAGCCGTCGCCCACTCATGGATCCTCCTCTTCCTGTGTCCACCTGTCTGTTTATCCATCTGTCCACCCACCCACCCATCCTCCACCCTTCCCCC
>NW_026000082.1:38186377-38196181 GCF_001458135.2 Marmota marmota marmota
ACCCACATACTCAGTGGTGTGCTGTCCTGTCTCCTTTCCCCAGCCCTAGGTTTAGAGTCAGAGGGTGGACAGGAGGATGTGGCCCCTGCCCCCGGGGTCCTGTGCCCTGAGGGGGACAGGATCAGTGGGTCATCCTACAGTTGAACATAGACAGTCGCAGTCTGCGACTGGGGCTCGGGGAGAAAGGGAGGGGGCTGGAGGGTGGGTGTCTGGCTCTGTGAGGGGTCGTCCCTCAGGATGGCCTTTTCCACAGAGGAAAAGTGTGGTTTAGGCTGAGACCTGAGGGTCCTGAAAGGGCTGGGGCGAGAGTGACCAGGAGGAGGGAATGGTGGGGAAGGTCCCTGAGACAGGCTGAGGAGCGGGGCCAAGGTGGCAGGAAGGACCCGCGGGTGGGGGCTGAAGGTCTCCTTCATTAGAGAGCAGGTGCTGTTGACGGGCGGGCACTCGGCACCCTCAAGAGCATCGGTGCACGGTGGAAACTAATTCCTGTACCCCAGAGGACACTGATGTTCAGAGAGGCCGAGCCAGTGCTCAGGGTCACACAGTAAGGAGCAGAGCCAGCAACCCTGCCCCCTACCAGGCCACCCCTGCTGCCAAACACCCTCGGGCTCCTCGGGGAGCTGCGCCTCTGGCCGGAGGGCCGAGTGCCCTTTGTTAATCCAGGGAGCTGGGGAGGAGGCCGGGGACTGTCCCAGAGATCAGCAGAGCCAGCGCGGCCCAGGGCTTTAGCTCTCAGGACAGACAGAAGGGGCTCTGGTCCAGTGGGTCCCCCCCTGTTCTGTTCTTTTGAATACAGGCAGCATTCACATCACAGTAGCCCACTAACGGGGACACGGTGTGGCCTTTTTTGCATTCACGGCGGTGTGCAGCCACCTTGGCCATCTAGTTCTACTTGTTATCTTCCTTCAGACTAAAACTGTGCTCCCCCCCCCAACTGGCCCTGACGACCTTGAAGCTGCCCCGTCTCTGTGGATTGCTCCGCCCTGTGTGTCTCTTGGAAGTGGGATCACAGGATACTGGCCTCTCGGGTCTGACTGTTTGCATTGGAGGTTCGTCCGTGTTGTGGCGTGTATCAGGGCTTGGTTCGCTTTTATGGGCAGAATAATATTCCACCGTGTGGATGGACCACGGTCGGCTTCTCCACTCCTCTCTCATGGATATTTGGGAAGCTGCCACCTCTTGGCTATTGTGAACAATGCTGCCACCATTGTTCCTCACAAAGATTTGAGGACCTGCTTTTTTTTAGGGGGGTACTGGGGACTGAACCCAGGGGTGCTCAACCAATGAGCCACATCCCCAGCCTTTTTGACATTTTATTAGAGACAGGGTCTTGCTGGGTTGATAGGACCTCACTAGGTGGCTAAGGCCGGCTCTGAACTCACGATCCTCCTGCCTCAGCCTCCCACGCCTCTGGGGAGCTTTCAATTCTGGGTGCTGAGCTGGCCGTGGGTGGCCACGACTGTGGGCTTAGCTTTTTGAGGAGCCTTCACGAGTCCTCACATCCCTGCGGTGGCGACTCTGTGCAGGGCTCTAACGCACCGTCTCCGTGACGGCACCTGCCCCGTCCACCTTCCCCAGGTCGGAGTCCTCCCCGCCCCTCAGCCCTTGGGGGGAGCCTCCTCCTCCAGGAAGCCCTCCCTCACTGCCCCCCGCCCACAAGGGCCGGGACACCAGAGCAGCCCTGCCGGCCTCCCGGGCAGCCACAGGACCACGGGTGGCAGGAACCGGGGGCTCGGGGCTCCCGTTTGGACTTGCTGCTTCAGCGTGTCCACTGAGCCCCCAGCACCCAGAGGCGCATAGGAAGCTGCGTCTCAGGAGTGAGGAGCGAGGCCCCGACTCGCCAGGGACGGCGGGGCTGGCCTGGGGGCAGACCCTGCTCGTCTCTGAGAAAGCCTCAGTTCTCACTCTTGCTGGGAATTCTACAAAATGCCAGTTTGACAACTTATCAAGTTGGGCACTTAGCAGGGACCAGGCTCTAAGCCAAACGCATGAGGTGTCATTGTCTCATTTAGTTTAATTCTCATGACAGCCCCCTGAGGAAGCACTTTTGCTTTCTCATTTAGGATGAGGAACTGGGGATCAGAGAGGGCAAGCACCCAACAAAGGTCACACAGCTTTCACATTGGCTGGGATTCGAACCTACATACGCTGGATCTTAAGAGGCCACTTAAGAAATAGGAGCCAGACAGTCTGATGAAAGGACTCTTGCACAGGACTTGCTAAGAGTGGTGCTGGCCATGTGTAAAGGGCAGAGGAAGGTGGCTTTTATCAGCAGGTAGGCAGCAGGCAGTCGCTGGATGCTGAGGGCCTGTTTTTTTGTATGGAGAACAGCCCGGCAGGTTCAGGTCGCTTCTGCCGCTATTAGGGGCCTCCAGAAAATCACTTCTTCCCACCACAGTTTACCCTTCTATCTCCTCCCAGTCCCAACAGTTCCTTCCCCCAACTTGGAATCAGGAACTTGAATTTGAACTCCCTCTCTGCTGTGTGACCCTGGGCAGTGCTTTAACCTCTCTGAGCCTCTTTGGCAAGGTTGATTTCTGGATTGGACTTGATAGCACCCAGAAGAGAAAAGATCTTGGGACGCTCCCGGCCTCTCCCCTGTTACTGAGCTCACTGTAAGGAACAGCGAATCCCAGCTCCCCGCCGGTCAAGGGATTTCCTCCAGAGTCCAGCTGAGAGACCCACCAGGGGGCAGGAAGCTGGGAGAAGCAGGGTTTGGGACGTCAGTGCTGGACCGGCAGAGGGGACCCAGTTCACGTCCCGCCTCTGCTCCGCTGCTGTGTTTGCAGCCAAGGTGGCCACCGAGCTGACCTCTAAGGCTTGCTGCACCCCGAAGGGCTCTGTGCTCCCCGGAGGGTGTCTCGGGCTGAGGGAGGTTAGGAGACTGGCCCGAGGTGACCAGCACGTAAGAGGGCTGCCACAGACTCCCGGCTCACCCCAGAGAGCCCCAGGCCGCCTTGGGCCCTGCCTCCGCACCGTCAGACCCCTGCGGCTCCGAGGCCACGCTGCCCCATCCCCCGGGTGCTGGGCTGTGCTCACCTGGGGTCCTGGTGTCCTGGATGCCGTGGGGCCAGGCAGCAGTGGGGCCAGGAGTGGAGCCCGCTGCTCTCCGTCCAAAGCAGAAGTTCCATTCCCAGAGGCGGAAGGGCTTCCCCTTGCGGTCCCCTCCCAGGGCCGGGGCAGGCGGCCCCCCCTTTGTCCCCACCGCCCCCATCCCGCTGCCTTGGGCAGTTTCAGGTCCCATTTCTGCCCCCGGGAGGAGGGTTCCTGTAAACCGGTGGCCAGTGGCCAGTGGGTTTCGCCGACTCAGCGGCCAGGGAGCACAGGCTGTCCGAGAGTGACCGCGAGTGACCGCAGCGGGCGGCCGCCTGCCAGGCCCCTGAGCTCATGGGCTTCCGAGGGGCCCCACGGTCACCCCAGGGGAACGCCTGGTGCCCAACAGGTCTGTGTTCTGGCCCCGCGGTGCCCACTCCAGGCTGACAGCCCAGCGGAGCGCCACCTCCTCCGCTCTAGGATGGGACCGCAATCAGCCCGCCCTGGGGTCTCCCGGCCACCAGGATGACGGCCACCAGGGTGACGGGTGGGGTGACGGAGGAGGGCTCGTCCCTGCTCCCTTCCCATCCTCGGCCCCGTCCCCTTCCCATTCTCCAAGAGCAGTCGGAGAAACCCGCTCCCGACTTCTGTATGCCCCCCACCTCGAGCCCGACTCGGAGCTGGTGACAGCGATGGCCACAGGCAGGTGCCCTTGTGGATCCTAAAGTGGACCCAGGCTGGCTCGAGAGGCCTCGGTTACCCGTCCCCCACGTTTCACTTGCAGGGAGACGGGGTCCCCAGGGGAGGCGTCACTTGAACACGTTCCCTCCTCTCTCTGAGCCAGCCACGGTCCCCACGGAGCCATGTTAAACATCAAGTGACACAAGGCTTTTTGTTCCTGTGAGAAATGTCACCAAAAAAAGCAGTGACAGCCAGAGCCCACACCCCACCTAGGAGGGATGAAGGCCTTGGCCAGGCACCGGGACGCCAGCAGCCTCAGTGTGCCACGAGGCACCCCGCTCCGGAACAGTGACCCGGCCAGCGCAGGAGCTGGGGCCCCGTGACATCTGCGCTTGGAGAATCCAGGGGCGCCCAGGGGCACTTGAGCCTGGGTGGTCGATGGCCCCGGGAAAGGTGGGATTAGACTTGGGTGGCAACAGCAGGACCGGCGTCGGGCGCTCCGGGTTCGAGTCCCAGTCTGGGCCTCTTCTGACCGCGTGGCTCGGGCGCGTGGCCCAGCCCAGTGTCCTCCTCTCCACGCCGTGGGCCTGGGTGTCGCGCTCCGGGGGCTGTTGGTGGGAGCGGGGAGGAGACCCCACAAGCCCAGGAGGCCCGGGAAGCTGATGCGGAGGAGGGACGCGGTTCTCGGAGTCCCGTGGGGGGCCTGGGCGTGGGGTCGGGGCTGGGACTCCCTGGACGTGACCCCTGAGGGCAGCTGGTCTCTGTGCCCATCAAGTGGCTGCGCCACACCCTGTTAAGGGGGGACCCGGCCAAGAGCAGAATAAGGAGCCTCAGTCCCTCAGCCCCCTGGTCAGAAAGCTGGGGGTGCAGCCTGGGGCACCCCGCTTCCTGCCGAGTCCTCCCACCTCCAAAACCTGGTGGCAGCTGGCAGCACTGTCTTTAGGTGACCTCTTGGGGGGCCCTGGAGTCTGTGATCATTTGGGGTGACTCAGTCCCCTCTCACCCACTCACGCCCGTCTCAGCGCGTGGCTGCGAGGCCCAGAGGCGTCCACGTGCTGACGCTCCTGCGCAGGCCTGGTGTGCGCCAAGCCCCCGGGGTCTAGCTGGCAGGACCCCCGCGGCTCCCTCATCCCTCTGCCTGGACGCAGGCTGCTGCCCGCCTCGTGGGCGCACTGCCAGCCCCAACTCCTCCCGCACTCAGTGCTGCCCCTGGGGGACCTCTGGTGGCCTGTGACCACCCTTGAACACCCCCCTCCACCAGGCCAGATGGTGCTGGGGGGTCACAGCTGGTGCTGAGCACCCCCCGGACACCCCACGGCCAGAGCCCGCGGGCAGCTGCGGCAGCTGCGAAGCGGAACAGGCCAAGTTCATGGTGGCACCGAGAGGGACCGCGGCCACGCCAACGCAGGGGTCTAATTATTTATTCGTCCATCCCCCCCTCTTCCAAGACCTGAACAGATAAAAATGAATGACGGTCCCAGGAGGTACTGGTTCAGGAACGGGACAAGCAGTGGCCCCCGAGAGGAGCTCAGAGGGGGAGGGGACAGGAGGGTGGGGCGGGGAGTCAGGGTGGGCTTCCTGGAGGAGGAGTCCACCGGCCGGCGGCTAGTCGGGGAAGAGCAGGAAGCCCGAGAAGACGCTGTCGGAGCCCTCGGTGCCCACCAGGCCGTTGTAGTCGTTGACGGCCAGCCACACCTCCTCGCCCACCTGCAGGTGCAGCAGCACGCCGCCCGAGCTGACCTGCTTGCTGTTGGACATGTGGTCGCAGAAGGTGGTCACCTTGACGCCGCTGCGGTAGAGCACCACGCACAGGTTGGCCGTGTGCGACGTGTGGTAGACGAAGTAGTAGAGCCCGGGCACCTTGCAGGTGAACTTGCCTGTGCCCGTGTCATAGTCCCCCTGCGGGTTGGTGACCACCGTGTTGAACCTGACCAGGCCGTTGGCCGCCGGGTACTGGGAGGTCTGCCGGGTGACCGTGAACACCGACTGGTGCTTCTGCTTGTACCTGCCCTCCTCCCCGGGCTCCCCGGGAAGCCCACTGGGGCCGCGGTCCCCCGGCACCCCAGGGGGTCCCATGGGGCCGTTCTTCCCGGGGTAGCCGGCTGGGCCCGGCTCGCCCTTCTGGCCCTTGGGTCCTCGGGTGCCAGGGATGGCTGGGATTCCTGGGGAGAGAGCAGGTGGGTAGGACGTGGGGGTCAGGGCAGGGTACCCTGGGGTGTCCTGCCCAGATGGATGTCCACTGGAAGTGGGCCCTGGCCTGGGGTAGGGAGACGGGCCTCAGTTTCCTCATCTGTGATGGAGAGGGTCGGACTCGATGGACCCGGGAGGTGTCCCAGCCCTACCAGACGTCAGGCACCCTGACAGCAGGCGCAGCAGGTGGCCACGGACACCCTGTGGGGCCTGCACGGAGCTTTCCAAGTTTAAATCACAGCAGCGAACGGTGCAAATCTGGAGCTCACCTAAAGTCTAGGTCCCTGGTCTTTCTGTCTTTCTTTTTCTTTTTTCTTTTTTGTTTTGTTTGGTACCAGGGATTGAATTCAGGGGCACTCAACCTCTGAGCCCCATCCCCAGCCCTTTTTTGTATTTTATTTAGAGACAGGGTCTCCCTGAGTTGCTTAGGGCCTCACTTTGCTGAGGCTGGCTTTGAACTCTCCATCCTCCTGCCTCAGCCTCCCCAGCGGCTGGGAGGACAGGGGTGCACCACTGCGCCCGGCTCCTAGTTTTTCTTGACAAAAATCAGAAGACCAGCGAGAGGCAGCTTCCAGGCCTTTACCTAATTTTGTAGGTATACTATACCTTCAACCTTGTGTTTGGAAATCAGAGTAGGGACAGAGGCCCCACGCGCCCTCGGCCTCGCTTTCCCCAGCGGCACGTGCTGTGTAGTGAAGGGGACCTCAGATCTGGGAGGTGGGCATCAGGACCCAGGCTGCCAGCTCGGGTGCTCGCCCCCACGCGTGTGTGGTTCTAGTACGGCTGTGTCGGGGGCAGGTTTCTGCACCCACCGTCCTCCCTGCTGAGGGGCACGTCTGTCACTTTGCGTGACTTTTCTTAGGAGGGACCTGGACTTTCACCAGCTGCAGGGCTCGCACCCCTGAGCCTGACCCCGGTGGTGAGCACAGGCAAGTCCCGGGTGGAGTGACAGAAGCTTGTCCAGTCACCCGAGCCGCTCAGCCCACCTCAGCCCTTGGGACACGTGGCCTGGTTCAGTCCCCTCGAGTCGCAGCGGAGGAAACCGCGGCCAAGACCTTCCCCCTTCCAAGGTCCATGTCTAGAGTCTCCTCTTCCAGAAGCCCTCCGTGCCACCCCTGCTGGCCATCACGGCTCTTTTCCTCCTCTGCTTTCCCAGGGCTACACGTCTGTAACTCTATGGCGTGTGGACCTTTTAGGTCCCAGGGTCAGGAGAGTGGGGCCAGGACCCAGCAGACGGGCCTCAGGCTGTGTGACACTGGGCAGGTGACCTCCCCTCTCTGAGCCTGTTTGCTCAGTTGAGATAAGAGCATAAGGGAACAGAGCCCAGAGAGGCTGGCAGAATGGAGCCAGGGAACACAGCTTGAAAGGTGCTGGGCACAGTGCCAGACACGGTGGACACAAGTGTCCAGGGGACCCGGGTCGTGGGGAAGCCAGTGGTGCTGGGCAGGGCTGGCTCCCAGCCAAGCATCCATTGGGCAGGGACAGGAAGCAGCAGTGGAGAGAGGCTCAAAAGGTTAAGGGTGTGGATAGGATTCTGCTGTGTGACTCGGGGTGAGTTGATCAACCTCTCTGAACCCCAGCTCTGACATTTGCAAAGTGGGAGTAGATCACATTTTCAAGGGGTTTTGGCCCAGTTTCCTCCCCTGCAGGACAGAGCTAACAATTCTAACCTTGGGAAAGGCAAAGGGCTCTTTCCACCAGCCCCCTCCATCTGCCCCTCCAGGAAGGAGCTCTGCCCAGGACCCTGGCTTCACATGCTCAGCTCCCCGCAGGGCGCCCCCCTGCACGGGGCCCAAGGCCAGCGCCCACCCCGTCCTCCGCCCCTTCTCTGAAGGGCTGTGCCTGAGCCTCCAGCAGAGGAGGCTGCGGTCCCGGTCCCCTCCCTCTCCATCCCTCCAGCACCCCGGGAGGTGGCCAGCTCAGTCCCCCAAGACAATGCCCCCCGTGGCCTCTGCCTGGACACCCCCACACACATGACCCTCAGCCCCCAGGTGAGGGGACGCCCACTCCTCCCTGTTGGCGCCCAAGGCTGGGGCTGCGGGTGTGCCCACGGAGGGCAGCGGTGCCCTTGGGCTTGGACTGGGCAGCTGGTGCCTCGCACCTCCCCCGCGTGGGCCCCCTTCCCCGGGTGTCACCCACAGGCAGCGGGGCAGTGGGGGGCTGTGACACTAGTGGGCAGCTGGGGGGTTCCAAGGCCATCGGACATGGCCTCTGAGCGCCTGCCACCTGCAGGGACGGGGCGCCCTCCCTACTGTGGGATGAGGACAGTGAGGAGTCAGGTGAGGGGACGAGCCCAGCCCCAGGTGGCCCTGGGGACCACAGACTCACCGGGCTCGCCCTTGGGGCCCTGCAGCCCGTCATGTCCGTCCTTCCCAGGGGCCCCCGGCAGGCCTGGCATCCCCGGGATCCCGTAGCAGCTGGGGCTGGACTGTCCCCGCAGTGGCCGCGCCAGCAGGAGCAGCAGCAGGCAAAGTCCCAGGAGGCCCCTGCAGCCGGGGCCCACGTCCATCCTGGGGAGGGAGCGGGTGGGGAGGGTGGAGTGGCCCCGGGCCCTGCCTTCCCGCCCTCCTGGTGCTCAGCTCACTCCCTCCAAGGAGGGACCACGATGGGTGGGAGCTGGCCTCTGCGGCAGCCAGGCCTGGGCTCAGCAGGGTGGACCTTCCGCCCCCCAGCCCAGCCGTCCAGGAGCGTGGCCCTCGCCCTCACCTGTGCGCCTGGGGCCGGGAGGCTTCTGGCCTGGTCACAGAGTGTCCTCAGCCCTCTTCCCTCTCGCAGACCGGAGGACACCGTGTCAGAGTGGACAGAGCAGGATGGCCCAGGGCAGAGCTGGGGTCCCCTCCCCCGTCGCTCCCCTCCCCCCCACCGCTCCCTGTCCCACATCCCCTTTCTTGTCATTTTCCCTGACGTGACACTTTCTGGAGTTCCAGCCAGGCTGACCACAGTGACCCCCACCCCCTTCCTTCCGCCTACACCTGGTCATGAGTGTCTGAAATGGGGAAGTGAATGACGTCCCCAGGGCACAGATGTCCCTGGGGTCAGGTTGGCCCACCCAGTGTCCGGTCCCCTCTGTGGCCTGCACGGTGCCTGAGGCTTAGCTGGTTGGCATCACCGAGGGGGAGTGACTGTCCCCTCACCGACGAGGACACTGAGGCCCAGGGAGGCCGATGCCCGGGCCCCTCGTCCACCCGAGTGTTCTCTGGGGCTCAGCGCCCACCCGCTGCTCGGCCACCACCACACATGCAGTCCGACATGCACTTGTCAGGTGCGCGCCTGGTTCTAGAAACATCCATGGCCCACGGGGTCGCTGCGCTTGGGGGTGGACACCCAGGAGGAGCCAGCACTGCTGAGTGCCCGGCCCTGGCTCCGGTCAGCGGCTGTGGCTTCCCCTGCCCGCCCTGCACTCGTGCGCGGAGGCCTTCGTGAACCCCACCTCCCCCTGACTCTGGGGGACCCAGGCTTTGGGGTCACTGCTCTTCCTTTCCCGGGTCCCCTGGATCCCCCCTTCCCACTGCCTCCTGCCGGCCTCCGGCCAGGGGCCTGGGTGGGTGGGGTCCAGTCACGGCCCCTCTCCTGCCGCCCACCCCAGAATGAGGACTTGCAGCGGCTCCACGCAGGCTGCGGTGAGGACGTGGTCGGGGACAGCAGGAGTTCAGCGTCCTCCCTCAGGGCCTCGGGCTCCACCTGGACCTCTGTCCTGTGGCCCAGGCCACCCAGCCTGGACAGAGGTGAAGCACTTGGCCCCGAGAGCCCCCTGCGGGTGGAGGTCTGGGGGGGCATAAGAGGTGGGCCCTGCCCATGGGGTGGGGGACAACCCAGCCCCCCGCGGGCCCTGGGCTGCAGCTGCTGTCCTCGCCTCCTGGGCGCCCAGGTCCTCTTTGTCCAGCAGGTGGCAGCCTCGGC